>NC_053493.1:427308697-427656168 GCF_905171775.1 Rana temporaria | reverse complement strand
CAAGCTGCTGATTGGCCAAGTATTAATGATATCTCGAGACCCCCCCGCGCCATCCAACTTTTTATTCAGCTATTCGTTTTTCCAATTCGATTCGAATTTAGGAATTCAATTCAACCAAATTCAGAAAATTTTAATCAGCATTCAAAGTTATTTTATTCAGAATTCAAAAGACAGTTATATTCTTTCTAATTTATTTTATTATTTTCTTTTCTATTCTAGTCAATTGTCTTTTCCTATTCTATTCTTTTCTATTGTATTCTATTCTATTCTCCTAGTTTCTATTCAGTTTTTTTCTATTGTATTCTATTTTATTCGAAATTAAAATTCAATGGTTATATTCTTTCTTTTTTTTTTATTCTATTCTATTCAATTCTCTAATATTGTGGTGTTTTTTTTCATTATTATTCTTTTCTATTCTATTATTTTATATTTATTCTGTTCTATTATATTATTTTATATTCTATTCTACTCTAATCTATTCTATTCGAATTTGAATTTATTCTACTCAAAATTAAAATATCCAAAGACGGTTATATTTTATTATATTCTATTGTTTTTTTTTTCTAGTCTATTTTTTTCTATTTAAATTCATTCTATTCTAAATTCTAATTTCTGAAGATGGTTATATTCTTTCTAATTTATTCTATTCTATTCTAGTCAATTGTTTTTTCTATTCTATTGTTTTTTTATTTTATTCAGTTTTTTTCTGTTGTATTCTTTTCTATTCTAATCTATTCTATTCAAATACATATTTATTCTATTCTAAATTCAAATTTCTGAAGATGGTTATATTCTTTCTGTTTTATTCCATTGTTTTTATTTTTTATTGTTTTTTCTGTTCTTTTGTATTCCATTCTATTTTGTTCTATTTTACTCTATTCTTTTCTAGTTTATTCTTTTATTCTTAAATCAATTCTTTTTTTCTTTTATTCCCTTTTTTTCCTTTTATATATAATTCTATTCTATTATTTTTCTATTCTTTTCTGGTTGAAGACAGTTTTATATTCTTTCTAATTTATTTAATTCTGCTCTATTCTATTCTAGTCAATTGTTTTTTCTATTCTATTATTTTCTATTTTATTCTCTTCGTTTTTTTTTCTGTTTTTTTTATTGTATTCTTTTGTATTCTAATCTATTCTCTTTGAATACAAATTTATTCTAAATTCAAATTCCTGAAGACCGTTATATTCTTTCTATTTTGTTCTATTTTTTATTGTTTTTTTCTATTCTATTTTGTTCTTTTTTATTCTATTCTTTTCTAGTTTATTATTTCATTCTTAAATCGATTCTTTTTTTATTCTATTCCCTTTTTTTCTTTTATATTTAATTCTATTCTATTGTTTTTCTATTCTTTTCTGGTTGAAGACAGTTTTATATTCTTTCTAATTTATTTAATTCTGTTCTATTCTATTCTTTTCTTTTTTATTCTCTTAGTTTCTATTCTGTTTTTTTCTAATCTTTTCTTTTGTATTCTAATCTATTCTATTCAAATACATATTTATTCTATTCTAAATTCAAATTTCTGAAGATGGTTATATTCTTTCTATTTTATTATATTGTTTTTATTCTTTATTGTTTTTTTCTGTTCTTTTGTATTCTATTCTATGTTGTTCTGTTTTACTCTATTCTTTTCTAGTTTATTATTTTATTCTCAAATCTATTATTTTTTTTATTCTATTCCCCTTTTTTCTTTTATATTTAATTATTTTTCTATTCTTTTTTGGTTGAAGACAGTTTTATATTCTTTCTAATTTATTTAATTCTGCTCTATTCTATTCTAGTCAATTGTTTTTTCTATTCTATTTTACTCTCTTAGTTTCTTTTCTGTTTTTTTCTATTGTATTCTTTTCTATTCTATTCGAATACAAATTCCCGAAGACGGTTATATTCTTTCAATTTTTATTCTAGTCTATTCAATTCTATTATATTGTGTTTTTTTCATTATTATTCCTTTCTATTCTATTATTATATATTCTATTTTAAAAAACAAAAGGGAATAAGTTTTTTTTATTGTTTTTTTCTATTCTATTTTTGTTCTGTTTTACTGTATTCTTGTCTAGTTTATTCTTTTATTTTCGAATCTATTCTTTTTTTTTATTCTATTCCCTTTTTTACTTTTATATTTAATTATATTCTATAATTTTTCTATTCTTTTCTGGTTCATCTATTCTTTTATATTCTATTCCTTTATTTTCTATTATGTCTGAAAATATTATATTTGATATATTATATTTTCTATTACATTTGATTCTAGTCCTTTATTTTATTTTCTAATCTTGTTTTCAAATTCGTATTCAATGCTCGATTTGAGTTCGAATTTTATTCAGATTTGATTATTTTGTTTAAATTGTAATTTGGAAATTCGGATTCATCCGTATCTCCGAATAACAAAAAAAGAATGAAACGAAACGCATTGGGGGAGGAGTAAATCCCGTTGTTGTCCTCACGCAGGTTTTCCGGGGGAATTCCGATGGATCCACGCCGGTGGCGCGGAGCTTTGATAGGATGGTCGGCGCTCGTTATGTGCGGATCCTTCCTCTCCATTATCAGAGGCGGATCTTCCTCCGCGTGGAGCTCCTGGGCTGCGGAGAAGGTAAACGCAGCAGATACAGGAATCTATGAGAGAACTACAAGTCCCAGCATGCCCTGGTCACTGATAGGCTCCTCCCTTCTCCATTACAGTGTCTGCCGGACCGACCACCACGCCCGTCCCCACCCAACACCAGTGCCGGCCCGGGCAGTTCCAGTGTCACAATGGGCGCTGCGTCCTGGCCGGACCCCATGGAGTTCTGTGCAATGGAATCAACGACTGCGGGGACCAATCAGACGAGATCTATTGTGGTAATGTCGGGGGATGGGGGTGATTGGGGGGACCAATCAGACGAGATCTATTGTAGTAATGTCGGGGGATGGGGGTGATTGGGGGGGGACCAATCAGACGAGATCTATTGTGGTAATGTCGGGGGATGGGGGTGATTGGGGGGGGACCAATCAGACGAGATCTATTGTGGTAATGTCGGGGGATGGGGGTGATTGGGGGGACCAATCAGACGAGATCTATTGTGGTAATGTCGGGGGATGGGGGTGATTGGGGGGACCAATCAGACGAGATCTATTGTGGTAATGTCGGGGGATGGGGGTGATTGGGGGGACCAATCAGACGAGATCTATTGTGGTAATGTCGGGGGATGGGGGTGATTGGGGGGACCAATCAGACGAGATCTATTGTAGTAATGACGGGGGATGGGGGTGATTGGGGGGGGGACCAATCAGACGAGATCTATTGTGGTAATGTCGGGGGATGGGGGTGATTGGGGGGACCAATCAGACGAGATCTATTGTGGTAATGTCGGGGGATGGGGGTGATTGGGGGGACCAATCAGACGAGATCTATTGTAGTAATGACGGGGGATGGGGGTGATTGGGGGGGGGGACCAATCAGACGAGATCTATTGTGGTAATGTCGGGGGATGGGGGTGATTGGGGGGGATTAGTGTCCCAGTCCTGGAGAGAAAACGCCACGACCCAAAGATCCGGGGATCTGCCAGAAATCCAGAGAGATCCTGACAACGCCGTCCTCTCCTCTCCAAGTAGTGTTGTCAGATCTGCCCCTCCCCCTCTCCTCATGACCCCTCCTCCTTTCTTATCTACATAACCCCTCCCACACATTTCATCTCCATAACCCCTCCCACGCATTCCATCTTCATAGCTCCTCCCCCTTTGCTCATTTCCACAACCCCTCCCCTCTCCTCATCACCCTCATCTACATAGCTCCTCCCCCTCACCACATCTCTATGGCCTCTTCCCCTTTTCACATCTCCAAATCCCCTCCCACTCATTTCATCTCCATAGCTCCTCCCCCTCTTCACATCTCTATGGCCTCTTCCCCTTTCACATCTTCATAACCCCTACCACTCATTCCATCTTCATAGCTCCTCCCCCTTTGCTCATTTCCACAACCCCTCTCCTCATCACCCTCATCTCCATAGCTCCTCCCCCTCACCACATCTCTATGGCCTCTTCCCCTTTCACATCTCCAAAACCCCTCCCACTAATTTCATCTTCATAACTCCCCCCCCTCATCTCCATAACCCCTCCCCCTTTGATCATCTCCATAACCCCTCCCACTCATTCCATCTTCATAGCTCCTCCCCCTCATCTCCACAACCCCTACCTCTCTCCTCATCTCCTTAGCTCCTCCCCCTCTTCACATCTCTATGGCCTCTTCCCCTTTCACATCTCCAAAACCCCTCCCACTCATTTAATCTTCATAGCTCCTCCCCCTCTCCTCATTGCCATAACCCCTCCCTCTCTCCTCATCTCCATAACACCCTCCCCCTTTTTTTATCCCCATAACCCCTCCCACTCATTTAATCTTCATAATCCCTCCACCGCCGTAACCCCACCTCCTGATCTCCTTAACCCCTCCCCTTCTCATCTACATAACCTCTCCTCATCTCCATAACCCCTCCCCCTCGCCTCATCTCCATAACCCCTCCCTCTTTCAGATCCATGACCCCTCCCCTTTCTCATGTCCATAATCACTCCACTCATTTTATCTTCATAATTCCTCCCCCTCTCCTCGCCCCTTAACTCCTCCCCCTCATCTTGTTTCCATAAGTTCTCTCCTCATCGCCATCACCCCACCTACTGTTCTTATTGCCATACATTAACTCCTCCCCCTCATCTCCATAATCCCTCCCCCTCTCCTCTTCTTCATAACCCCTCCCCCTCTCCTCTTCTTCATAATCCCTCCCTCTCTCCTGTTCTACATAACCCGTCCCCCTCTCCTCATCTCCATAACCCCTCCCCCTCGCCTCATCTCCATAACCCCTCCCCCTCTCCCAATCTCCAAAACCCCTCCCTTCATCTGCATAACATAAGGGGGAGGTGTCCTGTAGTCCAGCAGAGGAGTACTGGGCAGGTCTGGGATTTCGGTGCAGCAGAGGAGATGTGGGCAACGTCCTCACTGCAGGAAATAGGAATCTAAATGTATTTCTGGTGGATCAACCGGAAGATTTCTGTACTTTTGGTGTTTGTAAAGAGACAGAAATCTTCATATAATGAAAAAATATAAAAAATATGTGAACATTATTTCTGTATCTGTGTACTGCATGGTATGGGGTCTAATGTAATCAGGGGTCATCAATCAGTAATTATCGATCAGGGGCCATCAATCAGGGATCATCAATCAGGGGTCATCAATAAGGGATCATCAATCAGGGATCATCAATCAGTAATTATCAATCAGGGGTCATCAATAAGGGATCATCAATCATGGGTCATCAATCAGGAGTCATCAATAAGGGATCATCAATCAGGGCCCATAAGGGATCATCAATCAGGGGTCATCAATAATGGATCAATCAGGGGTCATCAATAAGGGATCATCCATCAGGGGCCATCAATAAGGGATTATCAATCAGGGGTCATAAATAAGGGATCATCAATCAGGGGTCATCAATATAGGATCATCAATCAGGGGGTCATCAATAAGGGATCATCAATCAGGGGTCATCAATAAGGGATCATCAATCAGGGGTCATCAATAAGGGATCATCAATAAGGGATCATCAATAAGGGATCATCAATCAGGGGTCATCAATAGAGGATCATCAATCAGGGGTCATCAATAAGGGATCATCAATCAGGGGTCATCAATAAGGGATCATCAATCAGGGGTCATCAATAAGGGATCATCAATAAGGGGTCATCAATCAGGGATCATCAATCAGGGGTCATCAATAAGGGATCATCAATAAGGGATCATCAATAAGGGATCATCAATCAGGGCCCATAAGGGATCATCAATCAGGGGTCATCAATAAGGGGTCATCAATCAGGGGTCATCAATAATGGGTCATCAATCAGGGATCATCAATCAGGGGTCATCAATAAGGGATCACCAATCAGGGGTCATCAATCAGGGGTCATCAATAAGGGATCATCAATCAGGGGTCATCAATAAGGGATCATCAATAAGGACTCATCAATAAGGGATCATCAATCAGGGCCCATAAGGGATCATCAATCAGGGGTCATCAATAATGGATCAATCAGGGGTCATTAATAAGGGATCATCAATCAGGGTCCATCAATAAGGGATCATCAATCAGGGATCATCAATAAGGGATCATCAATCAGGGCCCATAAGGGATCATCAATCAGGGGTCATCAATAATGGATCAATCAGGGGTCATCAATAAGGGATCATCAATCAGGGGTCATCAATAAGGGATCATCAATCAGGGGCCATCAATAAGGGATCATCAATCAGGGGCCATCAATAAGGGATCATCAATCAGGGGTCATCAATAAGGGATCATCAATAAGGGATCATCAATCAGGGGCCATCAATGAGGGGCCATCAATCAGTAATTATCAATCAGGGGCCATCAATAAGGGATCATGTAACGGTCAGGGGTTAACGTCGTTACGATATTCCATTCCACCAACCCACGACAGCTTCCGACACTCCACAATCCAGCAGACACGACCCATTGGATTTCCCCCAGAATAACGAGACACACACAGCTCTGTTCTCTGGTTCCAAACGGATAGATAGATTTTAATGACAAACTCAGGCTCTTTTTATACAGTCGGTAACCAAGTGAACAATGAATCAACTCCACCCACAACATTACACAAGGAACACAATACACATTTTTTAGTCAGACTTTCTGGCACCGAATCTACATGAGTTAATTACTATCATTTACCCAGACATTGTGACTCCGCAATAAGCTTTTCTCACCTTCTATACAATACACATTCCTTTAGTGAACATAAGTCAGACGTCTGACATTTACAGTGTGCTAACTCACATCACATATTATCATCAATAGAACTTTCACACAATACAGGGTTAATTAGCATAGCACCATGAAATATCTTAGGAGCCAGACTTAATTAGCACAATAGACAATAGAATGCAATCACAGCTTTCCTCACTACAGCCAGGTAGCTGGAGGTGATTAACATCTCAACAGTCTATGTTCCACATTAAAGGAGACACTCTATTGACCTGTTGGGTTCAGAATTAACCACCTGTAATATTCTAAGATCTCCTGCAATACATGAAATATCATTACTGTCCCATCTCATGTAATCCATGATATCAGTTCTCAGTCATCCTATGCCCCTAGTGGACATAGGATGAGACACAGGAGTACCCCACATCCTTCAAGAGCCTCTGGGTCCCACTGTTACAGATCATCATTTAGGGGCCATCAATCAGTAATTATCAATCAGGGGCCATCAATAAGGGATCATCAATCAGGGGCCATCACTCAGTAATTATCAATCAGGAGTCATCAATAAGGGGTCATCAATCAGGGGCCATCAATAAGGGGTCATCAATCAGGGGCCATCAATAAGTAATTATCAATCAGGAGTCATCAATAAGGGATCATCAATCAGGGGCCATCACTCAGTAATTATCAATCAGGGCCCATCAATAAGGGATCATCAATCAGTATTAATATTATTATTGATAAGGAATCATCGATCAGAAATTTTTAATCAGGGATCATCAATCAGAGATTATCAATCAGAGATTATCAATCAGGGATTATCAATCAGAGATTATCAATCAGAAATAATCAATCAGGGGCCATCCATAAGGGATCATCAATCAGGGCCCATCAATAAGGGATCATCAATCAGTATTAATATTATTATTGATAAGGAATCATCGATCAGAAATTTTTAATCAGGGATTATCAATCAGAGATTATCAATCAGGGATTATCAATCAGAAATAATCAATCAGGAGTCATCAATAAGGGGCCATCAAGCAGTAATTATCAATCAGGGCCCATCAATAAGGGATCATCAATCAGTATTAATATTATTATTGTTAAGGAATCATCGATCAGAATTTTTTAATCAGGGATCATCAATCAGAGATTATCAATCAGTATTATTATTAGGAATCATCATTTAGAGATCATTAATCAATGATTATCAGTCAGGAATCATCAATCAGAGTTAAAAATCAGGGATTATGAAATAGGGATCACCAATGAGGGACTATTAATCACAGATTATCAATTAAGGGTCGCCATTCAGGGATCAGCAATCAGAAATTGTCAATCAGTATTCATCAATCAGAAATGAATAAATATTATTATTAAGGATTTATCAATCAGGGATAATCAATCAGGGATTACAAATGAGATATTATCAATCAGGGCCTATAAATCGGGTGTAATGAATCCTCCTCTTCCCATTGGTTGGCTGTTATCTGTTATCTATTGATCCTCCTGATGTGATTTGTTGTATGTAACAGTTCTGTGCGTCTCGTCTCACAGGCACCGCCCCTTCCCCGCTCTCCCCCGCCAGATTGGGGTGTCCAAATTTGGAGTTTTACTGTAAATCTTCCGGTAACTGCGTTATGGCGTCCCAACGGTGCGACGGTCACCCTGATTGTGCCGACGGGGCAGATGAGATTGGCTGTGTGTCCACAACGCTGGCCAGCGCCCCCTGGAGGTGAGATGAGAAGGAAGTTCATGTATGGTGGGGGGTGACCCTAAGTTCATGTATGTTGGGGTGACCCTAAGTTCATGTATGGTGGGGGTGACCCTAAGTTCATGTATGGTGGGGGTGACCCTAAGTTCATGTATGGTGGGGGTGACCCTAAGTTCATGTATGGTGGGGGGTGACCCTAAGTTCATGTATGGTGGGGGTGACCCTAAGTTCATGTATGGTGGGGGTGACCCTAAGTTCATGTATGGTGGGGGGTGACCCTAAGTTCATGTATGGTGGGTGACCCTAAGTTCATGTATGTTGGGGTGACCCTAAGTTCATGTATGGAGGAGGTGACCCTAAGTTCATGTATGGTGGGTGACCCTAAGTTCATGTATGTTGGGGTGACCCTAAGTTCATGTATGGTGGGGGTGACCCTAAGTTCATGTATGGTGGGGGGTGTCCCTAAGTTCATGTATGGTGGGTGACCCTAAGTTCATGTATGTTGGGGTGACCCTAAGTTCATGTATGTTGGGGTGACCCTAAGTTCATGTATGGTGGGGGTGACCCTAAGTTCATGTATGTTGGGGTGACCCTAAGTTCATGTATGGTGGAGGTGTCCCTAAGTTCATGTATGGTGGGGGTGACCCTAAGTTCATGTATGGTGGGGTTGACCCTAAGTTCATGTATGGTGGGGGTGACCCTAAGTTCATGTATGGTGGGGGGTGACCCTAAGTTCATGTATGGTGGGGGTGACCCTAAGTTCATGTATGGTGGGTGACCCTAAGTTCATGTATGGTGGGGGGTGTCCCTAAGTTCATGTATGGTGGGGGGTGACCCTAAGTTCATGTATGGTGGGTGACCCTAAGTTCATGTATGGTGGGTGACCCTATGTTCATGTATGTTGGGGTGACCCTAAGTTCATGTATGTTGGGGTGACCCTAAGTTCATGTATGTTGGGGTGACCCTAAGTTCATGTATGGTGGAGGTGTCCCTAAGTTCATGTATGGTGGGGGGTGACCCTAAGTTCATGTATGGTGGGGGTGACCCTAAGTTCATGTATGGTGGGGGTGACCCTAAGTTCATGTATGGTGGGGGGTGTCCCTAAGTTCATGTATGTTGGGGTGACCCTAAGTTCATGTATGGTGGGGGGTGTCCCTAAGTTCATGTATGGTGGGTGACCCTAAGTTCATGTATGGAGAAGGTGACCCTAAGTTCATGTATGGTGGGTGACCCTAAGTTCAGGTATGGTGGAGGTGTCCCTAAGTTCATGTATGGTGGGGGTGACCCTAAGTTCATGTATGGTGGGGTTGACCCTAAGTTCATGTATGGTGGGGTGACCCTAAGTTCATGTATGTTGGGGTGACCCTAAGTTCATGTATGTGGGGGTGACCCTAAGTTCATGTATGGTGGGGGTGACCCTAAGTTTATGTATGGTGGGGGGTGACCCTAAGTTCATGTATGGTGGGGGTGACCCTAAGTTCATGTATGGTGGGGTGACCCTAAGTTCATGTATGGTGGGGTGACCCTAAGTTCATGTATGTGGGGGTGACCCTAAGTTCATGTATGGGGGGCCCTAAGTTCATGTATGTTGGGGTGACCCTAAGTTCATGTATGGTGGGGGTGACCCTAAGTTCATGTATGGTGGGTGACCCTAAGTTCATGTATGGTGGAGGTGACCCTAAGTTCATGTATGGTGGGGTGACCCTAAGTTCATGTATGGTGGGGGAGACCCTAAGTTCATGTATGGTGGGGGTGTCCCTAAGTTCATGTATGTTGGGGTGACCCTAAGTTCATGTATGGTGGGTGACCCTAAGTTCATGTATGGTGGGGGTGACCCTAAGTTCATGTATGGTGGGTGACCCTAAGTTCATGTATGGTGGGGTGACCCTAAGTTCATGTATGGTGGGGGGTGACCCTAAGTTCATGTATGGTGGGGGTGACCCTAAGTTCATGTATGTTGGGGTGACCCTAAGTTCATGTATGGTTGGGGTGACCCTAAGTTCATGTATGGTGGGGTGACCCTAAGTTCATGTATGGTGGGGGTGACCCTAAGTTCATGTATGGTGGGGGTGTCCCTAAGTTCATGTATGTTGGGGTGTCCCTAAGTTCATGTATGGTGGGTGACCCTAAGTTCATGTATGGTGGGGTGACCCTAAGTTCATGTATGTTGGGGTGTCCCTAAGTTCATGTATGGTGGGGGTGACCCTAAGTTCATGTATGTTGGGGTGACCCTAAGTTCATGTATGGTGGGGGTGACCCTAAGTTCATGTATGTTGGGGTGTCCCTAAGTTCATGTATGGTGGGGGTGACCCTAAGTTCATGTATGTTGGGGTGACCCTAAGTTCATGTATGGTGGGGGGTGACCCTAAGTTCATGTATGGTGGGTGACCCTAAGTTCATGTATGTTGGGGTGACCCTAAGTTCATGTATGGTGGGGGTGACCCTAAGTTCATGTATGTTGGGGTGACCCTAAGTTCATGTATGTTGGGGTGACCCTATGGGTGACGATGGTAAATACGGCCTCTATCTGTGTTATTACTCTGCAGCTCCACAGTGGGAGGAGAAAGCCCTCATTGGCCGATTGTTCCCACCCCTTCATCTAGACCAACCAAAGCCACAGGACAGGTGAGCAGGATGTTGGCGATTGGTTGTGACATGGCGTGTAATCCACACCCCTTCCCCACTTACCCCCCCCCCAGCCTTGGTGCAGATATCCCCCACATCACACGGGGTTTTCGTTTTCTCTCACAGGGACCTGCAGGCACCGCCCAGCCTGAATTTCCGGAGGGAGGGATCTCCACACCTCCAGGTAAACGATAAAACGTTGATCTCAATGTGAGGGGAAATTTGTAGAGATCTGTGTGTGACTTATACATGTCTGATCCGCCATGACAGCTTCATGTGACGGAGCGCTGGGCCTGGAGGATGGGCGGATCCACTACAAGCAGCTGACGGCCTCCTCCTACAAAGAGAACAACCCGCCCGACGCCGGGCGCCTCAATATCGTCCCAAACATGTCAGTGGATTGCCTTATCTATGTTCCTTACATGTGGGGGGAGACTTGGAAACTGAGGGAGGAGATTGGAACTGAGGGAGGAGATTGGAACTGAGGGAGGAGATTGGATCTGAGGGAGGAGATTGGAACTGAGGGAGGAGATTGGATCTGAGGGAGGAGATTGGAACTGAGGGAGGAGATTGGAACTGAGGGAGGAGATTGGATCTGAGGGAGGAGATTGGATCTGAGGGAGGAGATTGGAACTGAGGGAGGAGATTGGAACTGAGGGAGGAGCTGTGAACTGAAGGAGGAGATTGGAACTGAGGGAGGAGCTGGGAACTGAGGGAGGAGCTGAGAAATAAGGAAGTAGCTGGGAACTGAAAGAATGACTGAAGGTGGAGCTAAGAACTGAGGGAGGAGCTGGGAAATGGGGGAGGAGCTGGAAACTGAAAGAATGGCTAGGTCCTGAAGGTGGAGATGAGAACTGAGGGAGGAGCTGAGAATTGGGGGAGGGGTTAAGAACTGAGGGAGGAGCTGAGAACTGGGGGAGGAGCTGGAAACTGAAAGAATGGCTAGGTCCTGAAGGTGGAGCTGAGAATTGAGGGAGGAGCTGAGAATTGGGGGAGGAGTTAAGAACTGAGGGAGGAGCTGTGAGCTGAGGGAGGAGCTGAGAAATAATGAAGGCGCTGAGAATTGAGGGAGGAGCTGGAAACTGAAAGAATTGCGAGGTCCTGAAGTTGGAGATGAGAACTGAGGGAGGAGCTGAGAATTGGGGGAGGGGTTAAGAACTGAGGGAAGAGCTGGGAGCTGAGGGAGGAGCTGAGAATTAACGAAGGTGCTGAGAATTGAGGGAGGAGCTGGAAACTGAAAGAATTGCGAGGTACTGAAGTTGGAGATGAGAACTGAGGGAGGAGCTGAGAACTAAGGGAGGAGCTGAGAATTGGGGGAGGACCTAGAAACTGAAAGAATTGAGAGGTCCTGAAGGTGGAGCTGAGAACTGAGGGAGGAGCTGGAATCTGAAAGAATGGTTAGGTCCATAAGGTGGAGGTGAGAACTGAGGGTGGAGCTGGAAACTAAATGGCTAGGTCCTGAAGGTGGAGCTGAGAACTGAGGGAGGGGCTGAGAACTGAGGGAGGAGCTAGAAACTAAAAAATGGCTAGGTCCTGAAGGTGGAGCTGAGAACTGAGGGAGGGGCTAAGAACTGAGGGAGGAGCTGGGAGCTGAGAAATAAGGAAGGCGCTAAGAATTAAGGGAGGAGCTGGAAACTGAAAGAATTGCGAGGTCCTGAAGGTGAATCTGAGAACTGAGGGAGGAGCTGAGAACTGAGGGAGGAGATGAGAGCTAGAAACTAAAACAAATGGCTAGGTCTTGAAGGTGGAGCTGAGAACTGAGGGAGGATCTGAGAACTGAGGGAGGAGCTGGGAAAGCAGCAAGGAATGAGGGAGGAGCTGAGAACTGGGGAGCAGTCGGGAGTGAAGGAGGAGCAGCTGTGAAAAGAGGGAGGAGCTGAAAACTGGGGGAGGAGCTGTTGAAGAGTAAGTTGAGAACACATCCATTATGTATAGTAAGGTGGGGTGTAAAATGCAGAATACAGACGGGGATGTCTATGGGTGACACACTGAATACAGACGGGATGTCTATGGGTGACACACTGAATACAGACGGGATGTCTATGGGTGACACACTGAATACAGACGGGGATGTCTATGGGTGACACACTGAATACAGACGGGATGTCTATGGGTGACACACTGAATACAGACGGGATGTCTATGGGTGACACACTGAATATAGAATCTTCCTCCAGAATGAACATTGTTCCCGGGTGGAGTCCTCTGGACTCGGATAAGGAGCCGTACTTCCAGATAGACTTTCTACAGCCCACCTTCATCTCCGCCATCATCACCCAGGGGGGGCGCCAGTCAGGAGGTTACACCACCAAGTACCATCTCATGTACAGCAATGATGGACACGTCTACCGGAACTTCACCGCTCAGGAGAAGACCTCCCCGCAGAACTTCACCGCTCAGGAGAAGACCTCCCCGGAGGAACCCCAGGTGAGAACTTTATAAATCTCAGTGATCGGAGGAGGAGTTTGGTTTGCAATGATTGTGTAAAAGTTTTGGATTCTGTTCCAGTTCAGCTGCGTTGCACATTTTCCACTTGCCTGCGGGTGTCGCTGTCCACCGCGGGTCAAGGTTGGAAATGCAGCGAGTTGGGTGTATTGAGTATTCTTTTCCCAGAAGCAGCCCGGTGGGCGTGGTCTCCGGCGCTGTGCATTCTGGGAGAGGGTACTTAACGAACAGACACTGTTCTGGCGGGGTGCGTACGTTTCGTGATTGACACGTCTTCAGGAAGCGTCTCGCTTCCTGACGACGTGTCAATCACGAAACGTACGTCGAGGCGCCTGGTTACGTACGCACAAGCGACGCACTTCCGGTCCCGCTGGTTCTCCGGCCTGGAACGCACGCATTGCTGAATCTCCGGCATTGTTTTATTCAGTTCAATCTGACAAGAACACGTATGAATGGACTATATCTATATATATCCATTTATTAATTATATATATATATATATATTTTTTTACAATTTTTTTGTATTCACTCCAAATTGTGCTTATGTTCACTTGTATGCCATTGTTGGTTCAGACGGACCATCCTACACTATTATTATTATTATTAATACTGCTTAGGTATCACCTACCGTTTAGGTATTATTCATTCACTTATTATTTAGTTCTAGCGCCCCCCCCTCCCCCCCACATATCTTCATTATTTATTTTTGACCTTTGACTGAGGTCTCAATTTTAGGGGAGCTGCTTATTTACTATTTTTGTGTAGTCAATCACATTCATATATCATTTTATTGGCGCGAGATATTACAATTTTCCCGTAAAGATCAACCACCAAAAAGATGGCGCAGCCAATGTTAAGTATGGACGTCGGACAGCCGTCGAATTTCACGTCGTTTACGTCGTTTGCGTCAGCCGATTCAGAATGGGGCTGGGCGCAGGTTACGTTCACGTCGAAAGCAAGGAGTATTTGCGACGTCATACTGAGCATGCGCGCGCATGTGCCGTACGATCGGCGCTTCGTTTACATGTATGGTAATGAATCGTGAATTCATTACCATACAACACGCCCCCTACCTGCCCATTTTGAATTAGGCGGGGTTACGCCGGGCCATTTGCGCTACGCCGACGTAACTTAGGAGGCAAGTGCTTTGTGAATACAGTACTTGCCTCACTATCTTACGTCGGCGTAGCGCAAATGGGATGCGCTACGCCGGCATAAAGATAGGCGGATCGTACCTGAATCTAGCTATAAGTGTTGGTGCCGACATTTGTGAATAACTCTTCAAGGAGGACCCCTAAGACGAACGTGGTAAGGTAACGGCAGGCCCACATTTAAACCAGCGGCCCCTTCGGGGGTAGTGCTATATTAGGAATAATCATACAACAGCATTAGTAATAATAAGAGGAGAAGAATAATAATGAGACCCCTCCATCTGCTCCTCACCATTGGTTTCCATTGTGATCCAATCTCTTCTGATTTCTCTTCTGATTTCTCTTCTGATTTTCTCTTTCTGGTTTCTCATCTGATTTCCCTTTCTGATTTCCCTTTCTGATTTCCCTTTCTGATTTCTCTTTCTGATTTCTCTTTCTGATTTCTCTTTCTGATTTCTCTTTCTGATTTCTCTTCTGATTTCCCTTTCTGATTTCTCTTTCTGATTTCTCTTCTGATTTCCCTTTCTGATTTCTCTTCTGATTTCTCTTTCTGATTTCTCTTTCTGATTTCTCTTCTGATTTATCTTTCTGATTTCTCTTCTGATTTCTCTTTCTGATTTCTCTTCTGATTTCTCTTTCTGATTTCCCTTTCTGATTTATCTTCTGATTTCCCTTTCTGATTTCTCTTCTGATTTCCCTTTCTGATTTCTCTTTCTGATTTCCCTTTCTGATTTCCCTTTCTGATTTCTCTTTCTGATTTCTCTTTCTGATTTCTCTTCTGATTTCCCTTTCTGATTTCTCTTCTGATTTCCCTTTCTGATTTCTCTTTCTGATTTCTCTTCTGATTTCCCCTTCTGATTTCTCTTCTGATTTCTCTTCTGATTTCCCTTTCTGATTTATCTTCTGATTTCTCTTTCTGATTTCTCTTTCTGATTTCTCTTCTGATTTATCTTTCTGATTTCTCTTCTGATTTCTCTTTCTGATTTCTCTTCTGATTTCTCTTTCTGATTTCCCTTTCTGATTTATCTTCTGATTTCCCTTTCTGATTTCTCTTTCTGATTTCTCTTTCTGATTTCCCTTTCTGATTTCTCTTTCTGATTTCTCTTTCTGATTTCTCTTCTGATTTCCCTTTCTGATTTCTCTTTCTGATTTCTCTTCTGATTTCCCTTTCTGATTTCCCTTTCTGATTTCTCTTCTGATTTCTCTTTCTGATTTCTCTTTCTGATTTCTCTTCTGATTTATCTTTCTGATTTCTCTTCTGATTTCTCTTTCTGATTTCTCTTCTGATTTCTCTTTCTGATTTCCCTTTCTGATTTATCTTCTGATTTCCCTTTCTGATTTCTCTTCTGATTTCCCTTTCTGATTTCTCTTTCTGATTTCCCTTTCTGATTTCTCTTTCTGATTTCTCTTCTGATTTCCCTTTCTGATTTCTCTTCTGATTTCCCTTTCTGATTTCTCTTTCTGATTTCTCTTTCTGATTTCCCCTTCTGATTTCTCTTCTGATTTCTCTTCTGATTTCTCTTCTGATTTCCCTTTCTGATTTCTCTTTCTGATTTCTCTTCTGATTTATCTTTCTGATTTCTCTTCTGATTTCTCTTTCTGATTTCTCTTCTGATTTCTCTTTCTGATTTCCCTTTCTGATTTATCTTCTGATTTCCCTTTCTGATTTCTCTTTCTGATTTCCCTTTCTGATTTCCCTTTCTGATTTCTCTTTCTGATTTCTCTTCTGATTTCTTTTCCGATTTCCCTTTCTGATTTCTCTTTCTGATTTCCTTTTCTGATTTCTCTTCTGATTTCCCTTTCTGATTTCTCTTCTGATTTCCCTTTCTGATTTCTCTTCTGATTTCCCTTTCTGATTTCTCTTCTGATTTCTCTTTCTGATTTCTCTTCTGATTTCTCTTTCTGATTTCTCTTTCTGATTTCTCTTCTGATTTCTCTTTCTGATTTCTCTTCTGATTTTTTTCTGATTTCTCTTTCTGATTTCTCTTCTGATTTCTCTTTCTGGTTTCTCTTCTGATTTCTCTTCTGATTTCTCTTTCTGATTTATCTTCTGATTTATCTTTCTGATTTCTCTTCTGATTTCCCTTTCTGATTTCTCTTCTGATTTCTCTTTCTGGTTTCTCTTCTGATTTCCCTTTCTGATTTCTCTTTCTGATTTCTCTTTCTGATTTCTCTTCTGATTTCTCTTTCTGATTTCTCTTTCTGATTTCTCTTTCTGATTTCTCTTTCTGATTTCTCTTCTGATTTCTCTTTCTGATTTCTCTTCTGATTTCTCTTCTGATTTTCTCTTTCTGGTTTCTCATCTGATTTCCCTTTCTGATTTCCCTTTTTGATTTCCCTTTCTGATTTCCCTTTCTGATTTCCCTTTCTGATTTCTCTTTCTGATTTCTCTTCTGATTTCCCTTTCTGATTTCTCTTTCTGATTTCTCTTTCTGATTTCTCTTCTGATTTCCCCTTCTGATTTCTCTTCTGATTTCTCTTCTGATTTCCCTTTCTGATTTCTCTTCTGATTTATCTTTCTGATTTCTCTTCTGATTTCTCTTCTGATTTATCTTTCTGATTTCTCTTCTGATTTCTCTTTCTGATTTCCCTTTCTGATTTATCTTCTGATTTCCCTTTCTGATTTCTCTTTCTGATTTCCCTTTCTGATTTCTCTTTCTGATTTCTCTTCTGATTTATCTTTCTGATTTCTTTTCCGATTTCCCTTTCTGATTTCTCTTTCTGATTTCTCTTTCTCTTTCTGATTTCTCTTTCTGATTTCTCTTTCTGATTTCTCTTCTGATTTTTCTTCTGATTTCTCTTTCTGATTTCCTTTTCTGATTTCTCTTCTGATTTCCCTTTCTGATTTCTCTTCTGATTTCCCTTTCTGATTTCTCTTCTGATTTCCCTTTCTGATTTCTCTTTCTGATTTCTCTTCTGATTTCTCTTTCTGATTTCTCTTCTGATTTCCCCTTCTGATTTCTCTTTCTGATTTCTCTTCTGATTTCCCTTTCTGATTTCTCTTCTGATTTCTCTTTCTGATTTCTCTTCTGATTTCTCTTTCTGATTTCTCTTCTGATTTCCCTTTCTGATTTCTCTTTCTGATTTCTCTTCTGATTTTTTTCTGATTTCTCTTCTGATTTCTCTTCTGATTTCTCTTTCTGGTTTCTCTTCTGATTTCTCTTCTGATTTCTCTTTCTGATTTATCTTCTGATTTCTCTTTCTGATTTCTCTTCTGATTTCTCTTTCTGATTTCTCTTCTGATTTCTCTTCTGATTTCTCTTTCTGGTTTCTCTTCTGATTTCTCTTCTGATTTCCCTTTATGATTTATCTTTCTGATTTCTCTTCTGATTTCTCTTTCTGATTTCTCTTTCTGATTTCTCTTCTGATTTCCCTTTCTGATTTCTCTTTCTGATTTCTCTTCTGATTTCTCTTTCTGATTTCTCTTCTGATTTCCCCTTCTGATTTCTCTTTCTGATTTCTCTTTCTGATTTCCCTTTCTGATTTCTCTTCTGATTTCCCTTTCTGATTTCTCTTCTGATTTCCCTTTCTGATTTCTCTTCTGATTTCTCTTCTGATTTCTCTTCTGATTTCTCTTTCTGATTTCTCTTCTGATTTCCCCTTCTGATTTCTCGTCTGATTTCTCTTTCTGATTTCTCTTCTGATTTCTCTTCTGATTTCTCTTCTGATTTATCTTTCTGAATTATCTTTCTGATTTCTCTTCTGATTTCTCTTTCTGATTTCTCTTCTGATTTCCCTTTCTGATTTCTCTTCTGATTTCTCTTCTGATTTCTCTTCTGATTTATCTTTCTGAATTATCTTTCTGATTTCTCTTCTGATTTCTCTTCTGATTTCTCTTTCTGATTTCTCTTCTGATTTCTCTTTCTGATTTCTCTTTCTGATTTCTCTTTCTGATTTCTCTTCTGGTTTATCTTTCTGATTTCTCTTCTGGTTTATCTTTCTGATTTCTCTTCTGATTTCTCTTTCTGATTTCCCCTCTGATTTCCCCTTCTGATTTCCCTTTCTGATTTCTCTTTCTGGTTTCTCTTTCTGATTTCTATTTCTGATTTCTCTTTCTGGTTTAGATATTTGAAGCCAACTCAGACAGTAACAGTCCGGTGAGGCGGGAGTTGGGCCGCACCATACTGACCCGATTCCTCCGCATTCATCCTGTGGATTATCACAAGGCCATCTACCTTCGCTGTGAGGTCATCGGATGCCCCTACGGTGAGATTTCACCCCTCTGCTCAGATTTCATATAGAAACAGATGGATGTGTGTGGAGCATGCTGGGAGGGATAAGGGAATGGTGGTGTGAAGCATGCTGGGAGGGATAAGGGAATGGTGGTGTGAAGCATGCTGGGAGGCATACGGGAATGGTGGTGTGAAGCATGCTGGGAGGGATAAGGGAATGGTGGTGTGAAGCATGCTGGGAGAGATAAGGGAATGGTGGTGTGAAGCATGCTGGGAGGGATAAGGGAATGGTGGTGTGAAGCATGCTGGGAGGGATAAGGGAATGGTGGTGTGAAGCATGCTGGGAGGGATAAGGGAATGGTGGTGTGAAGCATGCTGGGAGGGATAAGGGAATGGTGGTGTGAAGCATGCTGGGAGGGATATATTTCGAGGTTTTAGGAATGTCTCTTCTCTTTCCTTGTAGTGGAGCACACAATGGCCGCTGTCACACAAGGTCCGGCTTATGTCACCATTCCTGGGGAGGTGAGGCCTTCTCACTGTCAGATGGGAGAGTTTGAGTGCCGCAGCGGTGAGTGCGTGAACGCCTCCAGATCTTTGTGTGACGGGAAACCCGACTGCCGCGATTTCTCCGACGAGGACGGATGTGGTAAGAAATGGTAGAAGAGACTCTGCTGGCTGATTTATATGATGGCAACTGGTCTCAAGAGTTGGATCTTTAATACGCGACTCTGACCCTAACCCCAGCCGTGGCCCTATCCCTTACCCTGACCCTGACCCTTACGCCAACCCTAACCCCAGCCCTATCCCTATCCCTGACCCCTACTCCAACCCTAACCCCAGCCCTATCCCTATCCCTAACCCTTACTCCAACCCTAACCCAGCCCTATCCCTGACCCTGACCCTTACCCTGACCCTAGCCCTGACCCTTACCCTAGCCCTGGCCCTATCCCTGGCCCTTACTCCAACCCTAACCCCAGCCCTGACCCTAACCCTATCCCTTGCCCTGACCCTTACCCTGACCCTTACTCCAACCCTAACCCCAGCCCTGACCCTATCCCTGACCCTTACTCCAACCCTAACCCCAGCCCTATCCCTGACCCTTACCCTGACCCTAGCCCTGACCCTTACCCTAGCCCTGGCCCTATCCCTGGCCCTTACTCCAACCCTAACCCCAGCCCTGACCCTAACCCTTGCCCTAACCCTTACCCTGACCCTTACTCCAACCCTAACCCCAGCCCTGATCCTATCCCTGACCCCTTCTCCAACCCTAACCCCAGCCCTGACCCTTACCCTGACCCCTACCCTAACCCTAGCCCTGGCCCTGACCCTTACTCCAACCCTAACCTCAGCCCTGGCCCAATCCCTGACCCTTACCCTTACTCCAACCCTAACCCCAGCCCTGACCCTATCCCTGACCCTTACTCCAACCCTAACCCCAGCCCTGACCCTGATCCTAACCCTATCCCTGACCCTTACCCTGACCCTAGCCCGACCCTTACCCCTACCCTGACCCTTACCCTAACCCTAACCCCAGCCCTGACCCTATCCCTATCCCTGACCCCTACTCCAACCCTAACCCCAGCCCTGGCCCTATCCCTTACCCCTACTCCAACCCTAACCCCATTCCTGACCCTAACCCTATCCCTGACCCTTACCCTAGCCCTGACCCTGACCCTTACACTAACCCTTACCCTATCCCTGACCCTTACCCCTACCCTAACCCTAGCCCTTACCCTAGCCCTGGACCTGACCCTAGACCTAACCCTTACCCTGACCCTAACCCTTACCCTGACCCTTACACTAACCCTTACCCTATCCCTGACCCTTACCCTGACCCTTACTCTAACTCTTACCCTGACCCTAACCCTTACCCTGACCCTTACACTAACCCTTACCCTATCCCTGATCCTTACCCTGACCCTAACCCTTACCCTTACCCTAGCCCCGACCCTTACCCTAGCCCTGGCCCTAACCCTTACACTAACCCTTACACTAACCCTTACCCTAACCCAAGCCCAATGCTGAGCTACGAATGAAGCTTTGTGAGAACCTTCATGGTATGGCTTCTGGTACGGCAGAGAACACACCTGAATATTAAATGACAGTGCCACACCCCCTTCCTTAACTCCACCCTTTTCCCTAGTGGTTGTCTATGAGTGTACAAGAGGTGCCCCCTCCCCCAATCATACATAAGGGGACAGTGTCTTCCATGATGAGACAAGGTGATAATCTCCATTATGTACAGACTGAAGGACCAATAGTTGGGCCGCGTCCAGTATATGGAAACGCTCAGTCCCGTGTCTCCTGGTATCCGGAATATACCGTATATAATGGGAGTGGCCTTGTGTTCTACGTACAGCGACGCGGTATATGTCAGACCTATACAATAAGGGGAGTGGCCTTGTGTTCTACGTACAGCGACGCGGTATATGTCAGACCTATACAATAAAGGGAGGGGCCGGGTCAAGGGGTGGGCAGGAGGGCTAGCTGCCCTGGGTTTACTGTACGTGTGATGGGGGCGCCAGTGAGCTCATTCTAATACAAGACATTGTGACTGCTGGGGGTTCCATCCCCTAAGCTCACACATAGTGGGGGGGGCTTCTTTCCCCCGGGTGCGGGATGACGTTGTCCCAACACTGAATATGGGGAATAGGGAATTATTAGTCCTCTAGATTTCTGTACAAAGTACTGAGCACATTGGTTTCCCTTCTCCTCCAGGCACCGTGGTCACTCCAGGTCTGGTCATTCCCCCAGCAGGTGAGTCTTCCTCCTCTGGTATTATAAAGTAGAACATAAGACCAGATATGGCTCTGCAGATTAGATATGATGTGACACCAGATATGGCTCTGCAGATTAGATATGATGTGACACCAGATATGGCTCTGCAGATTAGATATGATGTGACACCAGATATGGCTCTGCAGATTAGATGTGACACCAGATATGGCTCTGCAGATTAGATATGACACCAGATATGGCTCTGCAGATTAGATGTGACACCAGATATGGCTCTGCAGATTAGACATGACACCAGAGATGGCTCTGCAGATTAGATGTGACACCAGATATGGCTCTGCAGATTAGATGTGACACCAGATATGGCTCTGCAGTCTAGATGTGACACCAGATATGACTCTGCAGTCTAGATGTGACACCAGATATGGCTTTGCAGATTAGATGTGACACCAGATATGGCTCTGCAGATTAGACATGACACCAGATATGGCTCTGCAGATTAGACATGACACCAGATATGGCTCTGCAGATTAGATGTGACACCAGATATGGCTCTGCAGACTAGATGTGACACCAGATATGGCTCTGCAGACTAGATGTGACACCAGATATGACTCTGCAGTCTAGATGTGACACCAGATACGACTCTGCAGATTGGATATGACACCAGATATGGCTCTGCAGATTGGATGTGACACCAGATATGGCTCTGCAGATTGGATGTGACACCAGATATGGCTCTGCAGATTAGACATGACACCAGATATGGCTCTACAGATTAGACGTGACACCAGATATGGCTCTGCAGATTAGATGTGACACCAGATATGGCTCTGCAGACTAGATGTGACACCAGATATGACTCTGCAGACTAGATGTGACACCAGATATGACTCTGCAGTCTAGATGTGACACCAGATATGGCTCTGCAGATTGGATATGACACCAGATATGGCTCTGCAGATTGGATGTGACACCAGATATGGCTCTGCAGATTGGATGTGACACCAGATATGGCTCTGCAGATTGGATGTGACACCAGATATGGCTCTGCAGATTGGATGTGACACCAGATATGGCTCTGCAGATTGGATGTGACACCAGATATGGCTCTGCAGATTGGATGTGACACCAGATATGACTCTGCAGATTAGATGTGACACCATATATGACTCTGCAGATTAGATGTGACACCAGATATGACTCTGCAGATTGGATGTGACACCAGATATGGCTCTACACAATAGACATGGCACCAAATATGGCTCTATTTATTAGGATTGACATTGGCTGAATATTGGTGTTAGATATGTAGTAGGCTCTCAGCATTGTGCTCCTTTAATGGTTGGAATATTTCAGCTTGTGCTCTCTTTCCTGTCACCTAGATGTAACCTTCCCACCTGGACACAGTACAGCCCCGGGCAGCACTCTCCATCCAGGCTCTTCTCTTCCCGCACATGTTGGAGAACCGGGAATATTGCAACCATCCCAACCAACAGGAAGCCCGGGAATGCAGCAAGAGACACCCGGACAGGGAACTGGACCAAGACCGGAGACTGCTGGTCAGCCTGGCATTCAGGAGAAGCCATTTGTCAGTGGAAAGCCCGGCATGAGAATCCCGGACAGACCCGGACATAGAGCGGAATCCACAACCCTGGAGTTTGGAGACGTCTCTTCTCCTGGTCTACTGATGACGACGTCTCCACCTCAAAGGACAGACGAAACGCCCAGCAGCGTTCCACCCATGGCTGCCATCACACTGCCAGGAGAAGGCATTTCCGGAGGTCCCGGAGTTCGTCCCGGCCCCTTTCACACCGGCGTTCCTGGGCTTGCTGGTAAGAACACATGGAGTACAGATTTAGGTGGCACCCCGGGACACACAAGTTTTCCCGCATTGAGTGTAGGACAAGAAGTGCCAGGAATGGGTACTCCAGCTTGGGTAGGGACTGGCCACCCTGGTCTATCTGTTCAACCCTCAAGTCTTCCAGGACAAGCGGAAGTCCCACCATACAAAGAAGAACCGGTAACTGAAGAAGCTCCAATGTCCAACCCGTCCAGACCACGCGTGGAGGAGGCGTCATCCACATCTCAGTATAATGAGACACGTGACCTGCACCACGGAACAGGAACCCCTCCACCAAGAAATGCCCCTCTGGAGGGTGAACCCCCCGGCCCTGAGATCTTTGTTCTTCCAGAAGGACATCATTCCAGCTTGAAGCCTGGGTCAGGGTCTGTCGTTATTTGGAAGGAGCCTGTTGAGGTCCCTCCAGAAGAGGGGGGCGTTAGACCAGGGGGCCGCGAGGAATTTCATGCCTCTCATACGTATGAAGGTTTGTAATGGGCTTGAGGGGGACCTCCCAGTACCGCCGCCCTATGGTGTGTACGGAATATGATACAAGTGATGAATGTCAATCGATAAGAGGAACATAACCTATTAGACTAAATAGAGAAAGCCTCATCCGTAATTAATTATGGGAATACAGGAATAGGGGACCCAGGGGGTGACCCCCCACGGCACAGTAAATGATAAGGATGTAAAAAAATTATCTTTAATAGAACATGGACACATACATGGTATACAAACGGGGCAGACAAGTTATTTAAAAACCATATACATGGAAATAACAAAGTATATGATATGAGCCCAACGCGTCTCGCCGTTAAGCTTCATCAGGACGCATTCAGGATTTCATTAGTTGGAACAAGGAAAACGGGTCTCACTATCTTGCAACTCTCCTGCAAGACAGTGAAAGTCCGACCTGGGGGGTTCCCCTCTGGGTCCCCTATTTCTGTATGAACATAACCTATTAGTACAGTGATCAATAAACCTGAGAAATTCTGCTCCTTGTAAGATGTGAGATGAACTTTTTATATTCCAGGGACGCCCCCGATGAATCTGACCACTGAGCTTCCCAGAAGTACCTGCAGCGTCGGTCAGTTTGTCTGCTCTGCGTTTGGCTGTGTCGACGCCGTTAATGTTTGCAATGGACAGGAAGACTGCATTGATGGTTCCGATGAGCAGCTCTGCGGTGAGTCTTCTGACGCCTCTCAAGTTTTTTTCCGTCTAATTGGTGGGGCAGATTCAGTAAGATATGAGCATTTTTTACGGAGGCGCAGGGCACCGTTTTTGCCCTGCGCCCCCGCAAATTTTCTGCGCTACCCGCGATTCACGGAGCGGTAGCTCCGTAAATTGCGTGGGCGCTCCGGCAAAATGCCCGGCATAAGCGCGCGCAATTTAAATGATCCCGTAGGGGGCGGGAATCATTTAAATTAGGCGCGTTCCCGCGGCGATCGTAGAGCGCAATCTCCGTCGGATAAAAAATTTCCCGACGTGCATTGCGGCAAATGACGTCGCAAGGACGTCATTTGCTTCAAAGTGAACGTGAATGGCGTCCAGCGCCATTCACGATTCACTTACGCAAACTACGTAAAGTTCAAATTTCGCGACGCGGGAACGATGGGTATACGTAACATGGGCTGCCCCTGCTAATAGCAGGGGCAGCCTTATGCGAAAACCGCCGTACGCAAACGACGTAAACTGCGTACGCAGGGCTCGCGTAACGTTGTGAATCGGTGTTAGTATGCAATTTGCATACTATACGCTGAGCACAACGGGAACGCCACCTAGCGGCCATCGCAAGAATGCAGCCTAAGATATGCGGGCATAAGAGCCTTATGCCGCGCAGATCTTAGGCTGCAGTCGGCGTAACGAGGTTCCTGAATCAGGAGCATTCGTTACGCCGGCGCAAGTAAGCAATCGCGCTGCGTAACTATGGTTACGCAGGCGCAATTGCTCTCTGAATCCGGGCCGGTGTCTATTAGAACTCTCTATTACACTCGTGTCAAACGCAAGGCCCGTGGGATGAATCCAGCCCTCCAGGCCATTTCACGTGGCCCTCGCGCCACTCGTGCAGCTGCTGAACCGCCCTCGTCTCCGCCCCCCACCTTTTCTCTGCAGTCAGCAGCAAAGAGTAGGCAGGGCAGCCATCAGGAATTATGGGGCCCCTTGCACAGCTTCAGGCATGGGCCCCCCTGGAGCAGAGAACCAGGGGGGGGGGGGGGGGTGCTGCCACCTGAAATTGAGAAGCGGGGGGGGGGCCCTTTAATAAAAACATATATAAATGTATATAAATATATAATTTTATAAAAATAAATATATATAAATAAAAAAATACACATTTATAACAAATAAAAAAAAGGGGGTTTCCCACATGGGGCCCTGGGGACCTCTGAGCCCTTTAATAAAAAAATATATACCGTATTTATCGGCGTATAACACGCACCCTAACTTTAGGAGGGAAGTTTCAGGAAAAATACTTTCCACAGCCCCCTGCGTATAACACACAGGCACAGTTTACCCTCTATTTTCAGGGTAAAAAAGTGAGTGTTATACGCCAATAAATACAGTATATATATATAAAAAAAAAGAAATAAAATAATATAAAAAAAAATGCTTTTATATAAAAAAAGTGGGGTTGCCATCCGGGGCCCTTTAATAATAATAAATATATATACATATCTATGTATATATATATATATTTATATATATATATATATATTCATATATATAATAAATAAAAACATATATACAAAATATATATTTTTTTATAAAAAAAAGGGGGGTTGTCATCCGGGGCCCTGGGGATCTCCGGGCCCCCCGTACCCCTAAAAAAAATTGGCCCTTTAATAAAAAATAAAATAAAAATATATTAGAAAAAAAAAAAAAATTTCTTTAGAAAAAATAAATAAAAAAAGGGGGGGGTTTCCATCCGGGGCCCTGGGGGCCTTCGGGCCCTGGGGACCTCCGGAAACCTCTAAAAAAAACAAAAAAAATTGGCCCTTTGATAAAAAATAAAATAAAAATATATAAAAAAAAATATATTTTTTTTAAATAAAAAATAAATTAAAAAAAGGGGAATTGCCATATGGGGCCTCCGGGCCCCTGGGGACCTCTGGACCCCTAAAAAAAAACTATATATATATATATTTTTTTTAAAGGGGGTTGCCATCCGGGCCCCTGGGGGCCTCCGGGCCCCTTACAGGTGTACTGCCTTTACCCCCCTGATGGCGGCCCTGAGAGTAGGACAGAACTCCTCCTACCGATCCTGTGCAGCCGCAGAACCCCCTCATCTCCACCACCACCTTATCTCAGCAGTTGGCAGCAGAGAGGACAGAACTCCTCAGGGCCGATCCTAGGCGGGGGCACAGGGTGCACCGCGCCCTGGTACTGTAAGCTGCCTCAGAGAAGGGGCGCTGAACCGCCGAAGCTGTGGCACGCTACTTGACTGCACTGGTTGTTAGAATCACCGGTCGCCCGACACCTAGCAACCAGTGACGTCAGTGGCCCAGGCATTCAGAGTGCGTCGCGGCCACCCCAGCATTCATAGCACGCCGCCTTTGCGGCTGGAAAAGCAGCTCGGCTCCACCCACAAGCAGCAGCACAAGGTAATGTACGGTTCTGATGTAAAAGGTGGGTGGGGTTCTCTTGACTTCTGATGTAAAAGGTGGGTGGGGTTCTCTTGACTTCTGATGTAAAAGGTGGGTGGGGTTCTCTTGACTTCTGATGTAAAAGGTGGGTGGGGTTCTCTTGACTTCTGATGTAAAAGGTGGGTGGGGTTCTCTTGACTTCTGATGTAAAAGGTGGGTGGGGTTCTCTTGACTTCTGATGTAAAAGGTGGGTGGGGTTCTCTTGACTTCTGATGTAAAAGGTGGGTGGGGTTCTCTTGACTTCTGATGTAAAAGGTGGGTGGGGTTCTCTTGACTTCTGATGTAAAAGGTGGGTGGGGCTCTCCTGACTTCTGATGTAAAAGGTGGGCGGGGTTCTCTTGACTTCTGATGTAAAAGGTGGTTGGGGTTCTCTTGACTTCTGATGTAAAAGGTGGGTGGGGTTCTCTTGAGTTCTGATGTAAAAGGTGGGTGGGGTTCTCTTGACTTCTGATGTAAAAGGTGGGTGGGGTTCTCGTGACTTCTGATGTAAAAGGTGGGTGGGGCTCTCTAGTCTTACAGATATATCGGGTGCCACCGTAATGCTAATGCGGCTCACAGTGAAATGTTTTACACCCCCGCTGTATTGTCTCTCCAGGCACCACCCCTGCAGTTCTGATGTCCACTCCCACATGGCTTGTTCCCACCCCAGGCCCCGGCATGTGTTCACACAAACAGTTTACTTGTCGGTCAGGAGAATGCGTTTCCTCGGAGAGACGCTGCGACCTCCACCGTGACTGTTCAGATGGTTCTGATGAGGAAAACTGTGGTAGGTCCTCTTTGTTGGGTCTCCTGTCCCCCTGGAGGGACCATAAACAGAACTTCTATTGTGCCTCGCACTTGAGATGAAGAGTCTCGTTGATCTCGCGTGTTTTCCTTCCCCGCAGTGGATTGCGTCCTCTCTGTCTGGACATCCTGGAGTGAGTGCAGCCGCTCCTGTGGATTGGGAGTCAAGTTCCGACGTCGTGATGTCATCAGAGACCGGCTTCCGGGGGGTCATTGTGCCGGAGCTCAATTTGACAGTCAGAGCTGCTTCGTACAAGCATGTCCAGGTAGGTGAGCGAGACATACCTGGGAGATTGTGAGAAGAAAATCAACAGGAGTATTAGATATGATAAGGAAGAGGCTGGAGGTCTCATAATGCAAAACCCAGAAGGACCTACCCAATGCCTGGAAACATCTCAAGAACCTCTGAGGGGAGCACCTACCTTCCTCCTATGTGTATGGAAAGTGTGAAATACTTGTCAGGAGGCTTCTCCGGTCAGTGTCAGGAGGCTTCTCCGGTAGTGTCAGGAAGCTTCTTCGGTCAGTGTCAGGAGGCTTCTCCGGTCAGTGTCTGGAGGCTTCTCCGGTCAGTGTCTGGAGGCTTCTCCGGTCAGTGTCTGGAGGCTTCTCCGGTAGTGTCAGGAGGCTTCTCTGGTAGTGTCAGGAGGCTTCTCCGGTCAGTGTCTGGAGGCTTCTCCGGTCAGTGTCAGGAGGCTTCTCCGGTCAGTGTCAGGAGGCTTCTCCGGTCAGTGTCAGGAGGCTTCTCCGATAGTGTCAGGAGGCTTCTCCGGTAGTGTCAGGAGGCTTCTCTGGTCAGTGTCTGGAGGCTTCTCCGGTCAGTGTCAGGAGGCTTCTCCGGTCAGTGTCAGGAGGCTTCTCCGGTCAGTGTCTGGAGGCTTCTCCGGTCAGTGTCTGGAGGCTTCTCCGGTCAGTGTCTGGAGGCTTCTCCGGTCAGTGTCTGGAGGCTTCTCCGGTCAGTGTCAGGAGGCTTCTCCGGTCAGTGTCAGGAGGCTTCTCCGGTCAGTGTCTGGAGGCTTCTCCGGTCAGTGTCAGGAGGCTTCTGTGACGGTATCGGTATGATATCCCCGTCAACGTTCCCTTCTTCCCATAACGAAAATCACCCCAATATTCCACGAGGAGGGATATCCCTGGAATCGCCCAGAAAGCCACACATGAGACCAGCTTACTGCTTGAACAACACCGAGTTTTAATCATAAGAAACCAGAGCTTATATGTGGTTACAACTGTTACAATGACAAATCTCCGCCCCCCTCACACAGTGGGGGGTCTTCAATACAGCTCCTTTGAAATAAAGATATTTCTTTGAACTACTCAGTAGCTAGCCGGTTCGGCTCCGCATATAGAGAGATAATTACCACAAGGAAGCAATCAGCATAATTAACACAAGCCACTTATCTAATCACAGTAACCAGTAAACACAGGGCTAGAACAATTAACATTTGAAACAGGGCTAGCTGCAGAAGAGTAATTACAATTAACAGCCTTAAACAAGCAGGGAGGATTAAACTGAAGCATATAGGTAAAAAGTCCGTCACAATGGCCCCCTTTTTTCTCCCTGCTCCGGCAAACCCGGTTGGACCTTCCCTGGTCCAGTAGGGTTGACGGGTTCAGAGCTTTAAGTCCGAGGTTAACTCCATTTGGCCTGACTGACCTCCCTTGACAACTGCTCCCGACTCAGGTATGCCACCGGGTCGTCAGATCACACGCCGGTCAGTCCCCAAGTCTTTGTGCGATCTGCAAAGTCACCAGAAGTCAGTGTGAAGACGGCGAATGGGTCTGTGCGCCGCCATCTAGGTGTCCCACTATGGGAGGGGCAGGTTATGGCTCTGAAGTGACAGTCACAGGAGATTCATAAAAAGAAAAAGTTATATTTGTTGAAATGTTGTAGCACTGGTGCTCAGAGTCCGGGGGGGGGGGGGGGGAGAGGGGACTCAGAGCCCCATAAGGTCAGCCACCCCCTGCTCCCTCCGCAGCCGCCGGTTCTCCTCTTTGAGCTTCTCCAGCTCCATCTCCAGTTCATGGAGCCTGGGGGGGTCAGCCCGCTGTGACCTCAGGTGGTTGTTCTCCTCCTCCATGCGGCTTATGCACTCCTCCAGCTCTATGTACTCACGGATCAGATCCTGCTTGCTCATGTCCTGCAGGCTCTCCACGTGGTCCTTCATCATCAGGAACTGGGTGGTGGTGTAAGGGGCCACCGGTGGGCCCTTGGCGAACATCTCGGCCCGCATCTGGGGCGCCCGCTGCGATTCCATCTCCTCCAGTCGCTTCTTCTCCTCCCAGGTCCACTGGTTATATGACTTCCAGGACCTCTTCTTCTTGGAGGGTAGCTGGCGGTGCCTCTTTCTGCCCAGCTCCCTCCAGGGCCCCTCCGGCTCATGGCTGTCGCCCATGACCAGCTGACAATGGTGTTCCCTGTTGTCCGTAATAACAGATTGTACCATGAGGGCTTCGTAAGGGGTGCCCAATGGTTCTTCCTGACCCAGCTCCTGGGGATCCCAAGCCGAGTCTACACAATGGGCTGCTGCTGGCGGGCGGTACCCAGGTTGAGACCAATTTGACCTGGTGTTGTCATTCATGTGGCAATTCTGCTTGAAGTGACCCAACTGTTTGCACCGGAAGCAGCGTTGTTCGTTGTCCTCCTGGCGTGGATAGCGAGGGCTAGATGTCATCGGTCTGTTAGGCGGTTGGTATCTAGCGGCTGGTGGGTGTGAGGGCGCCGTTGGTTGTGGAGGTTGTACCCGTGGTGTGACCTGGTTTGTCTTGCGAGTATCCGCATATTCATCCGCCAACTTCGCGGCCTCTGGTAGAGTCATGGGCCTGCGATCTCTCACCCAATCTTTGACATCCGTCTGGATGTGATTGTAAAATTGCTCCAGGAGCATTAGTTGCAAAATGTCCTCTGCGGTGGTGGCCTGGCTGCTGTTAGCCCAGTTAGAGGCCGACAGGGACAGCTGGCATGCCCATTCCGCGTAAGAGTCTTTCGTGGTTTTGCGTGAGTCCCTGAACTTCTGTCGGTGGGACTCTGGGGTTACTGCATAACGAGCCAGGAGCACTTCTTTAACCCGGGCGTAGCTATGGATATCCTGATCTGGCACGGTCCGGAAAGCATCAGAAGCTTTGCCTGACAGTTTGCCTGACAATATTGCAACCCACTCTCTTCTAGCTATTCGGTGCAGGTTACATTGTCTCTCAAAATCTGCCAGGTAGTTATCAATTTCACAGTCCTTTTCATCAAAAGCTTTAAAAGCGCTAAACGGAATCTTCCTTGTGTCTGCTGTGCTGTACTCACTGTTCGTAGAAGGTGCGGCTGCTTGTTGGACTGCTGCCAGTTTTAACTGTAGCTCTGCGTCCCTTATTTGTTTATCCTTCTGTAGTTCTGCGTCCCTTATTTCTTTAGCCTTCTGTAGCTCTGCGTCTCTTATTTGTTTGGCCTCCTCCGCTAACAGGTCCATCACTTTCAGCACCACATCCGGCGTTGGGTTCGGGCCGAACCACGCTAGCTTCTCTCTCATTAGCTTGTTGGTTGGTGACTCCTCCTGAATCACTGGTGTCTCCATCTCTTGTACTGCTGGCGTTGCTGCAATCCCGTCCTCCTGGTCTATCTCCATTGATTCTGCTATGATGACCCGCTTGGTTTTGTTGCTAGCAATCCTTCCACGAACTTCCAGTAGTTCTTCCAGTGTCTGCTTGGAATCCGGGTGTAAAGGAGAGTAGAAGGGAAGATCCCGCTGCTGCCAACCAATTTGTGACGGTATCGGTATGATATCCCCGTCAACGTTCCCTTCTTCCCATAACGAAAATCACCCCAATATTCCACGAGGAGGGATATCCCTGGAATCGCCCAGAAAGCCACACATGAGACCAGCTTACTGCTTGAACAACACCGAGTTTTAATCATAAGAAACCAGAGCTTATATGTGGTTACAACTGTTACAATGACAAATCTCCGCCCCCCTCACACAGTGGGGGGTCTTCAATACAGCTCCTTTGAAATAAAGATATTTCTTTGAACTACTCAGTAGCTAGCCGGTTCGGCACCGCATATAGAGAGATAATTACCACAATGAAGCAATCAGCATAATTAACACAAGCCACTTATCTAATCACAGTAACCAGTAAACACAGGGCTAGAACAATTAACATTTGAAACAGGGCTAGCTGCAGAAGAGTAATTACAATTAACAGCCTTAAACAAGCAGGGAGGATTAAACTGAAGCATATAGGTAAAAAGTCCGTCACAGCTTCTCCGGTCAGTGTCTGGAGGCTTCTCCGGTCAGTGTCAGGAGGGTTCTCTGGTCAGTGTCAGGAGGCTTCTCCGGTCAGTGTCAGGAGGCTTCTCCGATAGTGTCAGGAGGGTTCTCCGGTAGTGTCAGGAGGCTTCTCCGGTCAGTGTCTGGAGGCTTCTCTGGTAGTGTCAGGAGACTTCTCCGGTCAGTGTCAGGAGGCTTCTCCGGTAGTGTCAGGAGGCTTCTCTGGTCAGTGTCAGGAGGCTTCTCCGGTCAGTGTCAGGAGGCTTCTCCGGTCAGTGTCTGGAGGCTTCTCGGTCAGTGTCAGGAGGCTTCTCCGGTCAGTGTCTGGAGGCTTCTCCGGTAGTGTCAGGAGGCTTCTCCGGTCAGTGTCAGGAGGGTTCTCCGGTCAGTGTCAGGAGGGTTCTCCGGTCAGTGTCAGGAGGCTTCTCTGGTAGTGTCAGGAGGCTTCTCTGGTAGTGTCAGGAGGCTTCTCCGGTCAGTGTCAGGAGGCTTCTCCGGTCAGTGTTAGGAGGCTTCTCCGGTCAGTGTCTGGAGGCTTCTCTGGTCAGTGTCTGGAGGCTTCTCTGGTAGTGTCAGGAGGCTTCTCCGGTCAGTGTCTGGAGGCTTCTCCGGTCAGTGTCTGGAGGCTTCTCCGGTCAGTGTCTGGAGGCTTCTCCGGTCAGTGTCTGGAGGCTTCTCCGGTCAGTGTCTGGAGGCTTCTCCGGTCAGTGTCTGGAGGCTTCTCCGGTAGTGTCAGGAGGCTTCTCCGGTCAGTGTCAGGAGGCTTCTCTGGTCAGTGTCAGGAGGGTTCTCTGGTCAGTGTCAGGAGGCTTCTCCGGTCAGTGTCAGGAGGCTTCTCCGGTCAGTGTCAGGAGGCTTCTCTGGTCAGTGTCAGGAGGCTTCTCTGGTAGTGTCAGGAGGCTTCTCCGGTCAGTGTCAGGAGGCTTCTCTGGTCAGTGTCAGGAGGCTTCTCCGGTAGTGTCAGGAGGCTTCTCCGGTAGTGTCAGGAGGCTTCTCCGGTCGCTATAATATTTTGTGTAGTCTCCTCTTCATAGCAGGGTCCCTTGGTCATGTGATATTTGTACCCTGCAGTGAATGGGGCGTGGTCCCCTTGGGGGGAGTGGTCTGCCTGTGATGCTCCGTGTCAAGGAGGAGTTCGTTCTAGAAACAGGAAATGTGAAAATCCGCCACCCAAGAACGGGGGTCTTCCATGCCGCGGAGAATCTGTGCAGATAGAATCCTGTAACCTACAGCTGTGCGGAGACTCGGAAGGTAAGTGCGGCCTGACGGCGGCCACCTCCGGTGGTTTGGTCTCTTCATTGTCATTGGATAGACTGTAACGTCTGAACTGCTTTGTGTTCACAGACTGCGGCCCGGAGATGATCCTCATCCATCCTGGAGAGTGCGAATCCCGGCACACGGACCCGTGTCCGCTGACCTGCCGCAGCCTGAACGCCGAGACCCGGTGTAATGGCGGCTGTATGGAAGGTAGGTACCTCCCTCCCAGAAGCGTTTCTCAACTCCGGCCCTCAAGGCGCCCCAACAGGTCATGTTTTCAGACTTTTCCATTATTTTTCGCAGGCGATTTGATCAGTTTCACTGCCTTAGTAATTACCACGGCTGTGTCGTCTGAGGGAAATCCTGAAAACATGACCTGTTGAGGACTGGAGTTGGGAAACACTCTGTATTAGACAACCCGATCATGTTCATGGTCTCTTCTGCCCTCTCGATGCCACCATGTTTTCCTTTCCCTTGCAGGATGCCGCTGTCCTCCTGGTCTGTACCTCCAAGATGGCGGCTGCGTGAACATCAGCCGGTGCCGCTGTCACGTGGAGCATGGCGGCACCCAACTTCCTGGGGAGACCTTCAGTCACGACAACTGCAGTGTGTGGTGAGGACCAGCGGGGGGAGCTCTTACTCTGATAACGGCTCTGGGCCTTCTACAAGGCGACCAGACAGGTTCTCTGGTGCACAACGACAGCCGTCTTCTGATTGGTTACTCTGGGCACAAGGACAGTTCCTGGTTCTATGGTTGTCGCCGTTTTATTGAGCCGCCCCGGGGTCACATCTCTTTGCTGATTCCTTTCTCGTATTTATGAAGCTACAAAGGAGCTTTAATAAATAATAATAATTAGTGTAACGGAATGACCCGGGACACCCAGAGACTTTGGAAGGATGAGGGGTACTCCTGTACCGGCGTCACCAAGGAGTCTTATGTCTAGGGTCACCTTATGTCCGATAGGGCCATAGGGTGACTGAGAAATTATATCCTAAATTACAGGACAGGGGACATCACTGATAGTTCATATTGCAGGATTTTAAGATATTGCAAGTTGTTGGTTAATTGTGACCCAACCAGTCAATAGTGACTCATTTCTATGATTAGCCCTGACTAGTGACATGCTAATTGAGTCAGGCTCCTGGAAGACCTTTCATTGTGTGATAACACTGCTTTAAGCCTATTGATGCTCAGAGGTGTGAATACCTTTCGGTCAAGCTGTATGCGGAGACAGAACGTCTGTCTAGGGATGTGGATTAAGAAGAGATCATTGTGTGATGTTTTTTGTTTGTTATGCTGTTAATGAAGGAATGTGCAGTGATGAGATGATGATAATTATAGGCCGGCGCCGACATGTCTAGAATGGTTAGTAATTAGCCTTAGTGTGTGATTAGGGGGGTGGAGATTTCATTGTCCCTTTGTGTGACGGTATTAGAATGATATCCCCGTCAAACATTCCCTTCTTCCCATAAAAGTAAATCACCCCAATATTCCACGAGGAGGAATATTCCTGGAATCACCCAATAAGCCACACATGAGCCCAGGCTTACTGCTGGAACAAGACAGACTTTAATGGCAGCTTGCTGCTGGTATATATACAGTTTTCAAGCTAAATCCTTAATCAAAGAACAATGAAATCTCCACCCCCTTCTCACACACAGTGGGGGCTCTCATACAGATTATTAAGCAGACATTTCGGAGCCGATCATGAAAACACATTTTCTTTAGATAATGACATCAGTGAAGGTAATTACTAGTTGTACAGAATACATGATCTAGACAGCCTGACCCCGCATATAGAAGGGATAATTACCACAATGAAGCAATCAGAATAATTAACATGAGCCCCTTCTAATCACAGTAAACAGTAAACACAGGTCTCCTTCACACACACAATAGACCATTTACCCTTTGAAGTAGGGCTGGCTGAGGAAGGGTCATTAACATTTCAAAAGCCTGTTACACTTAACACACACACAATATTACTTAGCAGGGAGAATTTAAACTGAAGCATCCTTCACAATGGCCCCCCTTTTTCTCCCTGCTCCGGCAACCCGGTTGGACCTTCCCTGGTCCAGTAGGGTTGACGGTTTCAGAGCTTTTAGTCCGAGGTTAACTCCGTTTGGCGTGACTGACCTCCCTTGGCAACTGTTTCAGACTCAGGTATGCCACCGGGTCGTCAGATCACACGCCGTTCAGTCCCCAAGTCTTTGTGCGATCTGCAAAGTCACCAGAAGTCAGTGTGAAGACAGCGAATAAGTCTGTGCGCCGCCATCTAGGTGTCCCGCTATGGGAGGGGGCAGGTTATGGCTCTGAAGTGACAATCACAGGAGATTCATAAAAAGAAAAAGTTATATTTGTTGAAATGCTGTAGCACTGGTGCTCAGAGTCCAGGGGGGGGGAATCAGAGCCCCATAAGGTCAGCCACCCCCTGCTCCCTCCGCAGCCGCCGGTTCTCCTCTTTGAGCTTCTCCAGCTCCATCTCCAGTTCATGGAGCCTGGGGGGGTCAGCCTGCTGTGACCTCAGGTGGTTGTTCTCCTCCTCCATGCGGCTTATGCACTTCTCCAGCTCCATGTACTCACGGATCAGATCCTGCTTGCTCATGTCCTGCAGGCTTTCCACGTGGTCCTTCATCATCAGGAACTGGGTGGTGGTGTAAGGGGCCACCGGTGGGCCCTTGGCGAACATCTCGGCCCGCATCTGGGACGCCCGCTGCGACTCCCTCTCCTCCAGTCGCTTCTTCTCCTCCCAGGTCAGCTTGTTATACGGCTTCCAGGACCTCTTCTTCTTGGGGGGTAGCCGGCGGTGCCTCTTTCTGCCCAGCTCCCTCCAGGGCCCCTCCGGCTCATGGCTGTCGCCCATGACCAGCTGACAATGGTGTTCCCTGTTGTCCGTAATAACAGATTGTACCATGAGGGCTTCGTAAGGGGTGCCCAATGGTTCTTCCTGACCCAGCTCCTGGGGATCCCAAGCCGAGTCTACACAATGGGCTGCTGCTGGTGGGTGGTACCCAGGTTGAGACCAATTTGACCTGGTGTTGTCGTTCATGGGGCAATTCTGCTTGAAGTGACCCAGCTGTTTGCACCGGAAGCAGCGTTGTTCGTTGTCCTCCTGGCGTGGATAGCGAGGGCTAGATGTCATCGGTCTGTTAGGTGGTTGGTATCTAGCGGCTGGTGGGTGTGAGGGCACCGTTGGTCGTGGAGGTTGTACCCGTGGTGTGACCTGGTTTGTCTTGCGAGTATCCGCATATTCATCCGCCAACTTCGCTGCCTCTGGTAGAGTCATGGGCCTGCGATCTCTCACCCAATCTTTGACATCTGTCTGGATGTGATTGTAAAATTGCTCCAGGAGCATTAGTTGCAAAATGTCCTCTGCGGTGGTGGCCTGGCTGCTGTTAGCCCAGTTAAAGGCCGACAGGGATAACTGGCATGCCCATTCCGTGTAAGAGTCTTCCGTGGTTTTGCGTGAGTCCCTGAACTTCTGTCGGTGGGACTCTGGGGTTACTGCATAACGAGCCAGGAGCACTTCTTTAACCCGGGCGTAGCTATGGATATCCTGATCTGGCACGGTCCGGAAAGCATCAGAAGCTTTGCCTGACAGTTTGCCTGACAATATTGCAACCCACTCTCTTCTAGCTATTCGGTGCAGGTTACATTGTCGCTCAAAATCCGCCAGGAAGTTATCAATCTCACAGTCCTTTTCATCAAAAGCTTTAAAAGCGCTAAACGGAATCTTCCTTGCGTCTGCTGTGCTGTACTCACTGTTCGTAGAAGGTGCGGCTGCTTGTTGGACTGCTGCCAGTTTTAACTGTAGTTCTGCGTCCCTTATTTGTTTATCCTTCTGTAGTTCTGCATCTCTTATTTGTTTATCCTCCTGTAGTTCTGCGTCTCTTATTTCTTTAGCCTCCTGTAGCTCTGCGTCTCTTATTTGTTTATCCTTCTGTAGCTCTGCGTCTCTTATTTGTTTAGCCTCCTGTAGTTCTGCGTCTCTTATTTGTTTATCCTTCTGTAGTTCTGCGTCTCTTATTTGTTTAGCCTCCTGTAGCTCTGCGTCTCTTATTTGTTTAGCCTCCTCCGCTAACAGGTCCATCATTCTCAGCACCACATCCGCCGTTGGGTTCGGACCGAACCATGCTAGCTTCTCTCTCATTACTTTGTTGGCTGGCGATTCCTCTTCCTAAATCACTGGTGTCTCCATCTCTTGTACTGCTGGCGTTGCTGCAGTCCCGTCCTAATTCTGCTATGATGACCCGCTTGGTTTTGTTGCTAGCAATCCTTCCACGAACTTCCAGTAGTCTGCTTGGAATCCGGGTGTAAAGGGGAATAGAAGGGAAAATCCCGCTGCTGCCAACCATTTGTGACAGTATTAGAATGATATCCCCGTCAAGCGTTTCCCTTCTTCCCATAAAAGTAAATCACCCCAATATTCCACGAGGAAGGGATATTCCTGGGATCGCCCAATAAGCCACACATGAGTCAGAGCTTACTGCTGGAACAAGACACTTTAATGGCAGCTTGCTGCTGGTATATATACAGTTTTCAAGCTAAATCCTCAATCAAGGAACAATGAAATCTCCACCCCCTTCTCACTCACAGTGGGGGCTCTCATACAGATTATTAAGCAGACACTTCGTAGCCGATCATGAAAACACATTTTCTTTAGATAATGACATCAGTGAAGGTAATTACTAGTTGTACAGAATACATGATCTAGACAGCCTGACCCCGCATATAGAAGGGCTAATTACCACAATGAAGCAATCAGAATAATTAACATGAGACCCTTCTAATCACAGTAAACAGTAAACACAGGTCTCCTTCACACACACAATAGACCATTTACCCTTTGAAGTAGGGCTGGCTGAGGAAGGGTCATTAACATTTCAAAAAGCCTGTTACACTTAACACACACACAATATTCCTTAGCAGGGAGAATTTAAACTGAAGCATCCTTCACACTTTGAATACTGTCACATGCTTGTAACTGCATAAAAAGCTGAGAAGAAACCATTAAAGTTGTCATTACATTTGGAACAAGTACAGAGCTGCGTGTCTCGTCTTGATTCTGGGCAAATGGGATGGATCGGGTCCTGTTGGTTGGAGTGTCGATAAGCTGTCTTGGATGTGATGGAAGGTCGTAAACAGTGGTGACCGTTACAATTAGTATAAAAGTCTGATCATAAAAACTGATACAAAAAATATTCTCAAAGCCCCCCCCCCCCCCCCCCCCGTCCTTTGGGTATCATGTTGTTTCTCTCTCAATGTCCACGTTGTTCCTTCTCATTCTTCTCCCTGTTTTCTCCCTCCCTATTCCCCGATATTCCCGCTGCAGCCGGTGTCAGGACGGGAAGGTGACGTGTGACGGCTCCGCCTGTGCCGTGGACTGTGGGTGGTCCGCGTGGTCCCAGTGGACGCCATGTGACACAACATGTGGAGCGGGCATGCAGGAGCGATTCAGGTACAGTGCCATGAAGAGCATCGGAGGGTAAGAGGCCTTCTACTTTCCCTTCCATGGAGGGGCACAGAAAGTTCTTCATCTTCGGGTTTAACTGCCGCCTACAGGAAGATAGGACACTGGCAAAAATGTCAAATAAAACAAAACATTAGGGTTAGGATAACCCCTCCTACTACCAGCATGCCCTGGGGGGGGGGGGGGGGTCAAGTGGCTATACAAGATCTTATACCCATAATATACAATACAGGACCTTATACCCATAATATACAATACAGGACCTTATACCCATAATATACAATACAGGACCTTATACCCATAATATACAATACAGGACCTTCTACCCATAATATACAATGCAGGACCTTATACCCATAATATACAATACAGGACCCGATACCCATAATATACAATACAGGACCCGATACCCATAATATACAATACAGGACCTTCTACCCATAATATACAATGCAGGACCTTATACCCATAATATACAATACAGGACCTTATACCCATAATATACAATACAGGACCTTATACCCATAATATACAATACAGGACCTTATACCCATAATATACAATACAGGACCTTATACCCATAATATACAATACAGGACCTTATACCCATAATATACAATACAGGACCCGATACCCATAATATACAATACAGGACCTTCTACCCATAATATACAATGCAGGACCTTATACCCATAATATACAATACAGGACCTTATACCCATAATATACAATACAGGACCTTATACCCATAATATACAATACAGGACCCGATACCCATAATATACAATACAGGACCTTATACCCATAATATACAATGCAGGACCTTATACCCATAATATACAATGCAGGACCTTATACCCATAATATACAATGCAGGACCTGATACCCATAATATACAATGCAGGACCTTATACCCATAATATACAATACAGGACCTTCTACCCATAATATACAATGCAGGACCTTATACCCATAATATACAATACAGGACCTTATATCCATAATATACAATACAGGACCTTATACCCATAATATACAATACAGGACCTTATACCCATAATATACAATGCAGGACTGGAGGTATAGAGCAGTCCTGACATGCAAAGCCTCCAGGCCGTATTTCCATACATGAACCTAATAGGCATTTCAGGACCCCCCACCATGAACTGTATCAGTCAATAAATCCCTTTCCTCCCCACAAGGAGGAATGAATGACGGGTCCCTCTCTTCTCTCTCCAGATCTCCATCTAATCCTCCGAGCGATAATGGTGGTGCCCCCTGTGAGGGGAACACGCGGGACACCCGAGAGTGCTACACTCCATGTGCCAATGGTAGGACACGAGGAAACACCAACCTACAGATTGTGATTGTTCCCATTTACTGTGGTTCCCCCACCAATCGTAGATGATGGGTCCAAGGCCGGGACAAGGGGCAGGGGTGTGGGCGCTATGTTTTATTGCAGGGGTGTAGGCGCTCTGTGCCAGTTGTTTCTGTTACAAGGCTGACAGGAGTAGTGACGGCGACATCACTGCTGACCCTAAGGGACACTGGATGACCTTGTCCCGCCACTGGATGGGTCTATGGGAGGTATTTCTCCTATATGGGTCTATGGGTGGCATTTCTCCTATATGGGTCTATGGTTGGCATTTCTCCTGTATGGGTCTATGGGTGGTATTTCTCCTATATGGGTCTATGGTTGGCATTTCTCCTATATGGGTCTATGGGTGGCATTTCTCCTGTATGGGTCTATGGGAGGTATTTCTCCTATATGGGTCTATGGATGGTATTTCTCCTATATGGGTCTATGGGAGGTATTTCTCCTATATGGGTCTATGGTTGGCATTTCTCCTGTATGGGTCTATGGGAGGTATTTCTCCTATATGGGTCTATGGGTGGCATTTCTCCTATATGGGTCTATGGTTGGCATTTCTCCTGTATGGGTCTATGGGTGGTATTTCTCCTATATGGGTCTATGGTTGGCATTTCTCCTATATGGGTCTATGGGTGGCATTTCTCCTGTATGGGTCTATGGGAGGTATTTCTCCTATATGGGTCTATGGTTGGCATTTCTCCTGTATGGGTCTATGGGAGGTATTTCTCCTATATGGGTCTATGGGTGGCATTTCTCCTATATGGGTCTATGGTTGGCATTTCTCCTGTATGGGTCTATGGGTGGTATTTCTCCTATATGGGTCTATGGGTGGTATTTCTCCTATATGGGTCTATGGTTGGCATTTCTCCTATATGGGTCTATGGGTGGTATTTCTCCTATATGGGTCTATGGGTGGTATTTCTCCTATATGGGTGGCATTTCTCCTATATGGGTCTATGGGTGATATTTCTTCTATATGGGTCTATGGGAGGTATTTCTCCTATATGGGTCTATGGGTGGCATTTCCAGCATGTGAGGGTCTTATGTGTTGTGAGGTCTCCAATCTTCTACTTATGGTAAATTTTATATATGTGGCCACCATAATGGTCTTTATTTGTGTTTCTTTCCCCCTCTCTATCTCTTTCCTCTCTGGTTCCCCCTCTTCTCTGTGTACCCCACCCCCCATCTTTCTTCTCCTCTCTTGGATCATCAGAGACGGCCATATCCTGGAGTGATTGGACCCCGTGGTCGCCATGCTCTAGAACGTGCTTCTATGATGTGGAAAATATTGGGGTGCGGAGAAGGTTCCGGCATTGTAACAGCACGTTGTCCTCCTCTGGCCCTCTGTGTGTTGGGGAGTCTGTCCAGGAGGAGCCATGTGACACGCCGCTGTGTCCCGGTAAGTTCAATATCTGAGATGTACTGTAGGGAGGGGGGTTGGGTGATCTGTAAAATTGGGGTCCCGCTCCTCCCATGTCATGGAAGTGATATGTGACATTGATGTTCTGACTTCTTCCCATACAGTTGTTGGCGGCTGGTCCTCCTGGAGCTCCTGGACAGAATGTACCGTGACCTGCGACTCTGGAACTCAGACCCGAAACCGCTCCTGTTCTAACCCTTCGCCATTGCATGGGGGCCCCGAATGCCGGGGGCCACAGATTCAAACCAGGGAGTGTAACACGCAGCCTTGCAGAGGTGAGTGATGCCAGGTGTCGTTGGGACAAGGTGCTTTGGTGCCCAAGTGGAAAGGCCAAAGTGCACCCCCCCCCCCCCTACGATGAGCCGTGAACTACTTCGGTAGTAGTTGGGGCTGAAGATACCCTGGCACTTTGGCGCCCCCCCCCCCCCCGCTCTGCGGTGACGTGGTGCAGTGCACCCCATGCACCCACCCAGGATCGACCCTGGAGCCCCGCACCCCACTTTTTGCACCTCCTTCTCATGAAGGATTCTTTCCCTGGCCCACAGTGGGATTTCCGGGGGGGGGGCACGCGGTGTGGTGGTCTCTTTGATTGGGTTTATGGTGGATTTGGAGGATGTTTCTGGCTGCTTTCAGAACTCCACGTTCAGTAACAATAATAATTTGGCCCCGTTGGTTGGGCCTCTTCTCCTCTTTCCTCCAGATCTGTGTCCACCCAATATGATCCATCAGACCCCGGAGGAGTGTCGTGGCACCGGGGGGGCGTGTCCTCGCCTGTGTCTGGACCAGGCTGCCCAGGTAGAGTGCGCCTCCACCTGCTACGAGGGTTGCTACTGCCCTGAGGGGCTCTTCCTGCAGAACAACAGCTGTGTGCCGCAGACTGAATGCTCCTGTTACCACCAGGGGGCGCTCTACCAGCCCGGGGAGAATGTGACGCTGGATGCCTGCAACAACTGGTAACTGTGACCTTCCTGTTGTGTTATAATTAACTCCTTGTCTCCCATGATACTCCTTCCTCTGTTTGGGGCTTCTCTAACATCTCCTGTGTTTGCAGCACCTGTGTGTCCGGAGGGATGGTCTGCAGTGCAGCTCCGTGTCCAGGTGAGGACTGTTATCTGTCTGATCTCCTTTAGAGTCACCAATCAGCCCAGTGGATGGCTGAAGAGCACTACAACAACCAGCATATCCTTCCCCTCCATGCTGCTGTGATTAATGAGATTGTGTCGTTTCCCCATCAGATGTGACACCACCAACGTCTTTCACCTGCCATGTTGTGGGTGAAATGCGTGTAAGGTGGCGTTAGGTCTGACGAGGAAGGGTACATCTGAGTGGACCCGTTTTAGTGCCAATAAAGTTTGTTGCGGCTCAGCAAAATGAAAAGAAATGCGCCTCTGGCCAATGCGTCTATGTTATACCCCATTTCTCACTCCCCTCTCTCCGTTCATGTCACAGTGGACTGTGGGTGGAGTGATTGGACCTTGTGGAGCTCCTGCAGCCGTACGTGTAATGTTGGCACCAGACGACGCTACCGATCGGGGACAAACCCAGCTGCCGCATTCGGAGGTCAGGATTGCGAGGGGTCCGGTGTGGCCATTGAGTTCTGCAGTTTACAGCCCTGTAAAGGTGGGTCAGACGCAGGTCCTCTGGGCATGACTATCCCTCGGCTTCTCTCTAGTAATGACGGATACAGATGACGGATAATCTCTCCTTTCTTCCCAGGCTCTGCTGGGGACTGGGGTCCATGGTCAGAATGTTCCGTGCCCTGCGGCGGAGGATATCGGAACCGCAGCCGCGTCAGTGTCGTTCTGCGCCGCATTGAGTTCTCCACCTGTAACCTCCATCCGTGTTCTGGTAAGAGAATTTCATTCAGATCTGGGGTCAGTGGTATGGTGGATATATGGTGGTGGTATGGTGGTGGTATGGTGGTGGTATGGTGGGTGTATGGCGGTGGTATGGTGGGTGTATGGTGGGTGTATGGTGGTGGTATGGTGGGTGTATGGTAGCTGTATGGTGGTGGTATGGTGGTGGTATGGTGGGTGTATGGCGGTGGTATGGTGGGTGTATGGTGGGTGTATGGTGGGTGTATGGTGGTGGTATGGTGGGTGTATGGTAGATGTATGGTGGTGGTATGGTGGTGGTATGGTGGGTGTATGGTGGATGTATGGTGGATGTATGGTGGTGGTATGGTGGATGTATGGTGGTGGTATGGTGGATGTATGGTGGTGGTATGGTGGATGTATGGTGGTGGTATGGTGGATGTATGGTGGTGGTATGGTGGGTGTATGGTGGGTGTATGGTGGGTGTATGGTAGATGTATGGTGGTGGTATGGTAGATGTATGGTGGTGGTATGGTGGGTGTATTGTGGTGGTATGGTAGCTGTATGGTGGGTGTATGGTGGTGGTATGGTGGGTGTATGGTGGTGGTATGGTGGGTGTATGGTGGTGGTATGGTGGTGGTATGGTGGGTGTATGGTGGGTGTATGGTGGGTGTATGGTGGTGGTATGGTGGTTGTATGGTGGGTGTATGGTGGTGGTATGGTGGGTGTATGGTGGGTGTATGGTGGGTGTATGGTGGTGGTATGGTGGGTGTATGGTAGCTGTATGGTGGTGGTATGGTGGTGGTATGGTGGGTGTATGGCGGTGGTATGGTGGGTGTATGGTGGGTGTATGGTGGGTGTATGGTGGTGGTATGGTGGGTGTATGGTAGATGTATGGTGGTGGTATGGTGGTGGTATGGTGGGTGTATGGTGGATGTATGGTGGATGTATGGTGGTGGTATGGTGGATGTATGGTGGTGGTATGGTGGATGTATGGTGGTGGTATGGTGGATGTATGGTGGTGGTATGGTGGATGTATGGTGGTGGTATGGTGGGTGTATGGTGGGTGTATGGTGGGTGTATGGTAGATGTATGGTGGTGGTATGGTAGATGTATGGTGGTGGTATGGTGGGTGTATTGTGGTGGTATGGTAGCTGTATGGTGGGTGTATGGTGGTGGTATGGTGGGTGTATGGTGGTGGTATGGTGGGTGTATGGTGGTGGTATGGTGGTGGTATGGTGGGTGTATGGTGGGTGTATGGTGGGTGTATGGTGGTGGTATGGTGGTTGTATGGTGGGTGTATGGTGGTGGTATGGTGGGTGTATGGTGGGTGTATGGTGGTGGTATGGTGGGTGTATGGTGGGTGTATGGTGGGTGTATGGTGGTGGTATGGTGGTTGTATGGTGGGTGTATGGTGGTGGTATGGTGGGTGTATGGTGGATGTATGGTGGTAGTATGGTGGGTGTATGGTGGGTGTATGGTGGGTGTATGGTGGTGGTATGGTGGGTGTATGGTGGGTGTATGGTGGGTGTATGGTAGATGTATGGTGGTGGTATGGTAGATGTATGGTGGTGGTATGGTGGGTGTATTGTGGTGGTATGGTAGCTGTATGGTGGGTGTATGGTGGTGGTATGGTGGGTGTATGGTGGTGGTATGGTGGGTGTATGGTGGTGGTATGGTGGTGGTATGGTGGGTGTATGGTGGGTGTATGGTGGGTGTATGGTGGTGGTATGGTGGTTGTATGGTGGGTGTATGGTGGTGGTATGGTGGGTGTATGGTGGGTGTATGGTGGTGGTATGGTGGGTGTATGGTGGGTGTATGGTGGGTGTATGGTGGTGGTATGGTGGTTGTATGGTGGGTGTATGGTGGTGGTATGGTGGGTGTATGGTGGATGTATGGTGGTAGTATGGTGGGTGTATGGTGGGTGTATGGTGGGTGTATGGTGGTGGTATGGTGGTTGTATGGTGGGTGTATGGTGGTGGTATGGTGGGTGTATGGTGGGTGTATGGTGGTGGTATGGTGGGTGTATGGTGGGTGTATGGTGGGTGTATGGTAGGGGTGTTGAAAATAATCGTTGCATCGATGCATCGAGATTATGCCCTGCCCGATTCTGCATCGATGCGGTAGCCTGTGTTAATCGATTATGCATGACGTCATTGCCACTCCTCCCCCTCACTCACAGCAGCGTCTTAAGCCATCAACCGGCTGGCTGAACCTAGCGCCGTTCCCCGTCAATGGGTGATGTAGCCTCTGCCTCAGAATGCTGCCCCACCCAGGCTCTCCCCCTCCTCAGAATTTGTACCTCGGGACACTGGACAGTGACACTTCTCATCTGCCTGACGTGTAGTGCAGAGCCGCATGGAGCCGTGAGACAGATTACTGTCTGTCATCACATCTGTGGGAGTGGCGGAAGAATTAGGGTTGCCAAAGTCCCTGGAGATCCTGCACTGTGGGGGTTCAGAGCAGTGTTTCCAGACTCCATTATCCCTGTAACAGTGTGAGAAAACAAACTGATTTCTCCCGTCCGTCCGTAGGACAGGAGAACCAGTCTGTACATTTAGGGGCTGGTGGCTGCAGCCGAGTGTCTTCTCTGACACTCGGCTCACACACAGCCCAGCAAAGTTCACTCCCCCCTCCCAGCATTGCATACAGGCTACCCCTCCTCCTCTCCCCCTCTGTGTCTGCCCAGCCCGCCCACTCTCCTATCCCGATGTACAGCTGTGAAGGAGAGAGAGAGGGGGGGTGCGCGGGAGATAGGAAGAACAACACAGTCGGCAGCTACACATTCCAAGCTGTGAACTTCCAGCCTCGTCCCTGAATGAGTGAGCACTGCATTTTTCATTGTACATACATAACTGAACTGTCCCTTTCTCTCCTCTATCTGTCTCTCTCTCCTGCTATCCTTCCAAGATCCAGCTAGCACTCATACTGATCGCTTTTTTTTGTTAGTTTGGGCTTTACACTGAAAAAACAAATTCCCCCATCGCATCTACACATTCCAGGTGGATGGGGGAATCCGACAGTGAACCATTGGGCAAACAACCATGGTTGCTATTGACAGCGCTGGTCTCTCCATGGCAGCAGCAGCGCATCAGAACCCAATGCTGGCTACTTGGCGCATCATGTCCGCAGCCTCTGACCATCTCCTGCACCATGTCTGCGGTCTCTGACTGTCTCCTGCACCATGTCTGCGGTCTCTGACTGTCTCCTGTACCATGTCTGCGGTCTCTGACTGTCTCCTGTACCATGTCTGCGGTCTCTGACTGTCTCCTGTACCATGTCTGCGGTCTCTGACTGTCTCCTGTACCATGTCTGCGGTCTCTGACCGTCTCCTGTACCATGTCTGCGGTCTCTAAACATCTCCTGTACCATGTCTGCAGCCTCTAAACGTCTCCTGTACCATGTCTGCGGTCTCTGACCGTCTCCTGTATCATGTCTGCGGTCTCTGACCGTCTCCTGTACCATGTCTGCGGTCTCTGACCGTCTCCTGTACTATGTCTGCAGCCTCTAAACGTCTCCTGTACCATGTCTGCAGCCTCTGACTATCTCCTGTATCATGTCTGTTGAAAATAAAAAAATTGAGGAGTTCTCGAAGTTCTCCCAACTGCTTGCATTTTTTTAATGAAAACCGCACGCAGTAATCTTGATGCATCGCGGAATCGAATCGAATCGAATCGTGGCCTTGATAATCGTAATCGCATCGAATCGTGAGACCGGTGAAGATGCGCAGCCCTAGTGTATGGTGGTGGTATGGTGGGTGTATGGTGGGTGTATGGTGGATGTATTGTGGTGGTATGTTGGTGGTATGGTGGGTGTATGGTGGATGTATTGTGGTGGTTTGGTGGTGGTATGGTGGGTGTGTGGTGGGTGTATAGTGGTGGATGTATGAGGGTGTATGGTGGGTGTATGGTTGATGTATGGCGGTGGTATGGTAGATGTATGGTGGGTGTATGGTGGGTGTATGGTGGGTGTATGGTGGTGGTATGGTGGTGGTATGGTGGGTGTATGGTGGGTGTATGGTGGGTGTATGGTGGTGGTATGGTGGTGGTATGGTGGGTGTATGGTGGTGGTATAGTGGTGGTATGGTAGATGTATGGTGGGTGTATGGTGGGTGTATGGTGGGTGTATGGTGGGTGTATGGTGGTGGTATGGTGGTGGTATGGTGGGTGTATGGTGGTGGTATAGTGGTGGTATGGTGGTGGTATGGTGGGTGTATGGTGGGTGTATGGTGGTGGTATGGTGGGTGTATGGTGGGTGTATGGTGGTGGTATGGTGGGTGTATGGTGGTGGTATGGTAGATGTATGGTGGTGGTATGGTGGGTGTATGGTGGTGGTATGGTGGGTGTATGGTGGGTGTATGGTGGGTGTATGGTGGGTGTATGGTGGTGGTATGGTGGATGTATGGTGGTGGTATGGTGGTGGTATGGTGGGTGTATGGTGGTGGTATGGTGGGTGTATGGTGGTGGTATGGTGGGTGTATGGTGGGTGTATGGTGGTGGTATGGTAGATGTATGGTGGTGGTATGGTGGGTGTATGGTGGTGGTATGGTGGGTGTATGGTGGGTGTATGGTGGTGGTATGGTGGTGGTATGGTAGGTGTATGGTGGTGGTATGGTGGTGGTATGGTAGGTGTATGGTGGTGGTATGGTGGGTGTATGGTGGTGGTATGGTGGGTGTATGGTGGTGGTATGGTGGTGGTATGGTGGGTGTATGGTGGATGTATGGTGGATGTATGGTGGTGGTATGGTGGTGGTATGGTGGATGTATGGTGGTAGTATGGTGGGTGTATGGTGGTGGTATGGTGGATGTATGGTGGTGGTATGGTGGTAGTATGGTGGGTGTATGGTGGTGGTATGGTGGGTGTATGGTGGTGGTATGGTGGTGGTATGGTAGATGTTTGGTGGTTGGTATGTCTTGGAATAGAAGAGTTATTCTGGATCTTCTCATTGTCCTCCTTACAGGAGAGGATCCCGGGATCTGTCCGGATGGGAAGGTGTGGAAGGAGTGTAGTGAAGGCCCCGCCTCCTGCGCTCATCTGGATGATGAAGAAGAAGATGACGGGACGTGCCAGCCGGGCTGCTACTGCCAGAGGGAGGAGCTTCTGTTGGTGAGTCTGATGGTGGGAGGGGTGGGGGGAGGGTTTGTTCCTTCTTCCTCCGAGTTTCTCCGAGTCCATGAAACATGGGGGAGGGAGACGACGGGTGGTGGAACTATGCTGGGAGTGTTGGGTGGATGACTGATCTACTCAGGGCCTCCTTCACTCTCACATGGTCTAGACAGACATGGGGCACAAACCCGGTTGATATGGTCTGGTGACACCCCTAATTTACCCGGGGCAGAGACCCTCTACCACCCCCCACCCTGCCAGTACACCAACCTTTCCAACCCTGGCAATGAAGGTGTAATATGTGCCCAATAGAGGGGGCCTTATTCCGAGCTGTGTGTGACTGTCCCTCTTCTCCTACAGAATAACCGCTGTGTCCCCCCATCGCTGTGTCCCTGTACTGAGAGCGGAGTCCTCTATGAACCTGGAGAGATGGTGCTGAGGGACTGTAATAATTGGTGGGTACTATGCAGGGGTGTAATTACTGAGGAGTAGATTAGTACTATGCAGGGGTGTAATTACTGAGGTGTAGATGGGTACTATGCAGGGGTGTAATTACTGAGGTGTAGATGGGTACTATGCAGGGGTGTAATTACTGAGGAGTAGATGGGTACTATGCAGGGGTGTAATTACTGAGGAGTAGATGGGTACTATGCAGGGGTGTAATTACTGAGGAGTAGATGGGTGCTATGCAGGGGTGTAATTACTGAGGAGTAGATGGGTACTATGCAGGGGTGTAATTACTGAGGTGTAGATGGGTGCTATGCAGGGGTGTAATTACTGAGGAGTAGATGGGTACTATGCAGGGGTGTAATTACTGAGGAGTATATGGGTACTATGCAGGGGTGTAATTACTGAGGAGTAGATGGGTACTATGCAGGGGTGTAATTACTGAGGAGTAGATGGGTGCTATGCAGGGGTGTAATTACTGAGGAGTAGATGGGTACTATGCAGGGGTGTAATTACTGAGGAGTAGATGGGTATTATTTAGGGGTGTAATTACTGAGGTGTAGATGGGTGCTATGCAGGGGTGTATTTACTGAGGTGTAGATGGGTATTATTTAGGGGTGTAATTACTGAGGAGTAGATGGGTACTATGCAGGGGTGTAATTACTGAGGAGTAGATGGGTGCTATGCAGGGGTGTAATTACTGAGGAGTAGATGGGTATTATTTAGGGGTGTAATTACTGAGGAGTAGATGGGTACTATGCAGGGGTGTAATTACTGAGGAGTAGATGGGTGCTATGCAGGGGTGTAATTCCTGAGGAGTAGATGGGTACTATGCAGGGGTGTAATTACTGAGGAGTAGATGGGTATTATTTAGGGGTGTAATTACTGAGGAGTAGATTAGTACTATGCAGGGGTGTAATTACTGAGGTGTAGATGGGTACTATGCAGGGGTGTAATTACTGAGGTGTAGATGGGTACTATGCAGGGGTGTAATTACTGAGGTGTAGATGGGTACTATGCAGGGGTGTAATTACTGAGGAGTAGATGGGTACTATGCAGGGGTGTAATTACTGAGGTGTAGATGGGTACTATGCAGGGGTGTAATTACTGAGGAGTAGATTAGTACTATGCAGGGGTGTAATTACTGAGGTGTAGAAGGGTACTATGCAGGGGTGTAATTACTGAGGAGTAGACGGGTACTATGCAGGGGTGTAATTACTGAGGAGTATATGGGTACTATGCAGGGGTGTAATTACTGAGGAGTAGATGGGTACTATGCAGGGGTGTAATTACTGAGGAGTAGATGGGTATTATTTAGGGGTGTAATTACTGAGGAGTAGATTAGTACTATGCAGGGGTGTAATTACTGAGGTGTAGATGGGTACTATGCAGGGGTGTAATTACTGAGGAGGTGTAGATGGGTGCTATGCAGGGGTGTAATTACTGAGGTGTAGATGGGTACTATGCAGGGGTGTAATTACTGAGGAGTAGATGGGTACTATGCAGGGGTGTAATTACTGAGGAGTAGATGGGTGCTATGCAGGGGTGTAATTACTGAGGAGTAGATGGGTACTATGCAGGGGTGTAATTACTGAGGTGTAGATGGGTGCTATGCAGGGGTGTAATTACTGAGGAGTAGATGGGTACTATGCAGGGGTGTAATTACTGAGGAGTATATGGGTACTATGCAGGGGTGTAATTACTGAGGAGTAGATGGGTACTATGCAGGGGTGTAATTACTGAGGAGTAGATGGGTGCTATGCAGGGGTGTAATTACTGAGGAGTAGATGGGTACTATGCAGGGGTGTAATTACTGAGGAGTAGATGGGTATTATTTAGGGGTGTAATTACTGAGGTGTAGATGGGTGCTATGCAGGGGTGTATTTACTGAGGTGTAGATGGGTATTATTTAGGGGTGTAATTACTGAGGAGTAGATGGGTACTATGCAGGGGTGTAATTACTGAGGAGTAGATGGGTGCTATGCAGGGGTGTAATTCCTGAGGAGTAGATGGGTACTATGCAGGGGTGTAATTACTGAGGAGTAGATGGGTATTATTTAGGGGTGTAATTACTGAGGAGTAGATTAGTACTATGCAGGGGTGTAATTACTGAGGTGTAGATGGGTACTATGCAGGGGTGTAATTACTGAGGTGTAGATGGGTACTATGCAGGGGTGTAATTACTGAGGTGTAGATGGGTACTATGCAGGGGTGTAATTACTGAGGAGTAGATGGGTACTATGCAGGGGTGTAATTACTGAGGTGTAGATGGGTACTATGCAGGGGTGTAATTACTGAGGAGTAGATTAGTACTATGCAGGGGTGTAATTACTGAGGTGTAGAAGGGTACTATGCAGGGGTGTAATTACTGAGGAGTAGACGGGTACTATGCAGGGGTGTAATTACTGAGGAGTATATGGGTACTATGCAGGGGTGTAATTACTGAGGAGTAGATGGGTACTATGCAGGGGTGTAATTACTGAGGAGTAGATGGGTATTATTTAGGGGTGTAATTACTGAGGAGTAGATTAGTACTATGCAGGGGTGTAATTACTGAGGTGTAGATGGGTACTATGCAGGGGTGTAATTACTGAGGTGTAGATGGGTACTATGCAGGGGTGTAATTACTGAGGAGTAGATGGGTACTATGCAGGGGTGTAATTACTGAGGAGTAGATTAGTACTATGCAGGGGTGTAATTACTGAGGAGTAGATGGGTACTATGCAGGGGTGTAATTACTGAGGAGTAGATGGGTACTATGCAGGGGTGTAATTACTGAGGAGTAGATGGGTACTATGCAGGGGTGTAATTACTGAGGAGTAGATGGGTATTATTTAGGGGTGTAATTACTGAGGAGTAGATGGGTACTATGCAGGGGTGTAATTACTGAGGAGTAGATGGGTACTATGCAGGGGTGTAATTACTGAGGAGTAGATGGGTATTATTTAGGGGTGTAATTACTGAGGAGTAGATGGGTGCTATGCAGGGGTGTAATTACTGAGGAGTAGATGGGTGCTATGCAGGGGTGTAATTACTGAGGTGTAGATGGGTACTATGCAGGGGTGTAATTACTGAGGTGTAGATGGGTATTATTTAGGGGTGTAATTACTGAGGAGTAGACGGGTACTATGCAGGGGTGTAATTACTGAGGAGTAGATGGGTACTATGCAGGGGTGTAATTACTGAGGAGTAGATGGGTACTATGCAGGGGTGTAATTACTGAGGAGTAGATGGGTACTATGCAGGGGTGTAATTACTGAGGAGTAGATGGGTGCTATGCAGGGGTGTAATTACTGAGGAGTAGATGGGTGCTATGCAGGGGTGTAATTACTGAGGAGTAGATGGGTACTATGCAGGGGTGTAATTACTGAGGAGTATATGGGTACTATGCAGGGGTGTAATTACTGAGGAGTAGATGGGTACTATGCAGGGGTGTAATTACTGAGGTGTAGATGGGTGCTATGCAGGGGTGTAATTACTGAGGAGTAGATGGGTACTATGCAGGGGTGTAATTACTGAGGAGTATATGGGTACTATGCAGGGGTGTAATTACTGAGGAGTAGATGGGTACTATGCAGGGGTGTAATTACTGAGGAGTAGATGGGTGCTATGCAGGGGTGTAATTACTGAGGAGTAGATGGGTACTATGCAGGGGTGTAATTACTGAGGAGTAGATGGGTATTATTTAGGGGTGTAATTACTGAGGTGTAGATGGGTGCTATGCAGGGGTGTATTTACTGAGGTGTAGATGGGTATTATTTAGGGGTGTAATTACTGAGGAGTAGATGGGTACTATGCAGGGGTGTAATTACTGAGGAGTAGATGGGTGCTATGCAGGGGTGTAATTCCTGAGGAGTAGATGGGTACTATGCAGGGGTGTAATTACTGAGGAGTAGATGGGTATTATTTAGGGGTGTAATTACTGAGGAGTAGATTAGTACTATGCAGGGGTGTAATTACTGAGGTGTAGATGGGTACTATGCAGGGGTGTAATTACTGAGGAGTAGATTAGTACTATGCAGGGGTGTAATTACTGAGGAGTAGATGGGTATTATGCAGGGGTGTAATTACTGAGGTGTAGATGGGTATTATGCAGGGGTGTAATTACTGAGGAGTAGATGGGTATTATTTAGGGGTGTAATTACTGAGGAGTAGATTAGTACTATGCAGGGGTGTAATTACTGAGGAGTAGATGGGTACTATGCAGGGGTGTAATTACTGAGGTGTAGATGGGTATTATTTAGGGGTGTAATTACTGAGGTGTAGATGGGTACTATGCAGGGGTGTAATTACTGAGGAGTAGATTAGTACTATGCAGGGGTGTAATTACTGAGGTGTAGAAGGGTACTATGCAGGGGTGTAATTACTGAGGAGTAGATGGGTACTATGCAGGGGTGTAATTACTGAGGAGTAGATTAGTACTATGCAGGGGTGTAATTACTGAGGTGTAGAAGGGTACTATGCAGGGGTGTAATTACTGAGGAGTATATGGGTACTATGCAGGGGTGTAATTACTGAGGAGTAGATGGGTACTATGCAGGGGTGTAATTACTGAGGTGTAGATGGGTGCTATGCAGGGGTGTAATTACTGAGGAGTAGATGGGTACTATGCAGGGGTGTAATTACTGAGGAGTAGATGGGTACTATGCAGGGGTGTAATTACTGAGGTGTAGATGGGTACTATGCAGGGGTGTAATTACTGAGGAGTAGATGGGTACTATGCAGGGGTGTAATTACTGAGGAGTAGACGGGTACTATGCAGGGGTGTAATTACTGAGGAGTAGATGGGTACTATGCAGGGGTGTAATTACTGAGGAGTAGATGGGTGCTATGCAGGGGTGTAATTACTGAGGAGTAGATGGGTACTATGCAGGGGTGTAATTACTGAGGAGTAGATGGGTATTATTTAGGGGTGTAATTACTGAGGTGTAGATGGGTGCTATGCAGGGGTGTATTTACTGAGGTGTAGATGGGTATTATTTAGGGGTGTAATTACTGAGGAGTAGATGGGTACTATGCAGGGGTGTAATTACTGAGGAGTAGATGGGTGCTATGCAGGGGTGTAATTCCTGAGGAGTAGATGGGTACTATGCAGGGGTGTAATTACTGAGGAGTAGATGGGTATTATTTAGGGGTGTAATTACTGAGGAGTAGATTAGTACTATGCAGGGGTGTAATTACTGAGGTGTAGATGGGTACTATGCAGGGGTGTAATTACTGAGGAGTAGATTAGTACTATGCAGGGGTGTAATTACTGAGGAGTAGATGGGTATTATGCAGGGGTGTAATTACTGAGGTGTAGATGGGTATTATGCAGGGGTGTAATTACTGAGGAGTAGATGGGTATTATTTAGGGGTGTAATTACTGAGGAGTAGATTAGTACTATGCAGGGGTGTAATTACTGAGGAGTAGATTAGTACTATGCAGGGGTGTAATTACTGAGGAGTAGATTAGTACTATGCAGGGGTGTAATTACTGAGGTGTAGAAGGGTACTATGCAGGGGTGTAATTACTGAGGAGTAGATGGGTACTATGCAGGGGTGTAATTACTGAGGAGTAGATTAGTACTATGCAGGGGTGTAATTACTGAGGTGTAGAAGGGTACTATGCAGGGGTGTAATTACTGAGGAGTAGATGGGTACTATGCAGGGGTGTAATTACTGAGGAGTAGATGGGTACTATGCAGGGGTGTAATTACTGAGGAGTAGATGGGTACTATGCAGGGGTGTAATTACTGAGGTGTAGATGGGTGCTATGCAGGGGTGTAATTACTGAGGAGTAGATGGGTATTATTTAGGGGTGTAATTACTGAGGAGTAGATGGGTACTATGCAGGGGTGTAATTACTGAGGAGTAGATGGGTATTATTTAGGGGTGTAATTACTGAGGAGTAGATTAGTACTATGCAGGGGTGTAATTACTGAGGTGTAGATGGGTACTATGCAGGGGTGTAATTACTGAGGAGTAGATTAGTACTATGCAGGGGTGTAATTACTGAGGAGTAGATGGGTATTATGCAGGGGTGTAATTACTGAGGAGTAGATGGGTATTATTTAGGGGTGTAATTACTGAGGAGTAGATTAGTACTATGCAGGGGTGTAATTACTGAGGAGTAGATGGGTACTATGCAGGGGTGTAATTACTGAGGTGTAGATGGGTATTATTTAGGGGTGTAATTACTGAGGAGTAGATTAGTACTATGCAGGGGTGTAATTACTGAGGTGTAGAAGGGTGCTATGCAGGGGTGTAATTACTGAGGAGTAGATGGGTGCTATGCAGGGGTGTAATTACTGAGGTGTAGATGGGTACTATGCAGGGGTGTAATTACTGAGGAGTAGATTAGTACTATGCAGGGGTGTAATTACTGAGGAGCATATCATTTTATAAGGTATGTATTGGGGGGAGCGGACAGTGTGGTGTGACTCAGTGGCGCCCCCTGGGGTACATTCAGGGTAACAATCCAATCTTTGCTCTTCCTCCAGTTCCTGCCTCTCGGGACGGATCGGTAATTGCTCGCAGCTCCCCTGTGGCGGTGAGTATCAGGCGGTGCTCGGGGGTGGGGTTATTGGAGGGGGTCTAGATATACGTTGGGGGGGAGGAGAGATTTATACACCATCCAGTAATACGTTATTTTTTTATCGCACAGCTGTCGATGGGAATTGGTCGGATTGGACGCCGTGGAGCGAGTGTTCAGCGACGTGTGGGGGAGGGTTCCAGAACCGCTACCGATTCTGCACCGACCCGCCTCCCTCCAGAACCGGGCTGCCCTGTGAGGGTCCCGAGCGGGAGGAGCGGCCCTGTGACCCGGAGCCGTGTGATGGTGAGGAGACCCATAATGTCCCATGTGGTGGGTGTGCCGAGCATTCGCCGTATACCGCGGGGGCGGTCCTCAGCATGTGGTACCCTGTTCAGCTAAGCCCCGCCCCATTCTCCCGCTGGGTGCCGGATTATTCGGGGGGCCCCTTGAAGGACGGGGACTATGGCCAAGATTATGGTTTAGATTTTCATGGTAACATCCATTTGTAATGGAAATTTTTAGTTTGGTGGATATCAGAGGCGGATTACACTCTGCGGCGCCCCCTAGGGAGCTCTTCGGGGGCTGCACAGCGAGCACAAGGAGGACCGGTGTGGTCAGTTACAGAGTTTTTCATTTATTTGAATGCAACACTCTTCATGCACATGTGCTTTAGACTTGGGCACTGCCGAAAAATTCCTTCATTTTTGTTATATTCGTTTTTTTTTATTTTCTCAGAAATTCGGAAATTCGAAATTCCAATTTTTTCGATTTTCTAATTTCCGAATTTTCAAATTCAGAATTTTCCAATTTTCAAATTTTTTCGAGTTTCTGATTTTCTTATTTCCGAATCTCCGAAATTTCAGAATTTTTGGAATTTCTAATTTTGGAATTTTCGAAATGTTTAATTTCCTAATTTAGAATATTCAAATTTTCAGAAATTTAAAATATTCCAGAAATTTGGAATTTCCAAAATTTCGAAATGTCGAATTTTGGAATTTGGGATTTTCGAAATTTGGAATTGTCTCATTTCAAATTTCCGAAATTTCCAAATTTCCGAAATTTAAATATTTTGAAATGTCAAATTTTGGGCATTTTCAAATTTCCGAATTTCCAAAACTCAGAATTTCCAAATTTTCGAAAATTTAGAAATTCGAAAATTCTAAAAAAAATTTTTTTTCGATTTTCTTATTTCCGAATCTCAGAAATTTCTGAATTTTTGGAATTTCTAATTTTGGAATTTTCGAAATGTTTAATTTCCTCATTTAGAATATTCAAATTCTCTGAAATTTAAAATATTCCAGAAATTTGGATTTTCCGAAATTTCGAAATGTCGAATTTTGGAATTTTCTCATTTCAAATTTTCAATCTTCCAAATTTCCGAAATTTAAATATTTCGAAATGTCAAATTTTTGGAATTTTCAAATTTCCGAATTTCCAAAACTCAGATTTTCCGAATTTTCGAAAATTTAGAAATTCGAAAATTCGAAATTCCAATTTTTTCGATTTTCTAATTTCCGAATTTCCAAATTCTGAATTTTCCAATTTTCTTATTTTTCTGAGTTTCCGATTTTCTTATTTCCGAATCTTCGAAATTTCTGAATTTTTGGAATTTCTAATTTTGGAATTTTCGAAATGTTTAATATTCACATTTTCTGAAATTTAAATATTCCAGAAATTTGGAATTTCCGAAATTTTCAAAATGTCGAATTTTGGAATTTTAGAAATTTGGAATTTTCTCATTTCAAATTTTCAAATTTCCGAAATTAAAATATTTTTCGAAATGTCAAATTTTTGGAATTTTCTAATTTCCGAATTTCCAAAACTCAGAGGGCCAGATTCACGAAAAATTACGGCGGCGTAACATATGTCCTTTACGTTACTCCGCCGCAAGTTTTTAGCGTAAGTGCTTGATTCACAAAGCACTTGCGTGTAAACTTGCGGCGGCGTAGCGTAAAGCCGTCCGGCGCAAGCCCGCCTAATTCAAATGGGGCAGGGACCATACTTTAACATGGGCTGTCTATTTACACCATCTCAATAGCAGCCGTAACTTTGCGACGGGAAAAGCCGACTAGGGACGACGTAAGAGAATGCGACGAACGTGCGTACCTTCGTGGATCGCCGTAAACAGCTAATTAGCATACCCGACGCAGAAAACGACGCGAACTCCACCCAGTGGGCGCCGAAGTATTGCATCCTAAGATCTGAACCGTACGCCTGTCGGATCTTAGCCAAATGCCGTCGTATCTTGGTTTGTGAATTACAAATAAAGATACGACGCGGCAAATTTGAAAGTACGCCGGAGTATCAGCAGATATCAGCAGATACTCTGGCGTACTTCTTCTCTGAATCTGGCCCAGAATTTCCGAATTTTTTGAAAATTTCGAAATTCGGAAATTTAAAATTTCGGAAATCCGAAAATTCGGGAATTGATAAATCCGGAAATTCCGGAATTAACGAATTTGTCAAAATTCGGTAAAAAATGAATTCGGAAGCGAAACGAATTGCAAATGTCTAATGCGCTTGAATGCGAGAGATACGTCCTATAAAACGCCAACAAAGATTTAGGACGTATCTCCCACGCCCCCCCCCCCCCCGGTCCTTTCCCCACCGCCGCAATTCCTGGCAATTACCGGCTGTCAAAATGACAACCGGGATTTGCCTTGTTTTACATAGTGGGAGGAGTGAGAATACGGCCCCTCCCATGTAAAGGTGTCATTGAGGAAATACAATGTAGAAACAAATTGTTACATTGTATTTATTATTTATTCATACATTCTATGACTTCTGATCTGCAAAAGAAAACGTAAAAGTCCCATTTTTTTTTAGTAAACTCAATTCCTATTATTATTATTATTATTATTATTATTATTAGTTCAGTTTTTTTTTTTGCTACATAAAAACAGAAAAAAGGGCAAAATTTAAAAAAGTGATTTTATTTTTATTTAAAAATCACTTTGCAACGCTTTCTGCCCCTTCCTGGGCTCACATGGTTCCTCCCATCTCCTCCATTACAGAAAGAGGAGACTGGAGCGCGTGGAGCGGCTGGACGGACTGTACCAAGACGTGCGGCGAGGGGGTGAGATCTCACAGCCGCAAGTGTGATGACCCCTCCCCATTGGGGGGCGGAGACTACTGTGAGGGTCTGAGCACAGAGGTGGAGCCCTGCCAGCTTGCGCCGTGTCCGGGTGAGTGAGCGCCCTCTAATAATATACACAGCGCCGGGCCAGCTAGAGCCCGAGGCAAGCGTGCCAAACACCCCCCCCCCCCCAAGATGTATGAGCATTACGTGTCAGCAAACCCCCCCCCCCCATCAAGATGTATGAGCATTACGTGTCAGCAAACCCCCCCCCCCCCATCAAGATGTATGAGCATTACGTGTCAGCAAACCCCCCCCCCCCCATCAAGATGTATGAGCATTACGTGTCAGCAAACCCCCCCCCCCCATCAAGATGTATGAGCATTACGTGTCAGCAAACCCCCCCCCCCCCATCAAGATGTATGAGCATTACGTGTCAGCAAACCCCCCCCCCCCCATCAAGATGTATGAGCATTACGTGTCAGCAAACCCCCCCCCCCCCATCAAGATGTATGAGCATTACGTGTCAGCAAACCCCCCCCCCCCCATCAAGATGTATGAGCATTACGTGTCAGCAAACCCCCCCCCCCCCATCAAGATGTATGAGCATTACGTGTCAGCAAACCCCCCCCCCCCCATCAAGATGTATGAGCATTACGTGTCAGCAAACCCCCCCCCCCCATCAAGATGTATGAGCATTACGTGTCAGCAAACCCCCCCCCCCCCCCCATCAAGATGTATGAGCATTACGTGTCAGCAAACCCCCCCCCCCATCAAGAAAAAATATGAGAATTAATCTGCATGCTTACCCCCTAAGCATAAATCCCCCCTCCTTCTACTACAAATCCCCCCTCCCTTCTACTACAAATCCCCCCTCCCTTCTACTACAAATCCCCCCTCCCTTCTACTACAAATCCCCCTCCTTCTACTACAAATCCCCCCTCCCTTCTACTACAAATCCCCCCTCCCTTCTACAAATCTCACCCCTTCTACTACAAATCCCCCCTCCCTTCTACTACAAATCCCCTCCCTTCTACTACAAATCCCCCCTCCCTTCTACTACAAATCCCCCTCCTTCTACTACAAATCCCCCCTCCCTTCTACTACAAATCCCCCCTCCCTTCTACTACAAATCCCCCTCCTTCTACTACAAATCCCCCCTCCCTTCTACTACAAATCCCCCCTCCCTTCTACAAATCTCACCCCTTCTACTACAAATCCCCCCTCCCTTCTACTACAAATCCCCTCCCTTCTACTACAAATCCCCCCTCCCTTCTACTACAAATCCCCCCTCCCTTCTACTACAAATCCCCCCTCCCTTCTACTACAAATCCCCCCTCCCTTCTACTACAAATCCCCCCTCCCTTCTACTACAAATCCCCCCTCCCTTCTACTACAAATCCCCCCTCCCTTCTACTACAAATCCCCCTCCCTTCTACTACAAATCCCCCCTCCCTTCTACTACAAATCCCCCCTCCCTTCTACTACAAATCCCCTCCCTTCTACTACAAATCCCCTCCCTTCTACTACAAATCCCCCATCCCTTCTACTACAAATCCCCCCTCCCTTCTACTACAAATCCCCCCTCCCTTCTACTACAAATCCCCCCTCCCTTCTACTACAAATCCCCCCTCCCTTCTACTACAAATCCCCCTCCTTCTACTACAAATCCCCCTCCTTCTACTACAAATCCCCCCTCCCTTCTACTACAAATCCCCCCTCCCTTCTACTACAAATCCCCCCTCCCTTCTACTACAAATCCCCCCCCCTTCTACTACAAATCCCCCCTCCCTTCTACTACAAATCCCCCCCCTTCTACTACAAATCCCCCCTCCCTTCTACTACAAACCCCCCCTCCCTTCTACTACAAACCCCCCCCCTTCTACTACAAATCCCCCTCCTTCTACTACAAATCCCCCTCCTTCTACTACAAATCCCCCCTCCCTTCTACTACAAATCCCCCTCCTTCTACTACAAATCCCCCCTCCCTTCTACTACAAATCCCCCCTCCCTTCTACTACAAACCCCCCCCCTTCTACTACAAATCCCCCCTCCCTTCTACTACAAATCCCCCCTCCCTTCTACTACAAACCCCCCCCCTTCTACTACAAATCCCCCTCCTTCTACTACAAATCCCCCTCCCTTCTACTACAAATCCCCCCTCCCTTCTACTACAAATCCCCCCTCCCTTCTACTACAAATCCCCCCTCCCTTCTACTACAAATCCCCTCCCTTCTACTACAAATCCCCCTCCCTTCTATTTGAGGGATGATGGGTATTTCACCTCCCGGGACTCCGGAGTCGTCTGGTTGGGGTTCAGTTGATGTGAAATCCGTTCTTATTTGGAGGATTTTTATTTCCCTCCAGTGATGAACTGTTCATCGATCGCGGACGCGGCATACAGCGGCTGTGGCCCGCCCTGCCCCAGGTCATGTGATGACATCACGGTAAGTCATGTGACTCCTCCTTTTTCTGATTGGATGAGAATTTATAATTACATTTGAATGATATGATGATTGGTAAGAGCCCCCCCGTCTCCCCCCCCCACCAGCATTGCACTGAATCCTGCCAGCCGGGCTGTTATTGCCCCCCGGGGAAGGTCCTGGCAGAGAACGGCACGGCCTGTGTGGCTCTAGAAGAATGCACCTGTCTGGACCTCCTGACCGGAGGGAGGCGTCTTCCTGGCGAGACCGTCCCCCGAGGAGATGGGTGTAATAACTGGTGAGAGCCGGTTTAATGTTCCTTCCTCTACTGTACAGTCCCGGCCCCCCCCCCCCCCCCCAACTCATCATTATCATCATCTCTCCCCAGCACCTGTGTGAACGGAACCATGCAGTGCACCGGGGTCCCCTGTGCGGGTGAGTAGAGGGTCTGCGGGGGTGGGACAAGGCCTGAGAATTCCATCTGTTGTCCTGACAGTAGAGGGTCTGCGGGGGTGGGACAAGGCCTGAGAATTTCATCTGGTGTCCTGACAGTAGAGGGTCTGCGGGGGTGGGACAAGGCCTGAGAATTCCATCTGGTGTCCTGACAGTAGTGGGGTCTTTGTAGACGATGTCTGTGATGAACCCTCGTCCTCCAACCGCACTATGTCCACTAGACGTGTGCCAATAACCAATCATCTGCAGCTATTAGTGACGTGAGCCACTAGGAGATCTGAGGGGCGTGGAAGAGTTACACTGTCCTGGACACGACTAGGACCCTTTACACATCACTGGGCTCTTAGTCATGTGATCATAGACTAAGCATTCCTCATCATGTGATCATAGACTAAGCATTCCTCATCATGTGACCAGAGACTAAGCATTCCTCATCATGTGACCAGAGACTAAGCATTCCTCATCATGTGACCATAGACTAAGCATTCCTCATCATGTGACCATAGACTAAGCATTCCTCATCATGTGACCAGAGACTAAGCATTCCTGATCATGTGACCACAGACTAAGCATTCCCCATCATGTGACCATAGACTAAGCATTCCTCATCATGTGACCAGAGACTAAGCATTCCTCATCATGTGACCAGAGACTAAGCATTCCTGATCATGTGACCACAGACTAAGCATTCCTCATCATGTGACCATAGACTAAGCATTCCTCATCATGTGACCATAGACTAAGCATTCCTCATCATGTGACCATAGACTAAGCATTCCTCATCATGTGACCAGAGACTAAGCATTCCTCATCATGTGACCATAGACTAAGCATTCCTCGTCATGTGACCATAGACTAAGCGTTCCTCATCATGTGACCATAGACTAAGCATTCCTCATCATGTGACCATAGACTAAGCGTTCCTCATCATGTGACCATAGACTAAGCATTCCTCATCATGTGACCATAGACTAAGCATTCCCCATCATGTGACCAGAGACTAAGCATTCCTCATCATGTGACCATAGACTAAGCATTCCTCATCATGTGACCACAGACTAAGCATTCCTCATCATGTGACCACAGACTAAGCATTCCTCATCATGTGACCAGAGACTAAGCATTCCTCATCATGTGACCATAGACTAAGCATTCCCCATCATGTGACCATAGACTAAGCATTCCTCATCATGTGACCAGAGACTAAGCATTCCTCATCATGTGACCAGAGACTAAGCATTCCTGATCATGTGACCACAGACTAAGCATTCCTCATCATGTGACCATAGACTAAGCATTCCTCATCATGTGACCATAGACTAAGCATTCCTCATCATGTGACCATAGACTAAGCATTCCTCATCATGTGACCATAGACTAAGCATTCCTCATCATGTGACCAGAGACTAAGCATTCCTCATCATGTGACCACAGACTAAGCACTCCTCATCATGTGACCATAGACTAAGCATTCCTCATCATGTGACCATAGACCAAGCATTCCTCATCATGTGACCAGAGACTAAGCATTCCTCATCATGTGACCATAGACTAAGCATTCCTCATCATGTGACCATAGACTAAGCATTCCTCATCATGTGACCAGAGACTAAGCATTCCTCGTCATGTGACCATAGACTAAGCATTCCTCATCATGTGACCATAGACTAAGCATTCCTCATCATGTGACCATAGACCAAGCATTCCTCATCATGTGACTATAGACCAAGCATTCCTCATCATGTGACCAGAGACTAAGCATTCCTCATCATGTGACCACAGACTAAGCATTCCTCATCATGTGACCACAGACTAAGCATTCCTCATCATGTGACCAGAGACTAAGCATTCCTCATCATGTGACCACAGACTAAGCATTCCTCATCATGTGACCACAGACTAAGCATTCCTCATCATGTGACCAGAGACTAAGCATTCCTCATCATGTGACCACAGACTAAGCATTCCTCATCATGTGACCACAGACTAAGCATTCCTCATCATGTGACCATAGACTAAGCATTCCTCATCATGTGACCACAGACTAAGCATTCCTCATCATGTGACCAGAGACTAAGCATTCCTCGTCATGTGACCATAGACTAAGCATTCCCCATCATGTGACCATAGACTAAGCATTCCCCATCATGTGACCAGAGACTAAGCATTCCCCATCATGTGACCAGAGACTAAGCATTCCTCATCATGTGACCAGAGACTAAGCATTCCTCATCATGTGACCATAGACTAAGCGTTCCTCATCATGTGACCAGAGACTAAGCATTCTTCATCATGTGACCATAGACTAAGCATTCCTCATCATGTGACCACAGACTAAGCATTCCTCATCATGTGACCATAGACTAAGCGTTCCTCATCATGTGACCATAGACTAAGCACTCCTCATCATGTGACCATAGACTAAGCATTCCTCATCATGTGACCATAGACTAAGCGTTCTGTGACGGTATCGGTATGATATCCCCGTCAAAGTCTTCCCTTCTTCCCATAATGAAAATCACCCCAATATTCCACGAGGAGGGATATCCCTGGAGTCGCCCAGAAAGCCACACATGAGACCAGCTTACTGCTAGAACAACACAGACTTTAATGGTTTTTCTTCTCAGCTTTTTATACAGTCCAAGACATTGAAGCAACAATGAAATCTCCACCCCCCCCAATCACACACTAAGGCTAATTACTAAAACATTCCAGACAGGTCGGCACCGACTGATAATCATCATGTCTAATCACTGCACATTCCTTAAACAGCATAACAACAAACCACCTTCACACACTGAGTTTCCTAGGCAGACGTTTCGTCCCTGCATCCAGTTTGACACCTATTAACACCTCTGAGCATCACTAGGCTGTAGACAGTGTTATCACACAATTAAAGGCCTTTCAAAAGCTAGCCTTATTTAACATATGAACAGTCTTTACAGAGAGAGATGAATCACACATGAAAACACCTGTTACCTCTAACCCACAGCATTAAATTAGCAGGGAGAATTAAACTGAGACATATAGGCAATTGCATCACAATGGCCCCCCTTTTTCTCCCTGCTCCGGCAAACCCGGTTGGACCTTCCCTGGTCCAGTAGGGTTGACGGGTTCAGAGCTTTTAGTCCGAGGTTAACTCCGTTTGGCGTGACTGACCTCCCTTGGCAACTGCTACCGACTCAGGTATGCCACCGGGTCATCAGATCACACGCCGGTCAGTCCCCAAGTCTTTGTGCAATCTGCAGAGTCACCAGAAGTCAGTGTGAAGACAGCGAATGGGTCTGTGCGCCGCCGTCTAGGTGTCCCGCTATGGGAGGGGCAGGTTATGGCTCTGAAGTGACAATCACAGGAGATTCATAAAAAGAAAAATTTATATTTGTTGAAATGCTGTAGCACTGGTGCTCAGAGTTCGGGGGGGGGAGATCAGTGCCCCATAGGGTCAGCCACCCTCTGCTCCCTCCGCAGCCGCCGGTTCTCCTCTTTGAGCTTCTCCAGCTCCATCTCCAGTTCATGGAGCCTGGGGGGGTCAGCCTGCTGTGACCTCAGGTGGTTGTTCTCCTCCTTCATGCGGCTTATGCACTCCTCCAGCTCCATGTACTCACGGATCAGCTCCTGCTTGCTCATGTCCTGCAGGCTCTCCACGTGGTCCTTCATCATCAGGAACTGGGTGGTGGTGTAAGGGGCCACCGGTGGGCCCTTGGCGAACATCTCTGCCCGCATCTGGGACGCCCGCTGCGACTCCCTCTCCTCCAGTCGCTTCTTCTCCTCCCAGGTCAGCTTGTTATACGGCTTCCAGGACCTCTTCTTCTTGGAGGGTGGCCGGCGGTGCCTCTTTCTGCCCAGCTCCCTCCAAGACCCCTCCGGCTCATGGCTGTCGCCCATGACCAGCTGACAATGGTGTTCCCTGTTGTCCGTAATACCAGATTGTACCGTGAGGACTTCGTAAATGGTGTCCAATGGTTCTTCCTGACCCAGCTCCTGGAGATCCCAAGCCGAGTCTACACAATGGGCTGCTGCTGGTGGGTGGTACCCAGGTCGAGACCAATTTGACCTGGTGTTGTCATTCATGGGGCAATTCTGCTTGACCCAGCTGTTTGCACCGGAAGCAGCGTTGTTCGTTGTCCTCCTGGCGTGGATAGCGAGGGCTAGATGTCACCGGTCTGTTAGGAGGTTGGTATCTAGCGGCTGGTGGGTGTGAGGGCACCGTTGGTCGTGGAGGTTGTACCCGTGGTGTGACCTGGTTTGTCTTGCGAGTATCCGCATATTCATCCGCCAACTTCGCGGCCTCTGGTAGAGTCATGGGCCTGCGATCTCTCACCCAGTCTTTGACGTCCGTCTGGATGTGATTGTAAAATTGCTCCAGGAGCATTAGTTGCAAAATGTCCTCTGCGGTGGTGGCCTGGCTGCTGTTAACCCAGTTAGAGGCCGACAGGGACAACTGGCATGCCCATTCCGCGTAAGAGTCTTTCGTGGTTTTGCGTGAGTCCCTGAACTTCTGTCGGTGGGACTCTGGGGTTACTGCATAACGAGCCAGGAGCACTTCTTTAACCCGGGCGTAGCTATGGATATCCTGATCTGGCACGGTCCGGAAAGCATCAGAAGCTTTGCCTGACAGTTTGCCTGACAATATTGCAACCCACTCTCTTCTAGCTATTCGGTGCAGGTTACATTGTCGCTCAAAATCCGCCAGGTAGTTATCAATTTCACAGTCCTTTTCATCAAAAGCTTTAAAAGCGCTAAACGGAATCTTCCTTGCGTCTGCTGTGCTGTACTCACTGTTTGGAGAATGTGCGGCTGCTTGTCGGACTGCTGCCAGTTTTAACTGTAGTTCTGCGTCTCTTATTTGTTTATCCTTCTGTAGCTCTCATCTCTTATTTGTTTAGCCTCCTGTAGTTCTGCCTCTCCTTTTTCTTTGTCTCTTATTTGTTTAGCCTCCTTCGCTAACAGGTCCATCACTTTCAGCACCACATCCACTGTTGGGTTCGGACCGAACCATGCTAGCTTCTCTCTCATTAGCTTGTTGGCTGGCGATTCCTCTTCCTGAATCACTGGTGTCTCCATCTCCTGTACTGCTGGCGTTGCTGCAATCCCGTCCTCCTGGTCTCCATTAATTCTGCTATGATGACCCGCTTGGTTTTGTTGCTAGCAATCCTTCCACGAACTTCCAGTAGTTCTTCCAGTGTCTGCTTGGAATCCGGGTGTAAAGGGGAATAGAAGGGAAAATCCCGCTGCTGCCAACCAGTTGTGACGGTATTACAATGATATCCCCGTCAAAGTCTTCCCTTCTTCCCATAAAGATTATCACCCAATATTCCACGAGGAGGAATATTCCTGGGATCGCCCCAATAAGCCACACATGCCAAGCTTACTGCTGGAACAACACAGTTTAATGGTTTTCTTCTCAGCTTTTTATACAGTCCAAGACATTGAAGCAACAATGAAATCTCCACCCCCCCTAATCACACACTAAGGCTAATTACTAAAACATTCCAGACAAGTCGGCACCGACCGACAATTATCATGTCTAATCACTGCACATTCCTTAAACAGCATAACAACAAACCACCTTCACACACTGAGTTTCCTAGGCAGACGTTTCGTCCCTGCATGCAGCTTGACACCTATTAACACCTCTGAGTATCAAAAGGTTTTTAGACAGCGTTATCACACAACGTTATAAAAAACGTTATAATTAAAAAAAAAAAAAAAGGCCTTTCAAAAGCTAACCTTATTTAACATGTGAACAGTGTTCACAGAGAGATGAGTCACACATGAAACACCTGTTACCTCTAACCCACAGCATTAAATTAGCAGGGAGAATTAAACTGAGACATATAGGCAATTGCATCACACGTTCCTCATCATGTGACCATAGACTAAGCATTCCTCATCATGTGACCATAGACTAAGCATTCCTCATCATGTGACCATAGACTAAGCATTCCTCATTGCCCGGACTGGGTGGCGGCCATTTTATGGGTGTCCTTAGACCAGACATGCTCAGAGGTGGGCAATCTGAACTTTGTGAAGACCCCTGTGGTGGTCAGATGTTGTACTGTCTGCTCTCTTCTTTCTTGTGGTGTCAGTGGCTGGAGGCTGGTGTGATTGGTCAGACTGGACCCCGTGTTCCAGAACGTGTGGTACAGAGATGGTGACGAGGTACCGGAGTTGTGCCTGTCCTAAACCGCTTGGCGGAGGAGAGCCCTGTGATGGGGTGCAGCAGTATTTTGGTGAAACGGGAGTGCAGCTGGAGAGGAAGGAGTGCCCTTCACCCTCTTATTGCCCAGGTAAAGAATAGAGAAGGTATGTACCACACTCGCCTCCTACAGGACACACACGGAACCTATAACGCAATCTCTCTTCTCAGTGAACGGACAGTGGGGCCCCTGGAGCCCCTGGTCAGAATGTGATAGCTGCTCTGGGGATTCTGTGAGGACCAGACAGTGCAACAGCCCCCCTGTGCGGTTTGGGGGCGCTCCGTGTGAAGGGGAGTCCCGGCAGAGCAGAATCTGTCACCATAACATCACACAGTGCTCAGGTAAGGAGATGTAGGTGGATAGACTAGTATAGACATGTACTGATGTATGCAGTGGCGTATCTAGGGTATGGCAGCCATGGCAAGTGCCATGGGTGCCGGACGGCAAAAAGACACCCCCCCTGCATGAAAAAACTCCCACCCATCCTCCCACGGCCGCCTACCGCACTAATGTAGCTCCCGGCGCCGTGCCCACCCTGCTGAAGCGCAACGCCGGCACAGCAATTGCTAATATTTCTCCTTCTGCCTGGGGAGGGGAGTGACAGGTGCCCCCATGGTGGCCGATGACTGGCCAGACCGGATCCACATAGGGTAGTGACTGCGTTTGATGGGCACAGTGACTAAAAATGTATGGGTTTTTTTTTTCAGTTTGTTTGCGCCCCCCAAAAAATTTCAGTACCAGCTGCCAGTGGTCCCCAGTGTCCCTCTCTGTCCCTGGTTATCTAAAAGATGGGTTTAAATGTTTTGACAAGGGCGCAGTTTCAATGCTTACCATAGGCGCCATTTTCACTAGATACGCCTCTGCATATATGTACATTATACAGGCTCTGGGGGTTGGTTGGCCTTCATGTATGTACATTATACAGGCTCTGGGGTTGGTTGGCCTTCATGTATGTACATTATACAGGCTCTGGGGTTGGTTGGCCTTCATGCATGTACATTATACAGGCTCTGGGGTTGTTTGGTCCTGATGTATGTACATTATACAGGCTCTGGGGTTGGTTGGTCTTCATGTATGTACATTATACAGGCTCTGGGGTTGGTTGGCCTTCATGTATGTACATTATACAGGCTCTGGGGTTGGTTGGCCTTCATGTATGTACATTATACAGGCTCTGGGGTTGGTTGGCCTTCATGTATGTACATTATACAGGCTCTGGGGTTGGTTGGCCTTCATGCATGTACATTATACAGGCTCTGGGGTTGTTTGGTCCTGATGTATGTACATTATACAGGCTCTGGGGTTGGTTGGCCTTCATGTATGTACATTATACAGGCTCTGGGGTTGGTTGGTCTTCATGTATGTACATTATACAGGCTCTGGGGTTGGTTGGCCTTCATGTATGTACATTATACAGGCTCTGGGGTTGGTTGGCCTTCATGTATGTACATTATACAGGCTCTGGGGGTTGGTTGGCCTTCATGTATGTACATTATACAGGCTCTGGGGTTGGTTGGCCTTCATGTATGTACATTATACAGGCTCTGGGGTTGGTTGGCCTTCATGTATGTACATTATACAGGCTCTGGGGTTGGTTGGCCTTCATGCATGTACATTATACAGGCTCTGGGGTTGGTTGGTCCTGATGTATGTACATTATACAGGCTCTGGGGTTGGTTGGTCCTGATGTATGTACATTATACAGGCTCTGGGGTTGGTTGGCCTTCATGTATGTACATTATACAGGCTCTGGGGTTGGTTGGTCCTGATGTATGTACATTATACAGGCTCCGGGGTTGGTTGGCCTTCATGTATGTATATTATACAGGCTCTGGGGTTGGTTGGCCTTCATGTATGTACATTATACAGGCTCTGGGGTTGGTTGGCCTTCATGTTATGTACATTATACAGGCTCCCGGGTTGGTTGGCCTTCATGTATGTACATTATACAGGCTCTGGGGTTGGTTGGCCTTCATGTATGTACATTATACAGGCTCTGGGGTTGGTTGGCCATGATGTATGTACATTATACAGGCTCTGGGGTTGGTTGGTCTTCATGTATGTACATTATACAGGCTCTGGGGTTGGTTGGCCTTCATGCATGTACATTATACAGGCTCTGGGGTTGGTTGGCCTTCATGTATGTACATTATACAGGCTCCGGGGTTGGTTGGCCTTCATATATGTACATTATACAGGCTCCGGGGTTGGTTGGCCTTCATGCATGTACATTATACAGGCTCTGGGGTTGGTTGGCCTTCATGTATGTACATTATACAGGCTCTGGGGTTGGTTGGCCTTCATGTATGTACATTATACAGGCTCTGGGGTTGGTTGGTCTTCATGTATGTACATTATACAGGCTCTGGGGTTGGTTGGCCTTCATGTATGTACATTATACAGGCTCTGGGGTTGGTTGGTCCTGATGTATGTACATTATACAGGCTCTGGGGTTGGTTGGTCTTCATGTATGTACATTATACAGGCTCTGGGGTTGGTTGGTCTTCATGTATGTACATTATACAGGCTCTGGGGTTGGTTGGCCTTCATGTATGTACATTATACAGGCTCTGGGGTTGGTTGGCCTTCATGTATGTACATTATACAGGCTCTGGGGTTGGCCTTCATGTATGTACATTATACAGGCTCTGGGGTTGGTTGGTCCTGATGTATGTACATTATACAGGCTCTGGGGTTGGTTGGTCCTGATGAAAGTTGGGTGAAGAACGAGGTGCAGATTATTTTAGGGTTGCTTGGTATGGTTGTCTCCTTCCTGGTGAGCTCTGACCATTTTTCTTGCAGAATGCGGTGTCGGTCTCGTAGACTTTCGGTGCGGGAAGCCGTGTCCTCGCTCCTGTGATGATCTCCATGGAGACACCGTCTGCCTGGACACCGCAGAGTGTCAGCCCTCATGTGGGTGTCCTGAGGGTCAGCTGATGCAGAATGGGACGTGTGTGGAGTCAAGCGAATGTCACTGCAAGTACCAAAACCGATCGCAAGGTGAGTGACCAGAGCAACAAACTGTGATAAAGGGTAAGTTGTGTGTATCTGTACGCGAAGGTAGTTGCCGAGCATGGACAACCTCCTCTCACAACCAATACCAGGAGACCTCCATCCCCCACCCACTCCTATCACCAATATCAGGAGATCTCCAACACCCGCCCATCACCCGTTCATTGCTATTACCAATCCCGAGAGACCTCCATCCCCCGTTCACTCCTATCACCAATATCAGGAGATCTCTAACACCCGCCCATAATCCAATCACTGCTATCACCAATATGGGGGCCTCCATCCCCCACCCACTGCCATCCTCAATACTGGGAGATCTCCAACACCCATTACCTGCTATGACTAATACCAGGTGATCTCCATCACTCGTTATTACCAATCCTGAGAGATCTCCATCACCCGTTATTATCAATCCCGAGAAATCTCCATCACCCGTTATTACCAATCCCGAGAGATCTCCAACACCCGTTATTACCAATCCAGAGAGATCTCCATCACCCGTTATTACCAATCCTGAGAGATCTCCATCACCCTTTATTACCAATCCTGAGAGATCTCCATCACCCGTTATTACCAATCCTGAGAGATCTCCATCACCCGTTATTACCAATCCCGAGAGATCTCCATCACCCGTTATTACCAATCCAGAGAGATCTCCATCACCCGTTATTACCAATCCTGAGAGATCTCCATCACCCGTTATTACCAATCCAGAGAGATCTCCATCACCCGTTATTACCAATCCAGAGAGATCTCCAACACCCGTTATTACCAATCCCGAGAGATCTCCATCACCCGTTATTACCAATCCCGAGAGATCTCCAACACCTGTTATTACCAATCCCGAGAGATCTCCAACACCCGTTATTACCAATCCTGAGAGATCTCCATCACCTGTTCTCTGGAGTCCTCGGTAGCTGTTGATTTTTTGAAGGATTGTCAGTTTGGTTCAGCTGGTAGACGGCTTCCTTCCTGAGAGATGTGACAGTTGTGGTAGTCGCACTGATTGCTCTCTGTGTATAGGGCAGGTGTCTCATATTGTTTTTCTTCTGCTCCATAGGAGGATCGGAGTTTGGTAACGGCTCCGCCTGGTCCGGTCCTGAGCCCTGGCAGGATCTAATGTCTGGAGAGATTGTGATTCTTCAATGCCAGAACTGGTATGTGGGGATCAGGAGTTGTCAGGCGGCGTCTCGTCTCTCTTTTTTTAGATATTCTGATATTAAAGAAGATTGTTGTTATTCCAGCACTTGCATTGGTGGCCACTTGCACTGCACTTCCGACCCGCGTTGTGTTCTGGATGGGGGTTGGGGTCCCTGGAGTTTGTGGTCTTCGTGTTCTTCAAGTTGTGGAGAAGGGATCCAGACCCGTAGGAGGAATTGCGACAGTCCAGCTCCTCAGAATGGTGGAAGAACCTGCACGGGGGGTGAGGAGCAACAGAGGACCTGCCAGGGGCCCACCTGTCCCGGTAAGACATGATTGTCCTTCGTGCTGTGGTCAGTTCACGTTATCTTCGTACAGCGGACTAGACATGTTCGTTTAGTTCCGAATTCGTTTTTTTTAAAGAATTTTGAAAAATTCATTAATTCTGAAATTTACGGATTTCCAAAATGTCAAATTTCCGAATTTTCGATTTTCGGAAACTTTAGAAATTCAAAAATATAAAAAATTCAAAAATTTCGGAAATTGGAAAATCTGAATTCCCAAATTTCCACATTTACGAATTCCAAATTTCCAAATTTCAGAATTCCAAATTTTAGTAATTTCCGAAACTTTAAATTTCCAAATTTTCAAATTTCCTGAATTTCCGAAAAAAGCTAAAAACGAATAAAACGAAAATGAAAATGAACACATTTTTCGGCAGTGCACATGTCTACAGCAGACACATTGGACCAGAAGGCTGATACCATTTTCCTGAATCCCATTACAGAACCGGATCCTTGGAGCGAGTGGTCCCCATGGTCTCCGTGTAGCCTTAGCTGCGGGGGAGGGGAGCAGATCCGGGTGCGGGAATGTCGGCGTCAGGAATGTGAAGGAAAAGCCATTCAAAGTAGGATGTGCAACAACCAGGTTTGTCTAGGTGAGTACCTGTCCTAGGACAAGGTGATGGAGTGACTGCCCACCTGGTGATTGTCTTGATGACTCCCATCGTCCGGTCATCTGGGACCATGAGGTCGGGGTCGTGTAGTTGTCCCCCCAGGCTGGAAACAAGAATTTCCTCCCTCGTAGTCACTCCAATAACATATAATGGCATTTCTCCAATTATGCTGCTGATTGGCTGTTCTGTGTTTCCAGATGTGGGCTGTCCGATTGACCGATTGTACCGCGAATGTGGAAAGGAGGACAGCTGCCCGTACAGTTGTGCCCACCTTACCCAGCAGGTGGAGTGCTTCCCCGATGAGTGTGAGGAAGGGTGTCACTGCCCGCTGGGCACCTACTTCCACAACGGCTCCTGCATCACGGTGAGTCTTCCTGTTCCTCCCGAGAGCACGGAAACTGGCGCAAGTCATGTGACTCATGTGAGGAGGCTCATCGTGGGATCTCGGGAGAGATGATACGTTTTTAGATTAGGCTTGTTTTGGGTTATGAACGTGGTGGACAGTACTGAGGACACCATGATAACTCAGAGAGCAATGGTTAGGGGTGGGGTGAGGGCAGGGCCGGACTGGCCTACTGGGATACCGGGAAATTTCCCGGTAGGCCGCCTGCCCTGGGGCCGCTTTAAGCGGCGACTGCAACGCTCTCCTTCATCTGTCCTCCGGCGCTCGTATCAGGGTCAGGGGTAAAGCTGAAGGAAAGTCTGGAGTTTAAGGGGTAAGTTGGTGGTTCCTGTAGGTTAGCTTTAGACTTGGGGTGTGATTAGGGTTGCCACCTGTCCAGGATTCACCCAGACAGTCCGGGTTTTAAATCATGTGTCCGGGTTTCCAATTGCATGAAACCCGGACACATTTATTCACACCAAACTGTGGCTAACTGTCCTGGGCATAAGGAACACTCTACTACCCCCCCCCCCCCCCCACCCTGCCCCCTCCACAGAGTCGTGCAATCTGTTGATTTGCCACACAGAGCACTAATCAGAAATGGCCAGATCCTCTGGCTCCTCCCCCTAAGGAGGGAGGGAATACCTCCATCCCCCTAATCCGTTTTTTTTTTTTATTCAGTCCACAAATCGTATGTATCGGAAGAGTTTTATTTGTTTTTAATTATTGTGCTGAGGTTTATGCATGTCTGTGAGAGTCTTACTATTTTATGGGTACAAGAATGTCCGGGATTGGCTTGCAGAAAAGGTGGCAACCCCGGGTGTGATTATTGCTCTTATTGATTAGAAGTCTCATTACCAATTACTTATTGATACTCACTTCTCGTCAGTTTATTGATGATGTCCTACGCTCCTCTGTGTCTGTACCAGTCTGTGTATTATTTTTGTTTTGCCGTCTGGTTCAGGATTGTCCGTGTGTGGTGACGGAAGAGATTCTACAAGGACTCAGGAATGCCACACCTCGTGCCGCACCCCATCCACCAGCGCCGGTCACCGTCCACGGAGCCGAGCTCGTTCCGGGAGAAGAGGTGACATCGGGAGACGAGATCCACTATGGCTGCAGCTCCTGGTATGGGCTCCGGGAATAGGGAACCTCAGAGAACTACAATTCCCAGCAGGTCAAACTGAGCCAGAGCTATGACGAGGGATGTTTGTCCCAATGCAGAGTTTGTAGTAATTCCTCTTCCACCCAAACATCTTACAGTACTGTCAGATAGGGGTACTCACCGAGGCCGAGATGCAGAGAGCGGTTCACTCTTGTGACTAAGCGCACTTCACCCCCTGGAGATGGTACAGAGAGTGAATGGCACAAAGAGGCCCAAGCTACCAGCAGGCCAGGTAGGTCTTCCGTGTAGGTCAGCGTGGGACTAGTAGCCAAACTGGAGCAGGTAGGTAAGGAATCGTCGCAGGGACCAGCAGAGAAGTAAAGTCCAGAACAGGCCGAGGGTCTAGCACAACAAGCAAGTTCGTAGGCAGGCTGGGAGCCAAGACACAGAAGACTGAAGATAATCCGGGTCACAGGCTGAGGGTCAAGGTACAGGAGACTGGGGGGTAATCCGGGTCACAGGCTGAGGAACAGTTGGCAAGCGCTCTGTTGGACAACTTATCTCTAACTGGGAAGAGTTGACGAGGTCTCTGTTGGATAGCTTATCTCTAACTGTGAGCATTTGACAAAGGCTCTACGGGGACAACTTATCTCTAACTGGGAACAGTTGGCGAGCACTGTATGGGGACAACTTATGTTTGTCTGGGAAGCATTGGTGAAGTCACTGTGGGACAACCTACCTGTGACTGGGAAGCATTGGTGAAGTCACTGTGGGACAACCTATCTCAGACTGGGAAGCATTGGTGAGGTCACTGTGGGACAACCTATCTCAGACTGGGAAGCATTGGTGAGGTCACTGTGGGACAACCTATCTCAGACTGGGAAGCATTGGTGAGGTCACTGTGGGACCACTTATCTGTGACTGGGAAGCATTGGGGAGGGCTCTGTGGGACAACCTATCTCAGACTGGGAAGCATTGGTGAGGTCACTGTGGGACAACCTATCTCAGACTGGGAAGCATTGGTGAGGTCACTGTGGGACAACCTATCTCAGACTGGGAAGCATTGGTGAGGTCACTGTGGGACAACCTATCTGTGACTGGGAAGCATTGGTGAGGTCACTGTGGGACAACCTATCTCAGACTGGGAAGCATTGGTGAAGTCACTGTGGGACAACCTATCTCAGACTGGGAAGCATTGGTGAGGTCACTGTGGGACAACCTATCTCAGGCTGGGAAGCATTGGTGAGGTCACTGTGGGACAACCTATCTCAGACTGGGAAGCATTGGTGAGGTCACTGTGGGACAACCTATCTCAGACTGGGAAGCATTGGTGAGGTCACTGTGGGACAACCTATCTCAGACTGGGGAGCATTGGTGAGGTCACTGTGGGACAACCTATCTCAGACTGGGAAGCATTGGTGAGGTCGCTGTGGGACAACCTATCTCAGACTGGGGAGCATTGGTGAGGTCACTGTGGGACAACCTATCTCAGACTGGGAAGCATTGGTGAGGTCACTGTGGGACAACCTATCTCAGACTGGGGAGCATTGGTGAGGTCACTGTGGGACAACCTATCTGTGACTGGGAAGCATTGGTGAGGTCACTGTGGGACAACCTATCTCAGACTGGGAAGCCTTGGTGAGGTCACTGTGGGACAACCTATCTCAGACTGGGAAGCCTTGGTGAGGTCACTGTGGGACAACCTATCTCAGACTGGGAAGCATTGGTGAGGTCACTGTGGGACAACCTATCTCAGACTGGGAAGCATTGGTGAGGTCGCTGTGGGACAACTTATCTGTGACTGGGAAGCATTGGGAAGGGCTCTGTGGGACAACCTATATTTGGGTCTACTGAATTCAGAGAGGTGGGTCGGGTCCCGGACATGTCTCATGCGAGAGTGGTCCTTTCTCAGAAGACACTTCAGATTCTTCAGTCTCAGGTTTGAACTCTTCAGTCGAGAAACCGTCCGACTGTCTGCATCCGTATGAAAGTCTTGGGATTGATGGTGGCCTCCTTCAAGATGGTTCCCTTTGCCCTATTTCTATCCAGACATCTGCTAGAAAATATTCTGTCACCATGAGATAAATCAGTCCTGTCTCCGGACAGGCCAGTTGGGTTGATGCCAAAAATGGGGCTACGGCAGGCTTTGTGTCTCAGCAAGTCGGCTCTGGATTTGGGGAAAGTCCTTTCTTGCCGTCTTTAGGTATTCACCATCCAGAATGACAAAAAGAGAACCAGTCTTCCAATATGCGGCCGTGTCAGAGAGATAGACTCAGCCCAAACCATCAAAGCCGTAGAGAGATATCTCTATCTGGTGAGCTGAAGCTGGGACAGAATCTCGTCATCTTCAGGTTGGCGTGTAAATTTCTCTATAGTGATGTCAGGGGGGTAATATTCCTCTTAGAAAGGCACGGAGCTGTTATTATATATGTGATACTTTGTTGCTGCTTCCTGTAACATCCATCTCTCCTCCCTCCAGCACATGTGAGAAGGGCCGCATGGAGTGTGCATTTTCCGCTTGTCCTCAGGATGGAGGCTTCACCTTGTGGTCTCCCTGGAGCCCCTGTTCTGTCAGCTGCGGAGGCCTGGGCAATATGACGCGGTCCCGGAACTGTTCGAACCCTCCGCCAGCCAATGGGGGTAGAGAATGCGAGGGCCCCAGTGTGGACATTAAATACTGCCAGGCACCAGACTGTGAAGGTGAGACTCTCGTAATCCCTTATTGTAGAACATTATGTTATTCTGTAGAATGTTCGATATATTCTACAACATACAGACCTATGAGCTGTGACATCATACATACTGCGCTTCTTCCCACGCCGAGCCTCTTATGATGTCATGCAGTTTTTCCTGAATTTCACAATTTATGGGTCTAATACAAGGTCTGTCATTGTGTTTTCTTGCAGACGTCACCCTGCTGTCCCCGGAGCCCCCCACTGACATGGCCGGTAAGTCTCTGGGCTATCATATGACCAGCTGGGAGGTAATGCCATGACATGCGGTCTGGTAGATGAATGGGGCGTGGTCACTCATCAGATCTAAAGCTTTATACCTTCCTGCTATGCTTTTTTAGGCTCAACGTTGCGTCCTCATATACATCTCAGAGATGGAGCTCTCCATTCTACATCATATACATCTCAGAGATGGAGCTCTCCATTCTACATCATATACATCTCAGACATAGAGCTCTCCTCTATCCAACATCATATACATCTCAGAGATGGAGCTCTCCTCTATCCTACATCATATACATCTCAGAGATGGAGCTCTCCTCTATCCTACATCATATACATCTCAGACATGGAGCTCTCCTCCCTCCTCCTACATCATATACATCTCAGAGATGGAGCTCTCCATTCTACATCATATACATCTCAGACATAGAGCTCTCCATTCTACATCATATACATCTCAGACATGGAGCTCTCCTCCATTCTACATCATATACATCTCAGACATGGAGCTCTCCATTCTACATCATATACATCTCAGACATAGAGCTCTCCATTCTACATCATATACATCTCAGACATAGAGCTCTCCTCCATTCTACATCATATACATCTCAGACATGGAGCTCTCCATTCTACATCATATACATCTCAGGCCTCATACACACGACAGAGTTTCTCGGCAGAATTCACCGAGAAACTCGGTCAAAACCCGGATTCTGCCGAGAAACTCTGTCGTCTGTACAGTTTTGGCTCGATGGAGCCGCCGAGGAACTCGACGAGAAAATAGAGAACATGTTCTCTATTTTCTCGTTGTTCTATGGGAGAAGGCGGCCCGCCGAGCTCCTCGGCGGCTTCATCCCAAAACTCGACGTGCCAAGCACGTCGAGTTCCTCTGTCGTGTGTACGGGGCCTCAGACATAGAGCTCTCCTCTATCCAACATCATATACATCTCAGACATGGAGCTCTCCTCTATCCAACATCATATACATCTCAGACATGGAGCTCTCCTCCATCCAACATCATATACATCTCAGACATGGAGCTCTCCTCTATCCAACATCATATACATCTCAGACATGGAGCTTTCCTCCATCTTACATCATATACATCTCAGACATGGAGCTCTCCTCTATCCAACATCATATACATCTCATACATGGAGCTCTCTCAATCCTCCATCATATACATCTCAGACATGGAGCTCTCCTCTATCCTACATCATATACATCTCAGACATGGAGCTCTCCTCTATCCTACATCATATACATCTCAGACATGGAGCTCTCCTCTATCCTACATCATATACATCTCAGACATGAAGCTCTCCTCCATCCTCCATCATATACATCTCAGACATGGAGCTCTCCTCTATCCTACATCATATACATCTCAGACATGGAGCTCTCCTCCATTCTACATCATATACATCTCAGACATGGAGCTCTCCTCTATCCTACATCATATACATCTCAGACATGGAGCTCTCCTCTATCCTACATCATATACATCTCAGACATGGAGCTCTCCTCTATCCTACATCATATACATATCAGACATGGAGCTCTCCTCTATCCTACATCATATACATCTCAGACATAGAGCTCTCCTCTATCCTACATCATATACATCTCAGACATAGAGCTCTCCTCCATCCTACATCATATACATCTCAGACATGGAGCTCTCCTCCATCCTCCTACATCATATACATCTCAGACATGGAGCTCTCCTCTATCCTCCATCATATACATCTCAGACATAGAGCTCTCCTCTATCCTCCATCATATATATCTCAGACATGGAGCTCTCCTCTATCCTACATCATATACATCTCAGACATGGAGCTCTCCTCCATCCTCCATCATATACATCTCAGACATAGAGCTCTCCTCCATCCAGCATCATATACATCTCAGACATAGAACTCTCCTCTATCCAACATCATATACATCTCAGACATGGAGCTCTCCTCTATCCTACATCATATACATCTCAGACATGGAGCTCTCCTCCATCCCACATCATATACACCTCAGACATGGAGCTCTCCTCCATCCAGCATCATATACATCTCAGACATGGAGCTCTCCTCCATCCTCCATCATATACATCTCAGACATAGAGCTCTCCTCCATTCAGCATCATATACATCTCAGACATAGAACTCTCCTCTATCCAACATCATATACATCTCAGACATGGAGCTCTCCTCTATCCTACATCATATACATCTCAGACATGGAGCTCTCCTCCATCCCACATCATATACACCTCAGACATGGAGCTCTCCTCCATCCAGCATCATATACATCTCAGACATGGAGCTCTCCTCCCTCCTCCTACATCATATACATCTCAGGCATGGAGCTCTCCTCCATCCCACATCATATACATCTCAGACATGGAGCTCTCCTCCATCCCACATCATATACATCTCAGACATGGAGCTCTCCTCTATCCTACATCATATACATCTCAGACATGGAGCTCTCCTCCATCCCACATTATATACATCTCAGACATGGAGCTCTCCTCCATCCCACATCATATACATCTCAGACATGGAGCTCTCCTCCATCCTCCTACATCATATACATCTCAGACATGGAGCTCTCCTCCATCCAACATCATATACATCTCATAAAGTGACAAGTGCTTTTGCGCTAAAATGGATCCTAAATGAATGAATCCACCAAAAATATATAGTGCAGCAAAACCTAATTATGTTTACATGACATAAAACAGGAATATAAATAAATGGTGATTCTGCGCAACATATCACACTAATGGAATAGTGATATCACATAAGCAAGATAAATGTAAGAGCTGACAAATAATCAGCATATATTATTAAATGCAAAGAGAATAGTGAGTCCAAATATAAATATATATATACTCAAATAGTGAATAGTGAGTCCAAAATATATAATACTCATAAGGCGAATGTGCAAAAATATATAAAGAATATTGTGCAAAAAAAACGGAATGGAAGTTCAATCCCAATAGTAAACCCAAATCAGATATTCTGAATGCACTGGATGAAGGTGAGCACCAGCTCTATGGTGTGAGTGCACGGCCGTGCGATAGAAGATAAACCAGATCCCTGGCTGAGCTCCCGGGACTCTTACCTCTCAGCCCTCCTAAATGGGCATTGATGTACAGGTCACTCGCAGCCTTCTATGGGTGGTCCCTGATGTTTCCTCTCTTAATCTGATGGATCCTTCCTTAATTGGGACAGATGCTCCTCGAAACCAGATGGATGATGTGGGTTATAGGAGAGAGAGAGAGGGGACTCCCATAGTGAGGTAACGTTTTGTGCAGGTAAAATATGTTTATTGAGGAAAAACCTGCACTTACATTAAAAGAAAAATAAAAGTGCAACGAGGAAACAAACAAGCGGCGTTTGAATCGCCAGCTTACGTCACTCCGGGTGTACGTCCTCCAATTCCTACGCGTTACGACACCACGTGTCTTCGTCTGTTTTTCCCCAGACGAAGACACGTGGTGTCGTAACGCGTAGGAATTGGAGGACGTACACCCGGAGTGACGTAAGCTGGCGATTCAAACGCCGCTTGTTTGTTTCCTCGTTGCACTTTTATTTTTCTTTTAATGTAAGTGCAGGTTTTTCCTCAATAAACATATTTTACCTGCACCAAACGTTACCTCACTATGGGAGTCCCCTCTCTCTCTCTCCTATAACCCACATCATCCATCTGGTTTTGAGGAGCATCTGTCCCAATTAAGGAAGGATCCATCAGATCAAGAGAGGAAACATCAGGGACCACCCATAGAAGGCTGCGAGTGACCTGTACATCAATGCCCATTTAGGAGGGCTGAGAGGTAAGAGTCCCGGGAGCTCAGCCAGGGATCTGGTTTATCTTCTATCGCACGGCCGTGCACTCACACCATAGAGCTGGTGCTCACCTTCATCCAGTGCATTCAGAATATCTGATTTGGGTTTACTATTGGGATTGAACTTCCATTCCGTTTTTTTTGCACAATATTCTTTATATATTTTTGCACATTCGCCTTATGAGTATTATATATTTTGGACTCACTATTCACTATTTGAGTATATATATATTTATATTTGGACTCACTATTCTCTTTGCATTTAATACTATATGCTGATTATTTGTCAGCTCTTACATTTATCTTGCTTATGTGATATCACTATTCTATTAGTGTGATATGTTGCGCAGAATCACCATTTATTTATAATCATATACATCTCAGACATGGAGCTCTCCTCCATCCTCCATCATATACCTCTCAGACATGGAGCTCTCCTCCATCATACACATCTGGTCTTCTCTCAGTAATCTCTTTGTCCATTCCTCTTTAGGCCCGGCAGATGAGGTATTTAGCCCCTGGTCCCCATGGACTCCATGTTCCAAGAGCTGCTCCGACCGCCAATTCCCTGCAGTGAAGGCGCGGTCCCGGTTCTGTCCCTCTGGAAGGAATTGTAGCGGAGAGTCATTCCAGGAGAATATCTGCAACCTCCCGCAGTGTACAGGTTAGTCCCTGCCAAGTAAATCTAAAACAGAAGACAAATCAGCGCAATAAAACCCTAATGCTAAGCGGCTGAACACTAGTAGCTAGATTCAGAAAGAGTTAGGCTGGCTTATCTACAGATAAGCCGACCTAACTCAGAATCTACGCGACTTATGTTTAAGTGTATTCTCAAACAGAGATACGCTTAAACATATCTAAGATACGACGGCTTGCGCCGTCCTATCTTAGGTTGCAATATTGAGGCTGGCCGCTAGGTGGCGCTTCCATTGCGGTCGGCATAGAATATGCAAATCAGTAGATACGCCGATTCACGAACGTACGCCCGGCCACCGCAGTACATTTACGCTGTTTACATAAGAGATAGGCCGCCTAAAGTTATTCCATCTAATAGATAGAATAGTAATGTTAAAGTATGGCCGCCGTTCCCGCTTCGAAATTCGAAATTTTTACGTTATTTGCGTAAGTCGTCCGTGAATAGGGATTTACGTCGTTTACGTCCACGTCGAAATCAATAGGCCCGTGCGGCGTACTTAGCCGCTATGCACACTGGGAAATGTAGGCGCCCGGCGCATGCGCAGTTAGGAAAAAACTTCAAAAACGTAAGGTCAAGCCCCATTAACATAAAACACGCCCCCTTAGAGACATTTGAATTAGGCGCCCTTACGCCCGCCCGCTTTAGGCTACGCCGCCGTAACTTAGCAGGCAAGTACATTGTGAATCATGTACTTGCCTCGCTAACTTACGGCGGCGTAGCTTAAATGCCTTAAGCTACGCCGCCGCAAAGTTGCGGCCATGTACCGGAATCTAGCTATAGGAGTCAATTTAAAAATAAATTCCTATAGTAAATATAAAAGAGATAGTGCAGCGCTAATAAAAGTCTATAAATCAAGAAATCATCCAAGTGATCTTCAAACATGACCTATAGTTGGTACATGCAGGTGGTGAACGTGGAATGCAGTGAGAGACCTCCACCAGTATGAAAAATGGCCGCTCACCTCACGATATGGACCCTCAGATGAAAAAGAGTCATAAGCACTTTCCCATAAGGGTAAAATCCAAGCTTGTATTCCAATAAAGGAGTCACAGGAAATACAGGCAGGCTCACAGGTGGATCCAATAAGAGACGTGTCATATCATGTAAAAGAATAACAGACCATAGTGCTCTCCGCCAAATATTTAATAATGAAGAATAACACAAACAAAGGCACTATATCCAGTGACAGGTAAACAGCGTGACAGTGTGTGGAAGGCTGCGGGTGACGTCACGTCCTTCCCATCCGAACGGGCGGGACTTCTTCAGCGGATGTGGGAAGAGACGTTGTGGACCTGCTCTTATCTAGAGAGTTGCCATAGCGATCCGACGCCGCATCACGTGACACGCCCCATATCCACTGAAGAAGTCCCGCCCTTAGGGACGCAACGTTCGGATGGGAAGGACGTGACGTCACCCGCAGCTTTCCACACACTGTCACTGGATATAGTGCCTTTGTTTGTAAGTGTTATTCTTCATTATTAAATATTTGTACTATTTTGGCGGAGAGCACTATGGTCTGTTATTCTTTTACATGATATGACACATCTCTTATTGGATCCACCTGTGAGCCTGCCTGTCTTTCCTGTGACTCCTTTATTGGAATACAAGCCTGGATTTTACCCTTATGGGAAAGTGCTTATGACCCTTTTTAATCTGAGGGTCCATATTGTGAGGTGAGCGGCCATTTTTAATACTGGTGGAGGTCTATCATTCCTTTCCGCGTCCACTCAGGGTTTTCGTGACCTCATATTTGGATGTTTGGTGTTCTCTCAGGTCCCGACTCTCCTCTGTGTGTCGATGAGGAGTGTCAGCAGAGGAACTGTTCCTGGAACCCCTGGTCGGAGTGGAGCGAGTGTTCCCGATTCTGCGGGGTGGGACAGCAGAGACGTCTTCGCACTTACAACCCGCCCGGTGAGAAGGGAGTTTGGTGTGATGACATCCTGACCGGGAACACGGAGAGGAGATTTTGCAACCTGCAGGCATGTAAAGGTAACAGAGGGACTAGATGGAAGGGGGGATGAAATGTTTAATCTGCATTATAATATGAGAGCGCCCTCTGGGGGTTGGGCAGAGTACTGCAGGGCTGAGCACCCCACAGGAGTGCATTTAGGGATTATTTACTCCAAATTAAGCTGCCAGTGGTGGATGGAAGCATGTATACAGCTTTCCATGGATTATTTGAGAGCTGGGTGCTGGGGAGAAGGAGGGGGGTTGTGGTTCCCAGAGAACTGGGTGCTGGGGGGAAGTTGGGGTTTATGGAGAGCTGGGTGCTGGGGGGAGGGAGGGGAAGTTGGGGTTACTGGAGAACTGGGTGCTGGGGGAAAGGAGGGGAAGTTGGGGTTACTGGAGAGCTGGGGGGAAGGAGGGGAAGTTGGGGTTCCTGGAGAGCTGGGGGGAAGGAGGGGAAGTTGGGGTTTATGGAGAGCTGGGTGCTGGGGGGAGGGAGGGGAAGTAGGGGTTCCTGAAGAGCTGGATGTTTGGGGAAGGAGGGGAAGTTGGGGTTCCTGGAGAGCTGGGGGGAAGTTGGGGTTCCTGGAGAGCTGGATGCTTGGGGGAAGGAGGGGAAGTTGGGGTTCCTGGAGAGCTGGGGGGAAGGAGGGGAAGTTGGGGTTCCTGGAGAGCTGGGTGCTGGGGGGAAGTAGGGGTTCCTGAAGAGCTGGATGCTTGGGGGAAGGAGGGGAAGTTGGGGTTCCTGGAGAGCTGGGGGGAAGGAGGGGAAGTTGGGGTTCCTGGAGAGCTGGGTGCTGGGGGGAAGTAGGGGTTCCTGGAGAGCTGGATGCTTGGGGGAAGGAGGGGAAGTTGGGGTTCCTGGAGAGCTGGGGGGAAGGAGGGGAAGTTGGGGTTCCTGGAGAGCTGGGTGCTGGGGGGAAGAAGGGGAAGTTGGGGTTCCTGAAGAGCTGGGGGGAAGGAGGGGAAGTTGGGGTTCCTGGAGAGCTGGATGCTTGGGGGAAGGAGGGGAAGTTGGGGTTCCTGAAGAGCTGGGGGGAAGGAGGGGAAGTTGGGGTTCCTGGAGAGCTGGGTGCTGGGGAGAAGTTGGGGTTCCTGAAGAGCTGGGTGCTGAGGATCGGGGGGTTGTGGGACCTTATGATTGGATGGTACGGGTGCCGTTAGGACATTGTAGGCTGTGATGGTGGAACACAATGGAGATGGGAAATGCTCCTCTGTAGGATAACCTCTGACAATTTCTCCCCCACCATCTTCTCCTATTCCCTCCGGTGTAGTGAATGGCAGCTGGTCCAAGTGGAGCCCGTGGTCCTGGTGTGACCGGACATGCGGTGGAGGAAGATCGGTGAGAAGTCGGACTTGTACCAGTCCACCTCCAAAAAATGGAGGGAAAGAGTGTCCTGGTGAGAAATACCAAGTGAGGATCTGCAACCCCAAACCCTGCGGTGAGTCCACGAGGGTAACGGCACCAACAAATGGCCGATCTCCGTTCCTAACATCAGTTCTGCCCCGACATGGCAACTGTGAAGTATGCAGTGTGGAGCCCACCTGGACTGTGAACCAAGGCCATACACAGCAGGCCCTCACCCAGGGTAGACCTATACACAGGGGCCAGCACCCTTGGGGAGACCTATACATGGGGAAAGGGGGGGGGCAACACCTGAGGGTAGACCTATACACAGGGCCCACACCTAGACATAAACCTATATACACAGAGGGCCACACACCCAAGGGTAGACCTATACACAGCAGGGGCCAGCACCCATGGGGAGACCTATTCACAGGGGCCAGCACCCATGGGGAGACCTATTCACAGGGGCCAGCACCCATGGGGAGACCTATTCACAGGGGCCACACACCCAAAGGTAGACCTATACACAGCAGGGGCCAGCACCCATGGGGAAAGGGGAGATGGTACACATGGTTCCTGCACCTAGAAGATGGTACGCAGGGGTACGCACCTAGAAGGAGATGGTACATAGGGGACATGCACCTAGAAGGAGATGATACACAGGGTTCCTGCACCTAGAAGGAGATGATACACAGGGTTCCTGCACCTAGAAGGAGATGATACACAGGGGTCCTGCACCTAGAAGGAGATGGTACACAAGGTTCCTGCACCTAGAAGGAGATGGTACGCAGGGTTCCTGCACCCAGAAGGAGATGGTACGCAGGGTTCCTGCACCCAGAAGGAGATGGTACGCAGGGTTCCTGCACCTAGAAGGAGGCGGTACACAAGGTTCCTGCACCTAGAAGGAGATGGTACGCAGGGTCCCTGCACCTAGAAGGAGATGGTATGCAGGGTCCCTGCACCTAGAAGGAGATGATACGCAGGGTTCCTGCACCTAGAAGGAGATGGTATGCAGGGTCCCTGCACCTAGAAGGAGATGATACGCAGGGTTCCTGCACCTAGGAGGATCTATCACACATCCTCGACTCTCCTATTCTGTTGTATTTTTATGTTTTATCGTCTTTACTGACTGCAGTGTTTTGTGGTTTCATCCATACAGAGGAGGGATGCCCGCCGGGTATGGAGGAGGTGGAGTGTGCCAATCACTGCCCCAGGCGTTGCTCGGACTTCCAGCAGGGAATCATCTGCCTGGATGGGGATGGCTGTGAGCCGGGGTGTAGGTGCCCGGCAGGTAGGTCTTGTCTGCCTTTCCGCTCTTCTTCCTCTGGTTGCATGTCGCTGTGCTGGCCCCAATCTGTCTTCTGTATGTCCCCCCAGGAACACTGGAGCAGGACGGCCGGTGTGTGGCCCTCGCGCAGTGTGAGTGCACGGACAGCAGGGGGCAGAGCTGGATGGCTCAGAGCTCCCTCCAGGAGAACTGCAACAACTGCACCTGCACCGACGGTCGCCTCTCCTGCACCGACCTCACCTGCACCGCCGCCGAGTGCAATTGGAGCCAATGGTCCACCTGGTCTCAGTGCTCCGTCACCTGTGGGAGTGGCCAAGAGACTCGTATCAGGTAACAAGCGCCATGCTTTCTTTAATGAGGCACAGAGCCACCAATCAGCATTCGGCTTTCACTTATTCCTCTTCAGTGATTGGCTGTTCAGTGTCCCAGATCATTGGGGGGATTGTATGTAGTGGGTTTAGCGGTGCTCCTCACAGTGACTCCTGGTGGTGGAGAACTTTGTGACATCATAGCATCCAATCTTCTCCCCTGCAGGACCTCCACATCGGGATCACAGAGAGAGAAGTGCCGCAATCCAGAAAGTCAATCCCACCCGTGTCACCCCGGAAAGTGTCCGGAGCTGTGCCCACACGGGGGCTGGGAGCGGCAGATCGGGGACGTGTGGCTGGTGGGAGAGTGCCAGCAGTGGTCAGTATCTATCAAAATCAGGGGTCAGTGGACACCTTGAGGGTTCCTGTATAGCAGGGGTCTCCGAACCATGGCCCGGGGATCCTGATGCAAGGGGGGAATCTGAGGGGGACCCCGATGTAAGGTGAAGATCTCATGTAATGAGTCCTCTGGTGGGGACCTTGATATAGGGCTCTGATGGGGGATCCTGATGTAAGCGGGGACTCTGATGGGGATCCTGATGTAAAGGGGTACTCTTATGGGGATCCTGATGTAAGGGGGGACTCTGATGGGAATCCTGATGTAAGGGGGGACTCTGATGGGGTTTCTGATGTAAAGGGGTACTCTGATGGGGATCCTGATGTAAGGGGGTACTCTGATGGGGATCCTGATGTAAGGGGGGACTCTGATGGGGGATCCTGATGTAAGGGGGTACTCTGATGGGGATCCTGATGTAAGGGGGGACTCTGATGGGGGGTCCTGATGCAAGGGGGGACTCTGAGGCGGACCCCAATGTAAGGTGAAAATCTCATGTAATGGGTCCTCTGGTGGGGACCTTGATATAGGGCTCTGATGGGGGATCCTGATGTAAGCGGGGACTCTGATGGGGATCCTGATGTAAAGGGGTACTCTTATGGGGATCCTGATGTAAGGGGGGACTCTGATGGGAATCCTGATGTAAGGGGGGACTCTGATGGGGTTTCTGATGTAAAGGGGTACTCTGATGGGGATCCTGATGTAAGGGGGTACTCTGATGGGGATCCTGATGTAAGGGGGGACTCTGATGGGGGATCCTGATGTAAGGGGGTACTCTGATGGGGATCCTGATGTAAGGGGGGACTCTGATGGGGGGTCCTGATGCAAGGGGGGACTCTGAGGCGGACCCCAATGTAAGGTGAAAATCTCATGTAATGGGTCCTCTGGTGGGGACCTTGATATAGGTGGGTACTCTGATGGGGATCCTGATATAAAAAGGGCTCCGATGGGGATCCTGATGTAAGGGGGGACTCTGAAGTAAATGGTCCTCTGATGGTGATCCTCATATAAAGAGGGCTCCGATGTAAGGGGGGGACTCTGATGGGAACCCATTTATTTCCAAAAACTCATTTTGTTTGGCCCATGAATATGTGTATACTATGTGGCCCTCGTACTGACAATGTTGGAGACCCCCTGCTCTATAGGATGGTTCCTCCACCTGTGTGTCTCCTTCTGACTTCATTATATCTCTCCCTCCAGTATCTGCACCCCAGAGGGGAACTACTGCCAGGACATTGAATGCCGAGGTGAGTGAGCTCCCATCCATGACCCCATCCAAACCCCATAACGTCTTCTTCCTATCACCCTATTTGTCTAATAGTGTCGCCATGCCAGGAAACGTGTCTGTTGTGTCTCAATCCTCCCGAAAAAGAGAAAGAAGCTCCGCACATTACGCGTTCCTTTTGTTTTTTCACTTTCTCTTTGTTTCCTTTTCATCTTCTACTTCCGATTCCGGCTACTTTTCCTCTTCTCATTCCTTTTCTTGTTCTTCTTCACAATACTTTTCACATTTTTCTTCATCTTTCTCTTCTCCCACCTTTTCCCCTTCATATTCCTCTTCACGCTACTTTTCATGTTGCTCTTCCCCTTCATGCTTCTCCTCCTCATTTCTCTTCTGTTCTTGTTCCTCTCTTCACCCTAATTTTCACATTCCCTTCATCTTCCTCTTCTCCTTCCTTTTTCCCTTCATCTTCCTCTTCTCCTTCCTTTTCCCCTTCATCTTCCTCTTCTCATTTCTCTTCTCTTCTTGGTCCTCTTCACAGTACTTTTCACAATTTTCTTCATGTTCCCCTTCTCTCACCTTTTCCCCTTCATGTTCCTTTTTTCCTTTTTTTTCCCCCTTCATGTTCCTCTTCTCGTTTCTTTTCTGTTCCTGCTCCTCTTCACACCACTTTTCTCATTCCTCTTCATGTTCCTCTTCTTCTTCCTTTTCCCCTCCATCTTCCTCTTCTCATTTCTCTTCTTGGTCCTCTTCAAGCTATGTTCCCTCTTCATGTTCCTCTTCGTGTTCCTCTCCGTGTTTCTCTTCATGTTCCTCTTCATGTTCCTCTTCATGTTCCTCTCCGTGTTTCTCTTCATGTTCCTCTTCATGTTCCTCTCCGTGTTTCTCTTCGTGTTCCTCTTCATGTTCCTCTCCGTGTTTCTCTTCATGTTCCTCTTCATGTTCCTCTCCGTGTTTCTCTTCATGTTCCTCTTCATGTTCCTCTTCATGTTCCTCTTCGTGTTCCTCTTCATGTTCCTCTCTGTGTTTCTCTTCATGTTCCTCTTCATGTTCCTCTTCGTGTTCCTCTTCGTGTTCCTCTTCGTGTTCCTCTTCCTGTTCCTCTTCCTGTTTCTCTTCCTGTTTCTCTTCCTGTTTCTCTTCCTGTTTCTCTTCCTGTTCCTCTTCCTGTTCCTCTTCATGTTCCTCTTCATGTTCCTCTTCCTGTTCCTCTTCCTGTTTCTCTTTGTGTTCCTCTTCATGTTCCTCTTCATGTTCCTCTTCGTGTTCCTCTTCGTGTTCCTCTTCCTGTTCCTCTTCATGTTCCTCTTCGTGTTCCTCTTCCTGTTCCTCTTCCTGTTTCTCTTTGTGTTCCTCTTCATGTTCCTCTTCATGTTCCTCTTCGTGTTCCTCTTCATGTTCCTCTTCATGTTCCTCTTCCTGTTCCTCTTCCTGTTCGTCTTCCTGTTTCTCTTTGTGTTCCTCTTCGTGTTCCTCTTCATGTTCCTCTCTGTGTTTCTCTTCATGTTCCTCTTCATGTTCCTCTTCGTGTTCCTCTTCGTGTTCCTGTTCCTCTTCATGTTCCTCTTCGTGTTCCTCTTCGTGTTCCTCTTCCTGTTCCTCTTCATGTTCCTCTTCGTGTTCCTCTTCCTGTTTCTCTTCCTGTTTCTCTTCCTGTTCCTCTTCCTGTTCCTCTTCCTGTTCCTCTTCATGTTCCTCTTCCTGTTCCTCTTCCTGTTTCTCTTCATGTTCCTCTTCATGTTCCTCTTCATGTTCCTTTTCATGTTCCTCTTCATGTTTCTCTTCGTGTTCCTCTTCATGTTCCTCTTCATGTTCCTCTTCCTTCCAGGCTCCTCTTGTAGATTATGCTCTTTTCTTGTTACTCTTCCTATTTCTCCTCCTGTTTTCTTCTCATTCCTCTTCTTGTTTCTTCTTTCATTCCTCGTACTCTTCTTATCCCTCCTAATATTCCTGTTCCTTTTACTCTTCGTGCTTCTTTTAATACTTTAGTTCATTTTCCCATTCTTCTTCTCATATGTCTACTTGTTCCTTTAACTCTTCTCCTTCATCGTCTTACTCTCGTTCTTCCTCCCTAAGTTTCACTTTTCATTCCTCTTCCCATTTTTATACTTTTAAATCTTCTTCTTCTCCTTCTTCTTCTTTTTCTTTGTGTTCCTTCATCATTGTTTCTTTCTCTCGTTGTTATCTTGCCCTCCTCATGCCTCTCCCTTTATTCGTTCCTCCTTATCTTCATCTTTGCATTCTTTTTCTGGTTCCTCTACCTCTTTACTTTCCTTATTTACTTTTCTTGCTTCTTTTAACCTCTTTGTTCATTTTTCCCATTCTTGTTTCTTTTGCCCATTTCTTCTTCTCATTTCTCTTCTTGTCTATTTAACTTCTCTCCTTCCTTTTCCTCACATTGTTCTTCTTTCTTATCTTCTTCTTCCTCCTTAAGTTCCCCCGCCTTCGTTCCTCTTCCTCTTCCAATTCCTATTTTTTTCATCTTCCTGTTTTGTTCCTCTTCTCATTCCTTTACCTCCCATCCTTTTTCACCTTCCTCCTCCTCCATGCTCTTCTTCATGCTCCTTTATCATTGTGTCTTTCACTTCATGGTTATTTTACCCATTTCAGTCTTCTCTCTTTTTCATTCCTCCAAGTCTTCATCTTTGCAATCTTCTGGTTCCTCCTCCTCTTCTGGTTCCTCTTCTTATTTTGGTTCCTCCTCCTCTTCTGGTTCCTCCTCCTCTTCTGGTTCCTCTTCTTCTTTTGGTTCCTCCTCCTCTTCTGGTTCTCCTCCTCTTCTGGTTTCTTCTCCTCTTCTGGTTCTCCTCCAGTTCTGGTTCTCCTCTTCTGGTTCCTCTTCCTTTTCTGGTTCCTCCTCCTCTTATGGTTCCTCCTCCTCTTCTGGTTCCTCCTCCTCTTCTGGTTTCTCCTCCTCTTATGGTTCTCCTCCAGTTCTGAATCTCCTCCTCTTCTGGTTCCTCCTCCCCTTCTGGTTCCTCCTCTTCTGGTTCTCCTCCTCTTCTGGTTCCTCTTCCTCTTCTGGTTTCTTCTCCTCTTCTGGTTCTCCTCCTCTTCTGGCTTCTCCTCCTCTTCTGGTTCTCCTCCAGTTCTGGTTCTCCTCCTCTTCTGGTTCATCTTCCTCTTCTGGTTCCTCCTCCTCTTCTGGTACCTCCTCCTTTTCTGGTTCCTACTCCTCTTCTGGTTCCTCTTCCTCTTCTGGTTTCTTCTCCTCTTCTGGTTCTCCTCCAGTTCTGGTTCTCCTCTTCTAGTTCCTCTTCCTTTTCTGGTTCCTCCTCCTCTTATGGTTCCTCCTCCTCTTCTGGTTCCTCCTCCTCTTCTGGTTTCTCCTCCTCTTCTGGTTCTCCTCCAGTTCTGAATCTCCTCCTCTTCTGGTTCCTCCTCTTCTGGTTCTCCTCCTCTTCTGGTTCCTCTTCCTCTTCTGGTTTCTTCTCCTCTTCTGGTTCTCCTCCTCTTCTGGTTCCTCTTCCTCTTCTGGTTTCTTCTCCTCTTCTGTTTCTCCTCCAGTTCTGGTTCTCCTCCTCTTCTGGTTCTCCTCCAGTTCTGGTTCTCCTCCTCTTCTGGTTCATCTTCCTCTTCTGGTTTCTCCTCTTCTTCTGGTACCTCCTCCTTTTCTGGTTCCTACTCCTCTTCTGGTTCTCCTCCTCTTCTGGTTCCTCTTCCTCTTCTGGTTCTCCTCCTTTTCTGGTTTCTTCTCCTCTTCTGGTTCTCCTCCTCTTCTGGTTCCTCCTCCTCTTCTGGTTCTCCTCATCTTCTGGTTCCTCTTCTAGTTCCTCCTCCTCTTCTGATTCTCCTCATCTTCTGGTTCCTCTTCTTCTTCTGGTTCCTGCTCCTCTTCACGTTTCCTCTTTTACCTCTTCCTTATCTCTGTCCTTCACCTCTTCATACTCTCTGTGGTCCTCACCTCTTTCTTCTTGGATGTTCCTCAGAGTGTCTCCTGATATCTCACAGTTAGGTCAGCCATGCCTTCCCTCTCAGATCCTCCAGTATAGCGATGGTGCCCATAAATTATGGAAAATCAAACCATTGTTTATTCATACCTAGAAAAATCCTTATTTCACTTGACTGATGAGACCTGTTTGGTTGCTGTGGAGAACAGCGGCACTTTTGTCCCATTACACATAATTTGGCCCATAATAATGTCTGTTGTAATTTGTGTGAATACTTTTTCAAGGCACTGTACATGTAGTTACTTCAACTCAACAGGTTTTACCACTCTCTGGCTTCCTCAGGAGTTTATAACTACTAATAGTTCTACCACTGTAACTAAAGAATAAACACAATCACCAAACACAATGGTCCGGATTCACAAAGCACTTACGCCGGCGTATCTCGAAATACGCCGCATAAGTGCAAATATGCGCCGTTGTATCTGTGCGCCGTGTCCACAAAACCAAGATACGCCTAAAAAAATAGGCTTCATCCGACCGACGTAACTTGCCTACGCCGGCGTAGAGTGGGCACATATTTACGCTGGACTTTCGCATTGATTTTCTATTCACATATGCAAATGAGGGAGATACGCCGATTCACGAAAGTATGTCCGTCCGATGTAGTGCGCGTAAAGTCATACGTCCGGCGTAAAGTTATGCCCCATAAAGGAGGTGTAACTCGGCAGCATCCATGCAAAGGGAACACAAGCCCACGTATTTTACGTAGTTTACGTAGGACGTGAATATGACTAGGCGTAGGTTACGTTCACGCCGTAGGCAGTGATCCGACGTATCTCAGGCAGTTGTTCCGACGTGATTGTGAGCATGCGCACTGAGATGTGCCCACGGGACGGCGCATGCGCAGTTGGCGATACGTATCTCTCTGGCGCTCGGCCCATCATTTGCATGGGGTCACGCCTCATTAGCATGGCTCACGCCCACTTCCACTTACGCCGACTTACGCCTTGGAAACCCAGCGCAGATTTGGAAGCACTGGCTTTGTGAATTCAGTGCTTGCCTCTCTGCGCTGCTTCGGCGTAGCGTAAAGGAGATACGCTACGGCGGCATAAATGTGCGCCGCTGTCTGTAAATCCGGGCCAATGTATACAGTATATGGGATGTGGTGCCCTCGATTCTTTGATTACAGTGATATAACCATTAGTACGTATAAAACTCCTGAGGAAGCCAGAGAGTGGCGAAACATGTTGAGTTGAACTAACTACATGTACAGATCACATGGAAGTAACTTTGCTGGTTTTACACACATAAGACCAAATGTCCTTTAAAAAATGGTTTTTATTAGGTTGTTCAATAAAATATAAAAACATATATATATTTTAGAAATTGTGGTTCATGTTTTAAGTCCCAAACATTGTTTTTCTATGTATTCTATATATAGGATGTGGTGCCCCTGATATATAGGATGTGGTGCCCCTGATCTCCATGCTCACTGGTGGTTGCTCTACATATTATAATGCCAATCTGAATAATAGAGACATTCCATTCTGTGTGTAATTCTGCCCTTCTCTCCAATATTCAGTGAATGGGGACTGGACACCGTGGTCTCCGTGGTCTGACTGTCCAGCCACGTGTGGTGGTGCTGCTGTCCAGATCCGCAGTCGTGCCTGTATCAACCCCCCTCCGCGTAACAACGGTTCTGATTGCGTGGGCCCAGACACCGAAAGGCGAAACTGTACCAACCAGCACTGTGAGGGTGAGCTGTCCACCATGTTACCACCATCTTTTCTGTACATAAGACCTAACCCCTAACCCTAACCCTAAACCCTAACCATAAGCCGAACCCTAACCCTAACCCTAACCCGAACCCAAACCCTAAGCCAAAACCTAACCCTAACCCGAACCCTAAGCCGAACCCTAACCCTAAGCCAAACATTCAGTTGTGTAGGAGAATTCCTTCGCCCCCTCACATTGTTGGGTGTTTTCAGTGGATGTAAAGTCTGGGAATGGCCATCGGTGGGAACACATGACAATGAGAACCATGAAAGGTGAGATGTGTACCTGTTCTCCCTCAGCCCACCAGTGTCACGTACCTGGTGGAGATCGCGCTGTAGAGGGGGCTTCCTGTCCAACACCCCTGGTAGTGACGAAAGGGAGTGAAGGACTCAGAGTGGCACGAGGGCCCATGTAGCTGACGGCTCTTGCTGGGTCTAGACAGGAACCAGGTGGCTGAAGAGCGCTGGGCAGGTACTGAGAACCAGGAGCTCCGTATCGCTGGATGAGCAGATGAAAGCGTAGCCGGGACGTGAGCCAGGGGGTCACCAACAAGACGTGAGCCAGGGGGTCATCAACAAGACGTGAGCCAGGAGGTCATCAACAAGACGTGAGCCAGGGGGTCACCAACAGAGCAGATATCGAGACAGGAGGCAGATACGGGACACAGGCCAGGTTCGGTACACAGGCGGGCAGCGAGGCGCAGGAACATCAGGCAGAAGAGGAGTCAAGCACAAGCCGGGGGGTCACAAGTAGGCAGGCGGAGGTCAAAGGGAAGGTTCAGGCGAAGCCGGGTCAGGATACAGGAAACTGGTACTGATCAGGTAAACGGGCACTAGCTGAAAGACCACTCAGTAAAGTGTGCATGTCACTGGCAGGTTTAAATAGGTGGACTGGCGCCAATGCGCACACGTGTGCGCTCACGCATGCGCCAGTACATGTCTTTTCTTGTACCTATCTTGGAATGTTCACGCCTGCGCGCCAATGCGCGTTTGTTACCCAGATTTCTCTTACAATCAGTATCTCCACCCACACATGATAGAGGTATGGATGTGAAGAGAGTGTAGTGAGAGGAGATCTGGGCTCAGTTGATTTAGCAAGGAGGCCTGGGTTTGGGCTTGGAAGCATTGATGAGATCTGGGGGTGAAAGTCCTTTTCCTACCCTACTCACTACAGGTGAGGATGAGCTGGATCAGGAGCACAGAGGGCTTGCAATTGTTGGCAGGTGAAAGTGGCCGGAAACTAGGGTTGTCCCGATACCGATACCAAGCATTTGCCCGAGTATTTGTACTGTCGGCGGGGGATCAGTGCGTGGGGATTGGGGAAGTTACAAGCACCGATCACCGCTGTATAGATTTAAAAGTAATTTCTCTGCTTCTCTCTCCCCCCCCAGCTTTCAGCTGCTTTAAAATCAGCGGTGATCGGTGCTTGCAACTCCCCCACACACGATCACCGCTGACTGTCCCGTGTCCTCCTCCAGCCCCCCTCCGTTTTGCTGCAGTCTCCCTCCCTCCATGTTTCTCCCTCCGTGTATCCCTCCGTGTATCCCTCCTTGTCCCCCCCCGTGTTTCTCTCTCCCTCCGTGTATCCCTCCGTGTATCCCTCCTTGTCCCCCCCCGTGTTTCTCTCTCCCTCCGTGTATCCCTCCATGTCCCCCCATGTTTCTCTCTCCCTCCGTGTATCCCTCCGTGTCCCCCCTGTGTTTCTCTCTCCCTCCGTGTCCCCCGCCGTGTTTCTCTCTCCCTCCGTGTATCCCTCTGTGTCCCCCCCCCCCGTGTTTCTCTCTCCCTCCGTGTATCCCTCCGTGTCCCCCGCCGCGTTTCTCTCTCCCTCCGTGTATCCCTCCGTGTCCCCCGCCGTGTTTCTCTCTCCCTCCGTGTATCCCTCCGTGTATCCCGCCGTGTTTCTCCCTCCCTCCGTGTATCCCTCCGTGTCCCCCGCCGTGTTTCTCTCTCCCTCCGTGTATCCCTCCGTGTCCCCCGCCGTGTTTCTCTCTCCCTCCGTGTATCCCTCCGTGTCCCCCGCCGTGTTTCTCTCTCCCTCCGTGTATCCCTCCGTGTCCCCCGCCGTGTTTCTCTCTCTCCCTCCGTGTATCCCGCCGTGTTTCTCTCTCCCTCCGTGTATCCCTCCGTGTCCCCCGCCGTGTTTCTCTCTCCCTCCGTGTATCCCTCCGTGTCCCCCGCCGTGTTTCTCTCTCTCTCCCTCCGTGTATCCCGCCGTGTTTCTCTCTCCCTCCGTGTATCCCTCCGTGTCCCCCGCCGTGTTTCTCTCTCCCTCCGTGTATCCCTCCGTGTCCCCCGCCGTGTTTCTCTCTCTCCCTCCGTGTATCCCGCCGTGTTTCTCTCTCCCTCCGTGTATCCCTCCGTGTCCCCCGCCGTGTTTCTCTCTCCCTCCGTGTATCCCTCCGTGTCCCCCGCCGTGTTTCTCTCTCCCTCCGTGTATCCCTCCGTGTCCCCCGCCGTGTTTCTCTCTCTCCCTCCGTGTATCCCGCCGTGTTTCTCTCTCCCTCCGTGTATCCCTCCGTGTCCCCCGCTGTGTTTCTCTCCCCCTCCGTGTATCCCTCTGTGTCCCCCGCCGTGTTTCTCTCTCCCTCCGTGTATTCCTCCGTGTCCCCCGCTGTGTTTCTCTCCCCCTCCGTGTATCCCTCTGTGTCCCCCGCCGTGTTTCTCTCTCCCTCCGTGTATCCCTCCGTGTATCCCTCCGTGTATCCCCCCCGTGTCCCCCGCCGTGTTTCCCTCTCCCTCCGTGTATCCCCCCATGTTTCTCTCTCCCTCCGTGTATCCCTCCGTGTCCCCCCCGTGTTTCTCTCTCCCTCCGTGTATCCCTCCATGTCCCCCGCCGTGTTTCTCTCTCCCTCCGTGTCCCCCGCTGTGTTTCTCTCTCCCTCCGTGTATCCCTCTTTGTATCCCTCCATGTCACCCGCCGTGTTTCTCCCTCCCTCCGTGTATCCCTCCGTGTCCCCCGCCGTGTTTCTCTCTCCCTCCGTGTCCCCCGCCGTGTTTCTCTCTCCCTCCGTGTATCCCTCCGTGTCCCCCGCCGTGTTTCTCTCTCCCTCCGTGTCCCCCGCCGTGTTTCTCTCTCCCTCCGTGTATCCCTCCGTGTCCCCCGCCGTGTTTCTCTCTCCCTCCGTGTCCCTCGCCGTGTTTCTCTCCCCCTCCATACTCCTCCTCCACCCCCTGGAACTGTCAGGATGGAGAGCGGGGTAGGAGCTGGTAAATCCGGCTCCTTACTGCTCCGAATGGACAGAGTCAGTAATCACTGACTCTGTCTATTCACATAACTGAAACATGGTAAACTGTGATTACAATGTTTCAGTTTATGAATGAAGAGAAGCGGCCGTCTTCACTCCATTCACTTTCAGCGCAGCTGATGCTGCTGAGAAAGGGACAGGGGAACATGCGTCCCTAGTCCCTTTCTCTGTATCAAAGGGGAGATGTCAGAGGTCTGTTAAGACCCCCGATATCTCACCAAAGACCCCCCAACAGGGCTGAAAAAAGAATAAAAAAAATTATTGTAGAAAATAATAAGAAAATAAAAGAAAAAAACACACTGACACGGTCCACACCCCCCCCCCCCCCTTAAAAAAAATAAAGCATTATAAATAAAAAAAATAAAAAAATTAAAAACAAATTGTTAAAGATAAAAAAAAAAAAAACTACTGACACGCACATGAGATTAAAAAAAAAGTATCGGTATTCGGTATCGGTACTCAGTCTTAAAAAAGTGGTATGGGGACAACCCTACCGGAAACCCAGCGGCTGGTGCTGCCCATATGTCAGAATAGGATAATGCAAAATGGTGCCACAAAGGCCAACAAAGACGAGGAGATTCTCCAACCAGCTTCCCACACTTGAGTCTGTTGAGTGGTCCTGTTTTGGATCGGGCCGATTGTCTGGTGAGTATCTGCCCCCGTCCTGATTGAACCGATGTAGTTAGGCGCATGCACAGAGAAGAAACCACACTGGAGCCGCGCTCGAGGTATGTGTTACTTCTTTCTTTGCCTAATGTTTTCTAGGTATTAGTAGTTTCTGATTGGTTGTGCCCATGTAAGGTGAACTTCCTCCAGGATCTGTGCGTCATCAGATAGGGTGTAGTCCTGGGCGGAGACGCCATCTTTTAGTTACATTCTTCACTCGATGGGAGGGGGTGCTACCAGCGGCCATTTTGAGCAAGGAATATAAAAGAAGTTTATATACAAAGAAAAAATTTGACTTTATAGTATAAAAAAAGATGAATAGGAAATGGGCATTTTACCGGATCCATCTGTCACAGTCCACGTAGCACATTGTCCTCTTGTCGAAGAGCGCGTCCATTTGGCCATGTTCTGGAAGATGAAGGCGGCTCTACGGATACCCAAGTCTTTGTGATGTCCATTAGGCGGGAGAGCAGAGACTGCGGGTGCCCCAGTCCCGGGAATAGCGCAATTACTATGTTTTTTCCGCTCTTTGTATGTACCGGTCTGGGGGCCCGTCGGTAGGTTGTATGTGGCCCCATCATTACTGCCCGATGTTATTCCGTGACTTGACTGGAAGATTTCATCCTGACGTGTCTGCGCTCCTTTCAGGCAGCAACCGGTGTGGCTGGTCGGAGTGGAGTCGGTGTTCCCGAAGCTGCGGCACTGGAATTAGCAGCCGGACTTGGCGGTGCGACTGTCATGGAGCTGAATCTCTGGATGTGCCATGTAACAGCACTGAGCGCGTGGAGACCGCGGCGTGTTACCTGCAGCCGTGTGAAGGTGAGTGCGAGAACATCACTTGTATCTGACTTCTGAAAATATTTACTTGTGTGATCTATGCTTTGTGTGATCCATGCGGCCGTACGTGTTCCATGCGGCCGTACGTGTTCCATGCGGTCATACGTGTTCCATGCAGCCGTACGTGTTCCATGCGGCCGTACATGCTCCATGCGGCCGTACGTGTTCCATGCGGCCGTACGTGTTTAATGCAGCCATACATGTTCCATGCGGCCGTACGTGTTCCATGCAGCCATACGTGTTCCATGCAGCCATACATGTTCCATGCGGCCGTACGTGTTCCATGCAGCCATACGTGTTCCATGCAGTCATACATGTTCCATGCAGCTGTACGTGTTCCATGTGGCCGTACGTGTTCCATGCGGCCGTACGTGTTCCATGCAGCCATACATGTTCCATGCGGCCGTACATGTTCCATGCAGCCGTACGTTTTCCATGCGACTGTACGTGTTCCATGCGACTGTACGTGTTCCATGCAGTTGTACGTGTTCCATGCGGCCGTATGTGTTCCCATGCAGTCATATGTGTTCCATAAGGCCTTACATGTTCCATGCGGCCGTACGTGTTCCATGCCGTCATACATGCTCCATGCGGTCATACGTGTTCCATGCAGCCGTACGTGTTTTATGCGGCCATATGTGTTCCATGCAGTCATATGTGTTCCATGTGGTCATACATGTTCCATGCGGTCATACGTGTTCCAATGCAGCCATACATGCTCCATGCAGTCATACATGCTCCATGCGGTCATACGTGTTCCATGCAGTCATACGAGTTCCATGCAGTCATACATGCTCCATGCAGTCATACGTGCTCCATGCGATCATACGTGTTCCATGCAGTCATACATGCTCCATGCAGTCATACATGCTCCATGCGATCATACGTGTTCCATGCAGTCATACATGTTCCATGCGGTCATACATGCTCTATACGGTCATACGTGTTCCATGCAGTCATACATGCTCCATGCGGTCATGTGTGTTCCATGCAGTCATACATGCTTCATGCGATCATACGTGTTCCATGCAGTCATACGTGTTCCATGCAGTCATACATGCTTCATGCGGTCATACGTGTTCCATGCAGTCATACATGTTCCATGCGGTCATACGTGCTCTATATGGTCATACATGTTCCATGCAGTCATACATGCTCCATGCGGTCATGTGTGTTCCATGCGGTCACAGGTGTATTCCATGTTCTGTGTGTCTCTTGCAGGAAGCTGTTTCTGGGGCCCGTGGAGTAACTGGTCGGAGTGTTCGTGTCACTCTGCCCTCCAGCACCGCCTCAGGGAACCCCGGGGGCCAAACGCTGACGCATGTGACAAGCTGGGGAGTGAAGTTCGGACATGTGACCTGTCTCAGTGCTCAGGTGAGAATTCTTCACCCTCACACCTGATGTCCACCAAACACAACCACGTTTTCCAATGAACCGGATAGGAGCTCATACTGGGGTGACCATGACTTCTTATATGTTCAATATTTCCTCCAAGATGGCGGAGATCCACCATGATATGACCCGTGTCCCACACATACATGATTCCCCCGTTGTCTCATCTGATATTCCTTCCTCTCTCTTGTCTCAGAGTCCAGCTGTCGGCCACCATTTGTATTCAGTCCGTGTGGTTCTCCATGTCACAGCCTCTGTCCCTCCCGGTTATCGCCAGAGATTTGCCGCAATGTGTCCACCTGCCAGCCCGGCTGTTACTGCCTTCCGGTGAGTGTCAAGTCTCAGAGCCCAAGAGGTGGGTGCCGGCCTGGTGCTGGAGAGTGATCGGGCCAAGGTTGGGCCCTCCATTGTGTGACCGCTGGGGTCTCTAAGAGTCTCCATTCCATTTGTGGTGACCCCGCCTTGGTTTGATATCTTTATGTGGATCTGTGGTCAGTAGAGAAGGTTCCTGTGAGTCCCTATTCTATGGAATGTGTCATGTGATAATCCTTCTTATATCTCCTCAGGGGTTCTTGGAGCAGGAGGGCGAATGTGTCCGTTCCTCGGAGTGTGGCTGTCCATACACGTCTCAGGATGGGATGGCGTATCTGGCCCCGGGCAGCACCGTGCATCTTGGCTGCAGAGAGTGGTGAGTAGGGTGACCACAGTTCCAAAACTGCTGTTCAGGACCCCCCCCCCCCCCAACTATCATGCACCGGTCGGTGACGTCACAAGGGGGTGACATTGCCGGGTGGCCCCGCCCCTTATCTATTTAAGAAATGTCACTTGGCTTACAGTGCAATCGGCGGGTGGCCATGCTGAGGGCGGAGCGGGGTTTATATGCAAGTAGGGAATTACTAGTACTTCATGTACCAGATGTCTGTAGGAGGAGGACTGAGCACTGCAGTGTCCAGTCTTCCATCCTGGGAGTCGGGTCACTCGGGGCTCCACGACTGTAAGACATGCCATACATCAGAGGCTGGGGGGTGATTTCGGGAGCGGGAGGTGGGAAAACAGGGCCCTGGATGACGTCATCGGCAATTGATGCAGAATGGCGAACGCCCGCAATGGCCGTGTCACGGTATTGTCCCAGAATGAAGGTGCCCGGGACAGACCTTAAATGCGTGACTGTCCCGGGCAATCCGGGACACGTGGTCACCCTAGACTGGTGAGTCTGATGGCAAACTTCCCCTGAATGGCACCATTTCCATTGTATTTGTGGTCCTCCAGACCACAAGACCATACAGCACTTTCGTACATCCGAATTCCGTCGTACGATTGGCCTTTGAGTTGCATTTCTTTAGGTCACTTGATTTGGAGGTAACCGTCTTTGTTATGTCTTTCCAGCGTCTGTCACCAGGGGGAGCTGCAGTGTAACCGACAAAACTGTGAAGGTACGTTTCGTAACTGGCCACTCTCCAAAGCCTACAGAAAAGCTAATTGGCTGGTGTAATATAAGGAAGGCGGAGCTATGCCTTGGCACCCGGGTTCATGGCCGGCATGGGCTTAATGGGGCTTATAGATATAGAGGCTCCGTATTCTACGATGGAGCGCTGTGGCCCCTTTAACCAACTCTTTGAACTAAAGGTGGACATACTTGACCTGTTTTATGTAGAACCACACTTCCTCAGGGGCAGGAGAATGCACCAAGTTTGGAGGGGTAGACATGGCCGCTCTCTGTTCTGTATGTAATATATAGAAGGTACGTTGTGTAGAGGTCATGGGGCTCCATGAAGTTCTCTCTCTGTGGTGGAGGTGATAAGAAGTGGTTTTCCTTTGACTCATATCACAGAATGTGCTCATCGGTTTACGTTGGATCTAGGGCCGGGACAAGTGGTGGGCAGGAGGGGAGGCTACCCTGGGCACAGTGATTTATGGTAGGGATGAGGGCGACTTCCTTCTGTTACAAGGCTGACAGGAGTAGTGACAGCGGCAGTGGTTTTGACAAGCAAATGACCGCTGGGAGTAGGATCCCCTAAACTTGCACATCGTGAACCTGAGGGGGGCGGGGTGCACCCTCTGGCACCTTTGCCTTCGGTGCTAGATGACCTTGTCCCGGCACTGGTTGGATCATTTTGGCTAGGGTTAGGGGGTTAGGGTTAGGATCAGGGGTTAGGGTTGGGGTTAAAGTTAGGGCTTGGGTTAGGGTCAGGGTTTGGGTTAGGGTCGGGGTTAAGGTTAGGGCTTGGGTTAGGATCAGGGTCAGGGGTTAGGGTTGGGGTTAAAGTTAGGGCTTGGGTTAGGGTCAGGGTTTGGGTTAGGGTCGGGGTTAAGGTTAGGGCTTGGGTTAGGGTCAGGGTTAGGGTTAGGGGTTAGGATTGGGGTTAAGGTTAGGGCTTGGGTTAGGGTTTGGGTTAGGGTTAGGGTTTTCCCTTGAAGAATAAGGCTAGGACTCAGGAATTGGAACAGGGACCTCCCCCAGAGGTCAAAGGTCGGAAGGCGGGTTCTTAGAGTTTAAAGGTCACGAGGCATGGCTGACCCACCCCCACCAAAGTGTACTGCCTACCCCAACTAAGTCGGGGCAATGAACAAGTCGGGGAAAGTGCTTTGCGTGCGCTTCTAACACGTTGGGCGTGTCTTATGTAGGTCAAGCCTTTCTCAGCGAATGGTCAGAGTGGACGCCGTGCAGTCGCTGCATCCCGTCACCTCACAATGACTCCGTGCCGCCATCTTTCCACTCCGTCCAGCACCGACACCGGATCTGCCTGAATGCCCGGACCGGCTTCCCATGGGTCGGAGATTCTCCGTCTTGTAGAGGGGAGCTGACCCAGGAGAGGCTTTGCCCCGTCCCGGGGATCTGTGATGGTGGGTATCCCTTGTGTAGTTGGGGGATTGGGGTTGATTTATATGAATTGGCCCCTGATGTCCGCCATCTTTGTCTCAGATCTGTGCGTTTGGAATGAGTGGGGGGAATGGAGTCCTTGCCGGGAGCCCTGCAGTGGTGGTTTCCGCTCTAGATGGCGCCATGTTTATCATCCCATGGACATGGCCCAGTGCCAGGGTGCCCGCTTTCAGTCTGAGAGCTGCAACACGGCGGCCTGCCCAGGTAAGTGTCTGGAGAATTGGAAGTTGGGCTTGGCTCAGTAGCGCCTCCTATGAAAACTTTTCTGATTTTTCTTCTTCTGAAGGAGAGAATTGTGAGGATCGTGGGAAGGCCTCCAAGGTGGAATGTGCCAACAAGTGTCCTCGCTCCTGTGCCGACCTCTGGGAACATGTGGAATGTCTACAGGGACAGTGCCGGATGGGTATGGCCAGCTCAGTGACATATATGCCGTACTGTACAGCGACTGGTCACTCCTACTAGACATGTGCACTGCCGAAAAATTCCTTCATTTTCGTTTCATTCGTTTTTTAGCTTTTTTCGGAAATTTAAAAGTTCGGAAATTTTCGCAATCAAAATTTTCAGAATTTTCAAATTTCTGATTTTTTTATATTTAGAATTTTCGTATTTAGAATTTTCAAATTCAGAATTTTTTTATTTCAAATTTTTTAATTTTCAAATTCAAAATGTTCGGATTTCCCATTTTTGGATTTTCGAATTCAGAATTTTAGAATTTCTTATTTTCGAATTTCCGAATTCTCGAATTTAGATTTTTGGAATTTTCTAATTCTGAATTTTGCAAGTAGCGATTTTGGAATTTGCGATTTTTTTTAATTTCCGATTTTCGAATTTGGAAATTTTCACATTTCCCGAAATTTCAAATTTCCGAAATTCACATTTTCGAATTTCCGAAATTTCATACTTCCGAATTTACGAAATTTTGAATTTACGAAATTTGGTAATTTCGGAAATTTGAAGTTTTGAAAATTCGAAAATTCAGTATTTTCAAATTTGGAAATTTGGATATTTCGCAATTAACGAATTTGTCAAAATTTGTTAAAAAAAAAAATTCGGACCTCAACGAATTGCACATGTCTAACTCCTACAGCTGCCCCTTCCTCTCTCCCCCCCCAGTGACCAGTCACTTTTACTGCTCTGCCCCCTCTCCAGTGACTGGATACTCTTGGCTGCACACCCCCAAGTGACCAATCACTGCCCCTTCCTGTCCCCTCATTGACCAGTTACTCTTACAGCTGCCCCACCCCCTTCCCAGTGAATGGTCAGTCTTACAGCTGCCCCACCTCCTCCCCAGTGACTGGTCAGTCTTACAGCTGCCCCACCTCCTCCCCAGTGACTGGTCAGTCTTACAGCTGCCCCACCCCCTCCCCGTGACTAGTCAGTCTTACAGCTGCCCCACCCTCTCCCCAGTGACTGGTCAGTCTTACAGCTGCCCCACCCCCTCCCCAGTGACTGGTCAGTCTTACAGCTGCCCCACCCCCTTCCCAGTGACTGGTCAGTCTTACAGCTGCCCCACCTCCTCCCCAGTGACTGGTCAGTCTTACAGCTGCCCCACCCCCTCCCCGTGACTAGTCAGTCTTACAGCTGCCCCACCCTCTCCCCAGTGACTGGTCAGTCTTACAGCTGCCCCACCCCCTCCCCAGTGACTGGTCAGTCTTACAGATGCCCCACCCCCTCCCTGGTGACTGGTCACTCTTACAGCTGCCCCTCCCCGGTGACTGGTCACTCTTACAGCTGCCCCACCCCCTCCCCAGTGACTGGTCACTCTTACAGCTTCCCCACCCCCTCCCCAGTGACTGGCCAGTCTTTCAGCCTCCCCCTCCCTCTAGTGGCCAGTCTCAGTGTGTAAATCATTTTTACACCCCCCCCCCAGTGATTGGTCACCCCGGTGGACACATGACCCATTGCTCTTCTCTTGCAGGGTGCCGCTGTCCAGAAGGCTGGCTTTTGCAGGATAAGACTTGTGTGCCGGTGGCGGATTGTCGCTGTGGACTGCCAACGTCCAATGGCAGCACAGAATATGAACCCGACGCCGTTGTCCGTATCGGATGTAATAATTGGTGGGTTTGTGAATCTGGTACAATATCCGGAATCTTTAAAGCTGTTCACTTTTTCTAAATGATAATTTATGGAGGTTCCTCCAGTCTTCATACCAGAAGAGCGACGTCCCCTGGGCATGACGTCCTTCGCTCCACTACCGTGTGATTTATTATTTACGGCTCCGCAATCTTTATCTCTTGGTTGGTGGCGGGTCTCATGTGTCCGGGTCATGGTGTATCCGGTGGTAGTCGGTCAGCTGGACTTGTTCTGGAATGTTGAAGACGTTCCGTATTTTCTCCAAGGAACTTCTTCAGGTCCAAAGAGTGTCAGGAAGATCCCCCAACATTTATATCCACACAGGGAGCCCCAAAACCTTCATCCAATCACCATGCAATGTGGAGCCCCAACACCTTCATCCAATCACCATGCCATGTGGAGCCCCAACACCTTCATCCAATCACTATGCAATGTGGAGCCCCAAAACCTTCATCCAATCACCGTGCCATGTGGAGCCCCAACACCTTCATCCAATCACTATGCAATGTGGAGCCCAACACCTTCATCCAATCACTATGCAATGTAAAGTCCCAACACCTTCATCCAATCACTATGCCATGTGTAGCCCCAGCACCTTCATCCAATCACTATGCAATGTGGAGCCCCAACACCTTCATCCAATCACCGTGCCATGTGGAGCCCCAACACCTTCATCCAATCACTATGCAATGTGGAGCCCCAACACCTTCATCCAATCACCATGCAATGTGGAGCCCCAACACCTTCATCCAATCACCGTGCCATGTGGAGCCCCAACACCTTCATCCAATCACCATGCCATGTGGAGCCCCAACACCTTCATCCAATCATTGTGCAATGTGGAGCCCCAACACCTTCATCCAATCACTATGCAATGTGTAGATGTTACTGTCTACGAATAGTGTGGTTCACCAATCCCAGATGCACCAATTCCAAGTACGCTAATCCCGGGTACACCAATCCTGGGTAAACCAATTCTGGATACACCAATCCCGGATACACCAATCCTAGATACACCAATCCTGGGTACACCAATCCTAGATACACCAATCCTGGGTACACCAATCCTAGATACACCAATCCTGGGTACACCAGTCCTAGATACACCAATCCTGGGTACACCAGTCCTAGATACACCAATCCTGGGTACACCAGTCCTAGATACACCAATCCTAGATACACCAATCCTGGGTAAACCAATCCCGGATACACCAATCCTGGATACACCAATCCTGGATACACCAATCCCAGATACACCAATTTGAAGGTAAACTAATCCCGGACACACCACTCCCGGATACACCAAACTCGAGTACACCAATCCCGGGTACACCACTCACACAACCTTCATGTCTTCTTCCTCCGCAGCACCTGTGTCAATGGCACTTTCATCTGTACAGACCTGCTGTGTCCCGTGTACGGGCCCTGGACTGAGTGGGGCCCCTGTTCTGTGAGCTGTGGTGGGGGCCACAAGTGGAGGAGTCGCTCCTGTACAGAGAGGGGTCCAGACGGAGCCGCCTGTGGGAGTGAGAGTCGAGAGGTGGAAGAGTGTAATAGTGAGCTATGCCCAGGTAAGTGGTGACACCAAGGCGGCAGCGGTGAATGCCAGACTGATATACCGCCATACAAAGGAAGGTACGGCCCATAGACATCGCCTCCTTCCCATAGACATCGCCTCCTTCCCATAGACATTGTCTCCTCCCCATAGACATTGTCTCCTCCCCATAGACATCGTCTCCTCCCCATAGACATCGCCTCCTCCCCATAGACATCGCCTCCTTCCCATAGACATCGTCTCCTCCCCATAGACATCGTCTCCTCCCCATAGACATTGCCTCCTTCCCGTAGACATCGCCTCCTTCCCATAGACATTGCCTCCTCCCCATAGACATCGCCTCCTTTCCATAGACATCGTCTCCTTCCCATAGACATCGTCTCCTTCCCGTAGACATTGCCTCCTTCCCGTAGACATCGCCTCCTCCCCATAGACATCATCTCCTTCCCATAGACATTGTCTCCTTCCCGTAGACATCTTCTCCTCCCCCTAGACATCGCCTACTTCCCTATCGACATCTCCTCCTCCCCATAGGCATAGCCTCCTCCCCATAGACATCGCCTCCCTCCCGTAGACATCGCCTCCTTCCCGTAGACATCGCCTCCCTCCCGTAGACATCGCCTCCCTCCCGTAGACATCGCCTCCTTCCCATAGACATCGCCTCCTTCCCATAGACATCGCCTCCTTCCCCTAGACATCTTCTCCTTCCACTAGACATCTTCTCCTTCCCATAGACATCGCCTCCTTCCCATAGACATCGCCTCCTTCCCGTAGACATCGCCTCCTTCCCGTAGACATCGCCTCCTTCCCGTAGACATCGCCTCCTTCCCGTAGACATCGCCTCCTTCCCATAGACATCTTCTCCTTCCCATAGACATCGCCTCCTTCCCATAGACATCGCCTCTTCCCCATAGACATCGCCTCCTCGCCATAGACATCGCCTCCTCCCCATAGACAATGCCTCCTTCCCGTAGACATCGCCTCCTCCCCATAGACATCGCCTCCTCCCCATAGACATCGCCTCCTCCCCATAGACATCGCCTCCTTCCCGTAGACATCGCCTCCTCCCCATAGACATCGCCTCCTCCCCATAGACATCGCCTCCTCCCCATAGACATCTCCTCCTCCCCATAGACATCGCCTCCTTCCCGTAGACATCGCCTCCTTCCCCTAGACATCTTCTCCTTCCCGTAGACATCGCCTCTTCCCCGTAGACATAGCCTCCTCCCCGTAGACATAGCCTCCTCCCCATAGGCACCGCCTCCTTCCCATAGACACAAAGACGGCCCAATGTGCCAGTCGCGGTGAGCAGCCAATCAGATTAAAATTGGCAATGAAAGATAAGTTCTGATTGGCAGCCTGCTGCTTGATTGGATAAGCCGGTTATTGATTGATGTGGAGATCCTGTACCATGATCCCGACCAATCCTGTAGTGTGATCCCGACCAATCCTGTACCGTGATCCCGACCAATCCTGTAGTGTGATCCCGACCAATCCTGTAGTGTGATCCCGACCAATCCTGTAGTGTGATCCCGACCAATCCTGTAGTGTGATCCCGACCAATCCTGTAGTGTGATCCTGACCAATCCTGTGCCGTGATCCTGACCAATCCTGTACCGTGATCCTGACCAATCCTGTACCGTGATCCCGACCAATCCTGTAGTGTGATCCTGACCAATCCTGTGCCGTGATCCTGACCAATCCTGTACCGTGATCCTGACCAATCCTGTACCATGATCCCGACCAATGCTGTACCGTGATCCCGACCAATCCTGTAGTGTGATCCCGACCAATCTTGTACCGTGATCCCGACCAATCCTGTACCGTGATCCCGACCAATCCTGTGCCGTGATCCCGACCAATCCTGTGCCGTGATCCCGACCAATCCTGTGCCGTGATCCTGACCAATCCTCTAGTGTGATCCTGACCTATCCTGTACCGTGATCCTGACCAATCCTGTAGTGTGATCCTGACCTATCCTGTACCGTGATCCTGACCAATCCTGTACCGTGATTCTGACCAATCCTGTACCGTGATCCCGACCAATCCTGTGCCGCGATCCCGACCAATCCTGTGCCGTGATCCCGACCAATCCTGTGCAGTGATTCTGACCATCCTGTACCGTGATCCTGACCAATCCTGTACCGTGATCCTGACCAATCCTGTAGTGTGATCCTGACCTATCCTGTACCGTGATCCTGACCAATCCTGTACCGTGATCCCGACCAATCCTGTAGTGTGATCCCGACCAATCCTGTACCGTGATCCCGACCAATCCTGTAGTGTGATCCCGACCAATCCTGTACCGTGATCCCGACCAATCCTGTACCGTGATCCCGACCAATCCTGTACCGTGATCCCGACCAAATTCTGTGCCGTGATCCCGACCAATCCTGTACCGTGATCCCGACCAATCCTGTACCGTGATCCTGACCAATCCTGTACCGTGATCCTGACCAATCCTGTACCGTGATCCTGACCAATCCTGTACCGTGATCCTGACCAATCCTGTAGTGTGATCCCGACCAATCCGGTACCGTGATACTCACCAATCCTGTACCGTGATCCTCACCAATCCTGTACCGTGATCCTGACCAATCCTGTACCGTGATCCCGACCAATCCTGTAGTGCGATCCCGACCAATCCTGTACTGTGATCCTGACCAATCCTGTACTGTGATGCTGACCAATCCTGTACCGTGATCCTGACCATGAAATGTTTCCATCGACCTCCATCCAGCGAGCTGCGTGCTCAGCCAATGGTCCGCATGGAGCGATTGTAGCGCCAGCTGCGGGGGAGGAGTCTCCGAGAGGAATCGAACGGTCCTGGTATCGGCCGATCCCGGCGGAGAACCGTGTCCGAATCTGCTGGTCCTGCACCGAACCTGCAACTCCCACAACTGCACTCCAGGTACGGCGGGGGGCGGGGCTTCTCTTGGAGATCGGTATGATAACTGTACCGATCAGACTGATGGATCAATCGATCACTTTCTAATCCTCCATGAATAATCTCCGTAGAGTGTCCCGACGGTCAGATTTACAGCGACTGCGCCAATTCCTGCCCTATGAGCTGCGCCGACCTCCGACCCGACACCGCCTGCCTGAATGAGACGTGCCAGCCCGGCTGTGCCTGCCCCCGAGGAGAGGTAGGTGACCCTGGTGGGAGGAGCTGAACTGAATGGATAGACGGGGATTGGGAATGCTTTCCGAAGCGGCGGGAGGGGACGCCCCCCTTCTCTCCCACCACTCGCTGGTGTTTCTCTGGCTTACCGCTTTTACCGGTGCGCCCAAGAAATGACCCGGAAAGCTTCTGTCCCTATGATTTTTTTTCTTATTATTTATATTACTTTTTATTTTTACACTGTCCCTTTAAAAAAAAATCTGATTTATATTACTTTTTATTTTTAAAGGGATAGAGTAAAAAAAGTCAAATAAATAAGAAAAAAAATCAAGGAAACAGTCTAAAAAAATAATAATAAAAAAAATAAATGAAAGGGACTGTGTAAAAAAAAAAAAAAATTAAATGTACAGTGTAAAAAAAAGTCAAATAAAAAAAAAAAAAGGTAAAGCGCCTGTTCCTCCGTACTCGCGCGCAGAATCAATCACATACATAAGTCGTAAATAAGAAAAAAAAAATTAAAGGAACAGTGTAAAAAAAAGTTAAATAAATAAGAAAAAAAAGAAAGGAACAGTGTAAAAAAAATGAAAAAAAAAAAATATGAAAGGAACAGTGTAAAAATAAAAGGAAAAGAAAAAAATGAAAGAAACAGTGTAAAAAAAGTAAAATAAATAAGAAAAAAAATGAAAGAGACAGTGTAAAAAAAAGTTAAATAAATAAGAAAAAAAAAGTAAAGCGCCTGTTCCTCCGTACTCGCGCGCAGAATCAATCACATACATAAGTCATAAATAAGAAACAAAAATGAAAGGTACAGTGTAAAAATAAAGGAAAATAAATAAGAAAAAAAATATGAAAGGAACAGTGTAAAAATAAAAGGAAAAGAAATAAATGAAAGGAACAGTGTAAAAAAAGGAAAATAAATAAGAAAAAAAATTAAAGGCACAGTGTAAAAAAGTAAAACAAAATAAGAAAAAAAATTATGAAAGGAACAGTGTTAAAATAAGAGTAAAAGAAAAAATGAAAGGAACAGTGTAAAAACAAAAGTAAAAGAAAAAATGAAAGGAACAGTGTAAAAATAAAAGTAAAAGAAAAAAATGAAAGGGTCAGTGTAAAAAAAGTAAAAGAAATAAGAAAAAAATATGAAAGGAACAGTGTAAAAAAAAAAAAGGAAAATAAATAAGAACGAAAAAAAAGGGACAGTGTAAAAAATTAAAGAAGTAAAGCGCACGTCCCTTTGAACTTGTGCGCAGAATTGAACACGTACATAATTTGCGCCCACATATGTAAAATGCATTCACACCACACATGTGAGGTATCACTGCGAGTGAGAGCAATAATTCTAGCACTAGATCTCCTCTGTAACCCCGAACTGGTAAACTGTAAAGGCGTTTAAAGCGTCGCCTATGGAGATTTTTAGGTACCGTAGCTCGACACTATTCCACAAGCGTGCGCAATTTTTAAAGCGTGACATGTTCGGTATCTATTTACTCGGTGTGAAATCATATTTCACATTATACAAAAAAATTGGTAAAAATATTGTGTTTTTTTTAATCCATTAAAAACATTTTTTTTTTTTTTACAAAAAAAAATTGCATTTGCAAAACTGCTGTGCAAATGCATAAAAAAAAATACATAAAAAGTTGCAGCAATCGCCCATTTATTCTCTAAGGTCTCTGCTAAAAAAAAAAAAATGCAATTTAGTAATTTTTTTTTTTTAAAAATACAAATTTAAACTAGACATGTGCACTGCTGAATTTATTTGTTTTTTAAGGTCTTTTTTTTATGATTGCAATCCGTAAATTAAAAAATTAGAAAATCCGAAAGAATAACCAGCTAAGTAACAATAACCATGACTATTAAATTGCCGGTATCGGAATTTCCTTTCACATTTGGCTGTTAGTGAAACGTAACGAATGCAAATTTATCCGATGTTACAAATTATCCGAAATATCGAATGCCGCATCTAAATGAAAATAAATAATACGACTATTATTATAAAAAATTTTTTTTACGTTTTATTCACTTAGATGCGGCATTTGTTGTTTTTGGATAATTTGTAAATTTGGATAAAATTCCTATTCGCTGCATTTTACCGACAGCCAAATGTGAAAGGAAATTCCGATACCTGTAATTGTATCATTGGGGTGGATTCAGGTAGGGGCGCGCAATTTAAACGGCGGCGCAGTGTATTGTATTTACGCTACGCCGCCGTAACATACCGGAGAAAGTGCTGTATTCACGAAGCACTTGCTCCGTAAGTTGCGGCGGCGTAGCGCAAAAGGGGCCGGCGTAAGCACGCGTAATTCAAATGATCCGGTAGGGGGCGTATATCATTTAAATTAGGCTCGTTTCCCGCGCCGAACGTACTGCGCATGCGCCGTCCCTAAAATTTCCCGACGTGCATTGCGGTAAATGACATCGCAAGGACGTCATTGGTTTCGACCTAAACGTAAATGGCGTCCATCGCCATTCACGGACGACTTACGCAAACGACGTAAAATTTTCGAATCGCGACGCGGGAACGACGTCCATACTTAACATTGGCTGCGCCTCCTAATAGCAGGAGCAGCCTTACGCCGAAAAAGCCTTAACGCAAACGACGTAAAAAAACGAACGTCGGGCGCACGAACGTTTGTGAATCGGCGTATCTAAGAAATTAGCATATTCTACGCTGACAACAACGGAAGCGCCCCTAGCGGCCAAAGTTATATTGCACACAATTCTACGCCGCCGCAATCAAGTTACGTCGGAGGAGGAAGCCTATTTTTTCAGCGTAACTGCCTTTGTGAATCGGCGTAACGCTACACGGTCGCGGAATTCAAATTAGGGCGGCGTATCTGGAGGATACGCCGCCGCACAAGGTACCTGAATCTACTCCACTATTTATTATTAGGTACATAGGCCCAGATTCTCATAGAAGATACGCCGTCGTATCTCTGAGTCTGAGGCGTCGTATCTTGGCGCCTGATTCAAAGAATCATATACGCCAGAATTTCTCTAAGATACGACCGGCGTAAGTCTCCTACGCCGACGTATCTTAACTGCATATTTACGCTGACTGCTAGGGGCGTGTACGCTGATTTACGCCTAGAAATATGTAAATCAGCTAGATACGCCAATTCACGAACGTACGCCCGGCCGACGCAGTACAGATACGCCGTTTACGTCGTAAAGTTACCCCTGCTATATGAGGCCAACCAATGTTAGGTATGGACGTCGGAACAGCATCAAATTTTTCACGTTTTACGTCGTTTGCGTAAGTTGTTCGCGAATAGGGCTGGGCGTCATTTACGTTCACGTCGAAAGCATTGGCTTTTTGCGGATTAATTTGGAGCAATGCGCACTGGGATTCTTTCACGGTGCCGTTCGTAAAAAGCGTCATTTACGTGGGGTCACAATAAATTTACATAACACCCGTCCACATCTTCCACCTTTGAATTAGGCGGGGCTTACGCCGGCCTATTTACGATACGCCGCCGCAACTTTGCTTTGTGAATACTGCGCTTGCCTGTCAAAGTTGCGGAGGCGTAACGTAAATAGGATACGTTACGCCCGCACAAAGATGCACGCTTCTACGTGAATCCGGCCCCTTAGTTATTATTTCAGATTTTCGGGTTTTTGGATTTACGAATTTACGAATTTTTGAACATTCCAAATTATGAATATTCTGAAAAAAAAACTTTTTTTCTTAATTCGGATATTTCTGAATTAACGAATTGAAGGCGTCTAATTTAATCCATTAAAAACATTTTTTTTTTTTACAAAAAAAAAATTGCATTTGCAAAACTGCTGTGCAAATGCATAAAAAAAATTACATAAATACATAAAAAGTTGCAGCAATCGCCCATTTATTCTCTAAGGTCTCTGCTAAAAAAAAAAATGCAATTTAGTAATTTTCTTTAAAAAAAATACAAATTTAAACTAGACATGTGCACACATGTGTGATGCCCCCTGCAGGTCCTTGAGGGCGGAGTCTGCGTCTCCCCGGAAGATTGTATGTGCGTTCTCCAACCCTCCCCCCACCTGCCCTGGACTGCCAACCTGACGCTGGAGGAGCGGGGGAGGGCGTACCCGGCGGGCACCGTCATCTACCACCAATGTAACAACTGGTAAGAGGGGTACGGTGCGGGGTGCGAGACGCTCAGTCCATGCAGGGACCCCTCATATGTATCCTATGTTGTCTGTCTTGCAGCACCTGCCACATGGGAAGCTTCCTGTGCACTGCGGAGGACTGTGCCGGTAAGTCCCGCCCCCGAGGACTGCTGTCCTTTGTCTGTGATTGGCTAGTTATTGACCCGCCTCCTGTGCAGCCTCGGCCCGTGTCGGGTAAATTCCTCTGATTCTTCCTTCCTTACAGTGGACTGTCGGTGGTCCCAGTGGTCGGACTGGTCGCCGTGTTCCGTCACCTGCGGGGCCGGAGTCCAAACCGCGCAGCGGCGGAAAAGCCAACTGCGTCTGTATGATGGAGAGGAATGTACAGGGACCGCGACCCGCCGGAGGGACTGCGACCTCCCAGATTGCAGTGAGTGCCGACCATACCGCACACACCACCAAGGACATAGATCAGGGACTGTGTACACCATCGGGGACATAGATCAGGGACTGTGTACACCATCAGGGACATAGATCAGGGACTGTACACACCATCAGGGACTGTACACACCATCAGGGACCTAGATCAGGGACTGTACACACCATCAGGGACATAGATCAGGGACTGTGTACACCATCAGGGATCTAGATCAGGGACTGTACACACCACCAGGGATCTAGATCAGGGACTGTACACACCATCAGGGATCTAGCTCAGGGACTGTGTACACCATCAGGGACTGTACACACCATCAGGGACCTAGCTCAGGGACTGTACACACCATCAGGGACTGTACACACCATCAGGGACCTAGATCAGGGACTGTACACACCATCAGGGACCTAGATCAGGGACTGTACACACCATCAGGGACCTGGATCAGGGACTGTACACACCATCGGGGACCTAGATCAGGGACTGTACACACCATCAGGGACATAGATCAGGGACTGTACACACCATCGGGGACCTAGCTCAGGGACTGGACATAGCTCAGGGACTGTACACACCATCAGGGACTGTACACACCATCAGGGACCTAGATCAGGGACTGTACACACCATCAGGGACATAGATCAGGGACTGTACACACCAGCGGGGACCTAGCTCAGGGACTGTACACACCATCGGGGACATAGATCAGGGACTGTACACACCATCGGGGACATAGATCAGGGACTGTGTACACCATCGGGGACCTAGATCAGGGACTGTGTACACCATCAGGGACATAGATCAGGGACTGTGCACACCATCAGGGACATAGATCAGGGACCTAGCTCAGGGACTGTGTACACCACCAGGGACCTAGATCAGGGACTGTGTACACCATCAGGGACATAGATCAGGGACTGTACACACCATCGGGGACATAGATCAGGGACTGTACACACCATCGGGGACATAGATCAGGGACTGTACACACCATCGGGGACATAGATCAGGGACTGTGTACACCATCGGGGACCTAGATCAGGGACTGTGTACACCATCAGGGACATAGATCAGGGACTGTGCACACCATCAGGGACATAGATCAGGGACCTAGCTCAGGGACTGTGTACACCACCAGGGACCTAGATCAGGGACTGTGTACACCATCAGGGACATAGATCAGGGACTGTACACACCATCGGGGACATAGATCAGGGACTGTACACACCATCGGGGACATAGATCAGGGACTGTACACACCATCGGGGACATAGATCAGGGACTGTGTACACCATCGGGGACCTAGATCAGGGACTGTGTACACCATCAGGGACATAGATCAGGGACTGTGCACACCATCAGGGACATAGATCAGGGACCTAGCTCAGGGACTGTGTACACCATCAGGGACATAGATCAGGGACTGTACACACCATCGGGGACATAGATCAGGGACTGTGTACACCATCGGGGACATAGCTCAGGGACTGTACACACCATCAGGGACCTAGCTCAGGGACTGTGTACACCATCAGGGACTGTACACACCATCAGGGACTGTACACACCATCGGGGATATAGATCAGGGACTGTACACACCATCGGGGACATAGATCAGGGACTGTGTACACCATCGGGGACATAGCTCAGGGACTGTACACACCATCAGGGACCTAGCTCAGGGACTGTGTACACCACCAGGGACCTAGCTCAGGGACTGTACACACATGATGACATTTCCTCGGTCTCCGGTCAGGTTGTCCCCTCAGGGAGAGGTGGAGAAGTCCTTCCATGGATGAAGAGTTGTGTGAAAGGACTTGTCAGGAACTGTACAGAGAGGAATGGAGGAACTGCAGCAGCGGCACCTCGGGGAGCTGTGTGTGTGAGACGGGGACTTACCGGAGCCGTACAGGACAGTGTGTGAGTCCTGCGCACTGCGAGTGTGAGCACCACGGAGAGCTCTACCAGGTACGGGGCCCTTCATTCTGCTTTACATTGTCCCCCAATGGTTCTCATACAGCAGATATTCGGGGAATGACCTTTCCTCCCCGACCTCTCCCCCCCGACCTCTCCACTCCGACCCCGACCTCTCCACCCGACCCCTCCCCCCCGACCCCTCCACCCCGACCTCTCCTCCCCGACCCCTCCACCCCGACCTCTCCACTCCGACCTCTCCTCCCCGACCCCTCAACCCCGACCTCTCCACCCCGACCTCTCCACTCCGACCTCTCCACCCCAAACTCTACACTCCGACCTCTCCTCCCTGACCTCTCCACCCCGACCTCTCCTCCCTGACCTCTCCACCCCAAACTCTACACCCTGACCTCTCCTCCCCGACCTCTCCACCCCGACCTCTCCACCCCGACCTCTCCACCCGACCCCTCCCCCCCGACCCCTCCACCCCGACCTCTCCTCCCTGACCTCTCCACCTCAAACTCTACACCCCGACCTCTCCTCCCCGACCTCTCCTCCCCGACCTCTCCACCCCGACCTCTCCTCCCTGACCTCTCCACCCCGACCTCTCCACCCCGACCTCTCCTCCACCCCCACCCCGACCTCTCCTCCCCGACCTTTCCACCCCGACCTCTCCACTCCGACCTCTCCACTCCGACCTCTCCACCCCAAACTCTACACCCCGACCTCTCCTCCCCGACCTCTCAACCCCGACCTCTCCACCCGACCCCTCCACCCCGACCTCTCCACTCCGACCTCTCCTCCCCGACCTCTCCTCTCCGACCTCTCCACTCCGACCCTGACCTCTCCACCCCGACCTCTCCACCCCGACCTCTCCACCCCGACCCCTCCCGACCCCTCCACCCCGACCTCTCCCCCCCGACCTCTCCACCCCGACCCCTCCCCCCCAACCTCTCCTCCCCGACCCCTCCACCCCGACCTCTCCTCCCCGACCCCTCCACCCCGACCTCTCCACTCCGACCTCTCCTCCCCAACCTCTCCACCCCGACCTCTCCACCCCGACCTCTCCACCCCGACCTCTCCACCCCGACCTCTCCACCCGACCCCCCCCCCCCCGACCCCTCCACCCCGACCTCTCCTCCCCGACCCCTCCACCCCGACCTCTCCACTCCGACCTCTCCTCCCCGACCTCTCCTCTCCGACCTCTCCACTCCGACCTCTCCTCCCCGACCTCTCCACCCCGACCTCTCCACCCCGACCCCTCCACCCCGACCCCTCCACCCCGACCTCTCCACTCCGACCTCTCCTCCCCGACCTCTCCACCCCGACCTCTCCACCCCGACCCCTCCACCCCGACCCCTCCTCCCCGACCCCTCCACCCCGACCTCTCCTCCCCGACCTCTCCACTCCGACCTCTCCTCCCCGACCTCTCCACTCCGACCTCTCCTCCCCGACCTCTCCTCTCCGACCTCTCCTCCCTGACCTCTCCTCTCCGACCTCTCCTCCCCGACCTCTCCACCCCGACCTCTCCTCCTCGACCTCTCCTCCCCGACCTCTCCACTCCGACCTCTCCTCCCCGACCTCTCCACCCCGACCTCTCCTCCTCGACCCCTCCACCCCGACCCCTCCACCCCGACCTCTCCACCCCGACCTCTCCACTCCGGCACGGCAGTAGAAAGGTTGAGAACCACTGCATTAGATGATGGATGTAGCGATCACCACCGTTTACGATATTCCCATTCCATCGCCCCATGACAGCTTATCCGACAAGCCAGCAGACATCAGACACGATCCATCTCATTTCCCAGAATAACGAGACTGACAAGCTCTGTTACTGGTTTTAAAATGTATGAATGAATCTTTAATGGTACACTCTCAGCTTTCTATGCAGTTACAGGGACAATGAAACTCTCCACCCCCTCAAACCATCACACAATGGGGGGGGGCTTTATACACCTTCTCTTAGACAATGACATTCAGTTGAGTTAATTATTAGTCATTATCCAGACAGCCTGTCTCTGCACACAGCTTGACAAGTCACATTCCACACACAAAACAGTGGCCCAGATTCAGGTACATTTGCGTTTTATTTGCGGAGGCACAGGGCAACGATTTTGCCCTGCGCCCACGCAAATATTTTGCGCTGCCCTAGATTCACGGAGCAGTAGCTCCGTAAATTGCGAGGGCGCGCCGGCAAAATTGCCCGGCGTAAGCGCGCGCAATGTAAATGATCCCGCCGGGGGAGGGAATCATTTAAATTAGGCGCGCTCCCGCGCCGAGCGTAGAGCGCATGCTCCGTCGGGAAACTTTCCCGACGTGCATTGCGGCAAATGACGTCGCAAGGACGTCATTTGCTTCAAAGTGAACGTGAATGGCGTCCAGCGCCATTCACAAATCACTTACGCAAACGACGTGAAATTCAAATTTCACGTCGCTGGAACGGCGGCTATACTTTAGCATTGGCTGCCCCTACTATTAGAAGGGGCAGCCTTACGCTAAAGGTGCCGTACGGAAACTCCGTACCTTGCGTACGCAGGGCCCGCGCAACATTGTGAATCAGCGTAAGTATGCAATTTGCATACTATACGCTGACCACAATGGGAGCGCCCCCTAGCGGTCAACGCAAGAATGCAGCCTAAAATCTGTGTGGCATAAGAGCCTTATGCCACGCAGATTTTAGGCTGCAGTCGGCGTAACGAGTTCTCTGAATCAGGAGAACTTGTTACGCCGGCGCAAGTCAGCAATTGCGCTGCGTAACCTATGGTTACGCAGGGGCAATTGCTTACTGAATCTGGGCCAGTGTCATTAGCATACACAATGAACAGGTCTTAGGAGCAGACCTAATTAGCACAATGGACAGTATTAGCATCACACAATGGGGGGGCTTCATACACCTTCTCTTAGACAATGACATTCAGTTGAGTTAATTATTAGTCATTATCCAGACAGCCTGTCTCCGCATACAGCTTGACAAGTCACATTCCACATCACCACAGTGTCATTAGCATACATAATGAAAGGTCTTAGGAGAAGACCTAATTAGCACAATGGACACAAAACAGTATTAGCATCACACAATGGAATGTCTAGGAGCAGACGCAATTAACACCTCAAAAGCCTGTGTCCCCCCATTGAATGAAAACACTCCATGTGGAGTCAGACTTTACCAACCTGTAATATGTCCAGATCTCCTGCAAAACATGAATTATCAGTTATCAGTCACCCTATGCCCAAAAGGGGCACAGGGTGACCCTAGACCCAAGAGTCATTAGTGACGCTGGCACAGGAGTACCCCCCATCCTTCTCTGGGTGTCACGGATCATTCCGTTACAATGGAAAATTCTGTCATTTGTGTTTTTTTTACAGGCGGGAGCGACATGGCAGGACGAGTGTCTCGTGTGCCACTGTGTAAACGGTCTCGGAGTCTGTGCGCCAGTGTGCCCCCCGCTCTACTGTGTGGAGGTGAGACCCAGATCCTGGAATAGAGATCACAGATCCCCTCCCCCATTCCCACGTATTGTTATGTCTATGGACTGCATTGGGGGGTAATAACCTCTGTGTCCCCCCCTGGCAGGGAGAGGTGAAGGTTCAGGAGCCCGGAGAGTGCTGCCCGGTGTGCCGCATGGAGATCCCAGGTAAGGAGATCCCCCGACGTGTCCAGGGATTGGTGTCCAGTCCAATAATATGAATATTGAATAACGCGTCCTCTTTCCCCGCAGCCGATCGATCGCCGGTGTGCCGCCTCCACACGGAACTCCGGAACATCACCAAAGGCAACTGTTACCTGGACCAGGTGGAGGTCAGCTTCTGCCGGGGCCGCTGCACTTCCTGGACCAACGTCCTGGCTGAGGTGAGACGGGAGATGTGGGAGGAGCCCCCCCCCCCGATCTCGGGACCTATAATATGGGCAGGAGGAGGGTGCCGTCTGGGAAGGGTGTCATGCTTGTCCTCTGTCTTCCAGGAGCCCTACCTCCAGACCGTGTGCGACTGCTGCAGCTACAGGCTGGACCCCGACACCCCGGTGAAGATCCTCAACCTCCAATGTGAGGACGGGGAGGAGGAGCCAGTGGTCCTTCCCGTCATTCAAAGCTGCGAGTGCAGCAGTTGTCAAGGTGAGTGTTGTCAGAGGGGCGCCCCTCCCACAATGATGAGATTTCCTGCAGTAGTTTGTGTCTCTGCCCCTCCCACAATGAGGAGATTTCCTGCAGTAGTTTGTGTCTCTGCCCCTCCCACAATGGGGAGATTTCCTGCAGTAGTTTGTGTCTCTGCCCCTCCCACAATGGGGAGATTTCCTGCAGTAGTTTGTGTCTCTGCCCCTCCCACAATGGAGAGATTTCCTGCAGTAGTTTGTGTCTCTGCCCCTCCCACAATGGGGAGATTTCCCTGCAGTAGTTTGTGTCTCTGCCCCTCCCACAATGGTGAGATTTCCTGCAGTAGTTGGTGTCTCTGCCCCTCCCACAATGGTGAGATTTCCTGCAGTAGTTTGTGTCTCTGCCCCTCCCACAATGGGGAGATTTCCCTGCAGTAGTTTGTGTCTCTGCCCCTCCCACAATGGTGAGATTTCCTGCAGTAGTTTGTGTCTCTGCCCCTCCCACAATGGTGAGGTTTCCTGCAGTAGTTTGTGTCTCTGCCCCTCCCACAATGGGGAGATTTCCTGCAGTAGTTTGTGTCTCTGCCCCTCCCACAATGGGGAGATTTCCCTGCAGTAGTTTGTGTCTCTGCCCCTCCCACAATGGTGAGATTTCCTGCAGTAGTTTGTGTCTCTGCCCCTCCCACAATCGGGAGGTTTCCCTGCAGTAGTTTGTGTCTCTGCCCCTCCCACAATGGTGAGATTTCCTGCAGTAGTTTGTGTCTCTGCCCCTCCCACAATGGGGAGATTTCCTGCAGTAGTTTGTGTCTCTGCCCCTCCCACAATGGTGAGATTTCCTGCAGTAGTTTGTGTCTCTGCCCCTCCCACAATGGTGAGATTTCCTGCAGTAGTTTGTGTCTCTGCCCCTCCCACAATGGGGAGATTTCCTGCAGTAGTTTGTGTCTCTGCCCCTCCCACAATGGGGAGATTTCCTGCAGTAGTTTGTGTCTCTGCCCCTCCCACAATGGGGAGATTTCCTGCAGTAGTTTGTGTCTCTGCCCCTCCCACAATGGGGAGATTTCCTGCAGTAGTTTGTGTCTCTGCCCCTCCCACAATGAGGAGATTTCCTGCAGTAGTTTGTGTCTCTGCCCCTCCCACAATGAGGAGATTTCCTGCAGTAGTTTGTGTCTCTGCCCCTCCCACAATGAGGAGATTTCCTGCAGTAGTTTGTGTCTCTGCCCCTCCCACAATGGGGAGATTTCCTGCAGTAGATTGTGTCTCTGCCCCTCCCACAATGGTGAGATTTCCTGCAGTAGTTTGTGTCTCTGCCCCTCCCACAATGGGGAGGTTTCCTGCAGTAGTTTGTGTCTCTGCCCCTCCCACAATGGGGAGGTTTCCTGCAGTAGTTTGTGTCTCTGCCCCTCCTACAATGAGGAGATTCCCCCCAGTAGTTTGTGTCTCTGCCCCTCCCACAATGGGGAGATTTCCTGCAGTAGTTTGTGTCTCTGCCCCTCCCACAATGGGGAGGTTTCCTGCAGTAGTTTGTGTCTCTGCCCCTCCCACAATGGGGAGGTTTCCTGCAGTAGTTTGTGTCTCTGCCCCTCCTACAATGAGGAGATTCCCCCCAGTAGTTTGTGTCTCTGCCCCTCCCACAATGGGGAGATTTCCTGCAGTAGTTTGTGTCTCTGCCCCTCCCACAATGGTGAGATTTCCTGCAGTAGTTTGTGTCTCTGCCCCTCCCACAATGGTGAGATTTCCTGCAGTAGTTTGTGTCTCTGCCCCTCCCACAATGGGGAGATTTCCTGCAGTAGTTTGTGTCTCTGCCCCTCCCACAATGGGGAGATTTCCTGCAGTAGTTTGTGTCTCTGCCCCTCCCACAATGGGGAGGTTCCCTGCAGTAGTTTGTGTCTCTGCCCCTCCCACAATAGGGAGATTTCCTGCAGTAGTTTGTGTCTCTGCCCCTCCCACAATGGGGAGATTTCCTGCAGTAGTTTGTGTCTCTGCCCCTCCCACAATGATGAGATTTCCTGCAGTAGTTTGTGTCTCTGCCCCTCCCACAATGGGGAGATTTCCCTGCAGTAGTTTGTGTCTCTGCCCCTCCCACAATGGGGAGATTTCCTGCAGTAGTTTGTGTCTCTGCCCCTCCCACAATGGGGAGATTTCCTGCAGTAGTTTGTGTCTCTGCCCCTCCCACAATGGGGAGATTTCCTGCAGTAGTTTGTGTCTCTGCCCCTCCCACAATGGGGAGATTTCCTGCAGTAGTTTGTGTCTCTGCCCCTCCCAAAACTTCCATAGTTCACTGCACTGACTCCACCCACTTCCTGTTTTCTCTGTTTCAGGCGGAGATTTCTCCAGGCGCTGAGCACGCGGCGGACGTGAAGGATGTAAATACGTTGGGGGCGGAGCTCCTCCTGTATAGAGCGCTGTGTACAAAGTCTAATAAAGAATTTTTGAAGCAAATTGATTGGTGATTTGTTTTGGGGGTCGGGGTTTTGGGTGGAGTCATGATGGGCAGAGGCGGGAATGCTGGTGATATCAGCGAATCAGCTCTGTGATGGTGGGCGGAGCACTACAGGGGTCTATATATAGACTGAGCGCACTACAGGGGTCCATATATAGACTGAGCGCACTACAGGGGTCTATATATAGAATGAGCGCACTACAGGGGTCTATATATAGAATGAGCGCACTACAGGGGTCTATGTGACGGTATCGGTATGATATCCCCGTCAACGTTCCCTTCTTCCCATAACGAAAATCACCCCAATATTCCACGAGGAGGGATATCCCTGGAATCGCCCAGAAAGCCACACATGAGACCAGCTTACTGCTTGAACAACACAGAGTTTAATGTTATATCACACAGCTTATATGTCATTTCCAAAACTGTTACAATGACAAATCTCCGCCCCCCTCACACTGGGGCTTCCATACAGATGACTGAGTAGACACGACGGGGCCGATGCTGAAACACATTTTCTTTAGACAATGACATCAATGACGCTGAGCACTAGCTGTACTGAATACATCAACCAGACCGCTCGACCCCGCATATAGAGAGATAATTACCACAATGAAGCAATCAGAATAATTAACCCAAGCCACTTAAACCCAGCTCTCCTTCACACAACACAATAGATCAATTAACCTTTAGAAATAGTGAGGGGACATTAGCACATCAATAACCTGGCTAGCAGGGAGCAGTAAACTGAGACATATAGGCAAATGTATCACAATGGCCCCCCTTTTGCTCCCTGCTCCGGCAAACCCGGTTGGACCTTTCCTGGTCCAGTAGGGTTGACGGGTTCAGAGCTATTAGTCAGAGGTTAACTCCGTTTGGCATGACTGACCTCCCTTGGCAACTGCTTCAGACTCAGGTATGTCACCGGGTCGTCAGATCACACGCCGGTCAGTCCCCAAGTCTTTGTGCGATCTGCAAAGTCACCAGAAGTCAGTGTGAAGACAGCGAATGGGTCTGTGCGCCGCCGTCTAGGTGTCCCGCTATGGGAGGGGGCAGGTTATGGCTCTGAAGTGACAATCCCAGGAGATTCATAAAAAGAAAAAGTTATATTTGTTGAAATGCTGTAGCACTGGTGCTCAGAGTCCAGGGGGGGGGGGGGAGGGGAATCAGAGCCCCATAAGGTCAGCCACCCCCTGCTCCCTCCGCAGCCGCCGGTTCTCCTCTTGGAGCTTCTCCAGCTCCATCTCCAGTTCATGCTGCTGTGACCTCAGGTGGTTGTTCTCCTCCTCCCTGCGGCTTATGCACTCCTCCAGCTCTATGTACTCACGGATCAGCTCCTGCTTGCTCATGTCCTGCAGGCTCTCCACGTGGTCCTTCATCATCAGGAACTGGGTGGTGGTGTAAGGGGCCACCGGTGGGCCCTTGGCGAACATCTCGGCACGCATCTGGGACGCCCGCTGCGACTCCCTCTCCTCCAGTCGCTTCTTCTCCTCCCAGGTCAGCTTGTTATACGGCTTCCAGGACCTCTTCTTCTTGAAGGGTGGCCGGCGGTGCCTCTTTCTGCCCAGCTCCCTCCAGGGCCCCTCCGGCTCAGGGCTGTCGCCCATGACCAGCTGACAATGGTGTTCCCTGTTGTCCGTAATAACAGATTGTACCATGAGGGCTTCGTAAGGGGTGCCCAATGGTTCTTCCTGACCCAGCTCCTTTGGATCCCAAGCCGAGTCTACACAATGGGCTGCTGCTGGTGGGCGGTACCCAGGTTGAGACCAATTTGACCTGGTGTTGTCATTCATGGGGCAATTCTGCTTGAAGTGACCCAGCTGTTTGCACCGGAAGCAGCGTTGTTCGTTGCCCTCCTGGCGATGATAGCGAGGGCTAGATGTCACCGGTCTGTTAGGCGGCTGGTATCTAGCGGCTGGTGGGTGTGAGGGCACCGTTTGTGGTGGAGGTTGTTCCTGTGGTGTGACCTGGTTTGTCTTGCGAGTATCCGCATATTCATCCGCCAACTTCGCGGCCTCTGGTAGAGTCATGGGCCTACGATCTCTCACCCAATCCTTGACGTCCGTCTGGATGTGATTGTAAAATTGCTCCAGGAGCATTAGTTGCAAAATGTCCTCTGCGGTGGTGGCCTGGCTGCTGTTAGCCCAGTTAGAGGCCGACCGGGACAATTGGCATGCCCATTCCGCATAAGAGTCTTTCGTGGTTTTGCGCGAGTCCCTGAACTTCTGTCGGTGGGACTCTGGGGTTACTGCATAACGAGCCAGGAGCACTTCTTTAACCCGGGCGTAGCTATGAATATCCTGATCTGGCACGGTCCGGAAAGCATCAGAAGCTTTGCCTGACAGTTTGCCTGACAATATTGCAACCCACTCTCTTCTAGCTATTTGGTGCAGGTTACATTGTCGCTCAAAATCCGCCAGGTAGTTATCAATCTCACAGTCCTTTTCATCAAAAGCTTTAAAAGCGCTAAACGGAATCTTCCTTGCGTCTGCTGTGCTGTACTCACTGTTCGTAGAAGGTGCGGCTGCTTGTTGGACTGCTGCCAGTTTTAACTGTAGTTCTGCGTCTCTTATTTGTTTATCCTTCTGTAGCTCTGCGTCTCTTATTTGTTTATCCTTCTGTAGTTCTGCGTCTCTTATTTGTTTATCCTTCTGTAGTTCTGCGTCTCTTATTTCTTTAGCCTCCTGTAGCTCCGCGTCTCTTATTTCTTTAGCCTCCTGTAGCTCTGCGTCCCTTATTTCTTTAGCCTTCTGTAGTTCTGCGTTTACTAACATGTCCATCACTTTCAGTACCACATCTGGCGTTGGGTTCGGGCCGAACCACGCTAGCTTCTCTCTCATTAGCTTGTTGGCTGGCGATTCCTCCTCCTGAATCACTGGTGTCTCCATCTCTTGTACTGCTGGCGTTGCTGCAATCCCGTCCTCCTGGTCTAGCTCCATTAATTCTGCTATGATGACCCGCTTGGTTTTGTTGCTAGCAATCCTTCCACGAACTTCCAGTAGTTCTTCCAGTGTCTGCTTGGAATCCGGGTGTGAAGGGGAATAGAAGGGAAAAATCCCACTGCTACCAACCAATTGTGACGGTATCGGTATGATATCCCCGTCAAAGATTCCCTTCTTCCATAAGAACATCACCCCAATATTCCACGAGGAGGGATATCCCTGGAGTCGCCCAGAAAGCCACACATGAGACCAGCTTACTGCTTGAACAACACAGACTTTAATGTTATAACACACAGCTTATATGTCATTTCCAAAACTGTTACAATGACAAATCTCCGCCCCCCTCACACTGGGGCTTCCATACAGATGAGTAGGTAGACACGACGGGGCCGATGCTGAAACACATTTTCTTTAGACAATGACATCAATGACGCTGAGCACTAGCTGTACTGAATACATCAACCAGACCGCTCGACCCCGCATATAGAGACATAATTACCACAATGAAGCAATCAGAATAATTAACACAAGCCACTTAAACCCAGCTCTCCTTCACACAACACAATAGATCAATTAACCTTTAGAAATAGTGAGGGGACATTAGCACGTCAATAACCTGGCTAGCAGGGAGCAGCAACTGAGACATATAGGCAAATGTATCACAGTCTATATATAGAATGAGCGCACTACAGGGGTCTATATATAGACTGAGCGCACTACAGGGGTCTATATATAGACTGAGCGCACTACAGGGGTCCATATATAGACTGAGCGCACTACAGGGGTCTATATATAGAATGAGCGCACTACAGGGGTCTATATATAGAATGAGCGCACTACAGGGGTCTATATATAGACTGAGCGCACTACAGGGGTCTATATATAGACTGAGCGCACTACAGGGGTCCATATATAGACTGAGCGCACTACAGGGGTCTATATATAGAATGAGCGCACTACAGGGGTCTATATATAGAATGAGCGCACTACAGGGGTCTATATATAGAATGAGCGCACTACAGAGGTCTATATATAGAATGAGCGCACTACAGGGGTCTGTATATAGAATGAGCGCACTACAGGGGTCTATATATAGACTGAGCGCACTACAGGGGTCTATATATAGACTGAGCGCACTACAGGGGTCCATATATAGACTGAGCGCACTACAGGGGTCTATATATAGAATGAGCGCACTACAGGGGTCTATATATAGAATGAGCGCACTACAGGGGTCTATATATAGAATGAGCGCACTACAGAGGTCTATATATAGAATGAGCGCACTACAGGGGTCTGTATATAGAATGAGCGCACTACAGGGGTCTATATATAGACTGAGCGCACTACAGGGGTCCATATATAGACTGAGCGCACTACAGGGGTCTATATATAGAATGAGCGCACTACAGGGGTCTGTATATAGACTGAGCGCACTACAGGGGTCTATATATAGACTGAGCGCACTACAGGGGTCTATATATAGACTGAGCGCACTACAGGGGTCTATATATAGACTGAGCGCACTACAGGGGTCTATATATAGAATGAGCGCACTACAGGGGTCTGTATATAGAATGAGCGCACTACAGGGGTCTGTATATAGACTGAGCGCACTACAGGGGTCTATATATAGAATGAGCGCACTACAGGGGTCTGTATATAGAATGAGCGCACTACAGGGGTCTGTATATATAGACTGAGCGCACTACAGGGGTCCATATATAGAATGAGCGCACTACAGGGGTCTATATATAGACTGAGCGCACTACAGGGGTCTATATATAGAATGAGCGCACTACAGGGGTCTGTATATAGAATGAGCGTACTACAGGGGTCTGTATATAGACTGAGCGCACTACAGGGGTCCATATATAGACTGAGCGCACTACAGGGGTCTATATATAGAATGAGCGCACTACAGGGGTCTATATATAGACTGAGCGCACTACAGGGGTCTATATATAGAATGAGCGCACTACAGGGGTCTGTATATAGAATGAGCGCACTAAAGGGGTCTGTATATAGAATGAGCGCACTACAGGGGTCTATATATAGAATGAGAGCACTACAGGGGTCTATATATAGACTGAGCGCACTACAGGGGTCTATATATAGAATGAGAGCACTACAGGGGTCTATATATAGACTGAGCGCACTACAGGGGTCTATATATAGAATGAGAGCACTACAGGGGTCTATATATAGAATGAGCGCACTACAGGGGTCTATATATAGAATAAGCGCACTACAGGGGTCTATATATAGAATGAGCGCACTACAGGGGTCTATATATAGAATGAGCGCACTACAGGGGTCTGTATATAGAATGAGCGCACTACAGGGGTCTGTATATAGAATGAGCGCACTATAGGGGTCTATATATAGAATGAGCGCACTACAGGGGTCTATATATAGAATGAGCGCACTACAGGGGTCTATATATAGAATGAGCGCACTACAGGGGTCTATATATAGACTGAGCGCACTACAGGGGTCTGTATATAGACTGAGCGCACTACAGGGGTCTATATATAGACTAAGTGCACTACAGGGGTCTATATATAGAATGAGCGCACTACAGGGGTCTATATATAGACTGAGCGCACTAAAGGGGTCTATATATAGACTGAGCGCACTACAGGGGTCTATATATAGAATGAGCGCACTACAGGGGTCTGTATATAGAATGAGCGCACTACAGGGGTCTGTATATAGAATGAGCGCACTACAGGGGTCTATATATAGAGTGAGAGCACTACAGGGGTCTATATATAGAATGAGCGCACTACAGGGGTCTGTATATAGAATAAGCGCACTACAGGGGTCTGTATATAGACTGAGCGCACTACAGGGGTCTGTATATAAAATGAGCGCACTACAGGGGTCTGTATATAGACTGAGCGCACTACAGGGGTCTATATATAGACTAAGCGCACTACAGGGGTCTATATATAGAATGAGCGCACTACAGGGGTCTATATATAGACTGAGCGCACTACAGGGGTCTATATATAGACTGAGCGCACTACAGGGGTCTATATATAGAATGAGAGCACTACAGGGGTCTATATATAGAATGAGCGCAATACAGGGGTCTATATATAGACTGAGCGCACTACAGGGGTCTATATATAGACTGAGCGCACTACAGGGGTCTATATATAGAATGAGCGCACTACAGGGGTCTATATATAGACTGAGCGCACTACAGGGGTCTATATATAGAATGAGAGCACTACAGGGGTCTATATATAGATAGACTGCACTACAGGGGTCTATATATAGACTGAGCGCACTACAGGGGTCTATATATAGAGTGAGCGCACTACAGGGGTCTGTATATAGAATGAGCGCACTACAGGGGTCTATATATAGACTGAGCGCACTACAGGGGTCTATATATAGAATGAGAGCACTACAGGGGTCTATATATAGATAGACTGCACTACAGGGGTCTATATATATACTGAGCGCACTACAGGGGTCTATATATAGAGTGAGCGCACTACAGGGGTCTATATATAGACTGAGCGCACTACAGGGGTCTATATATAGACTGAGCGCACTACAGGGGTCTATATATAGAGTGAGCGCACTACAGGGGTCTATATATAGACTGAGCGCACTACAGGGGTCTATATATAGAATGAGAGCACTACAGGGGTCTATATATAGATAGACTGCACTACAGGGGTCTATATATAGACTGAGCGCACTACAGGGGTCTATATATAGAGTGAGCGCACTACAGGGGTCTGTATATAGAATGAGCGCACTACAGGGGTCTATATATAGAGTGAGCGCACTACAGGGGTCTATATATAGAGTGAGCGCACTACAGGGGTAGGCTGGAACATATAGCCTTATTTATTTTAATATATTTCTTTTTCGTTCTTTTTTTTTGTTCTTCTGGGGAATTGTCAAGTATTTTTCTTTCTTATTTACATTATATCCTATCTGGAAGAACTAGATAGAGTGCTCTGCCGGAATTGGGTCAGCCCCAGGATTAGGATTTTACCTACTGACCAATTTGGGACGGGGGTCAAAAGTGGGGATGCTCTCTGAGTGAGACATAGAAGGGGGGAGGGTGGGGGAGGGGGAGGGAGAGTAACGAGAGTAGTGTGAGCGAGTGGGAACAGGGTTTATACCCCAAACTTAGTTATTTTTTTCTTTTTTTTTGGGGTCTTGTGATTTTGTGTTTTTTTTTTTTTTTATCCCATCTCTTCTCGTCTATTCGGTAGATGGAGGGGATAAAAATAACCTCCCTAAACGCTAGGGGACTCAACACCCCCGAAAAACGCAGGATGTTGCTGAGCGATATGTGGCGCACGGCAACCGATATAGTTTATATCCAGGAAACGCATTTCAGGTCGGGAGGGCTCCCGATACTACAGAGTAAGCACTACCCATTTACTTATCATGCGGAAAATCAAGAGGCAAAATCGAAGGGGGTTTCTATTCTGGTATCCAATAGAGTCCCCTGGATACTAGAAAATAAATATCAAGATACAAAAGGGAGATACCTCTATTTAAAGGGGACAATAAGGGGGATTAAGGTGACCCTGGCGACGGTGTATTTACCAAACAAACAACAGGATGTGTTTCTGAGGAAGGCTATTAAGAAGCTGATGGCAGTCGCGGAAGGTAAAATAATTCTAGGAGGGGACTTCAATATACCTTTGAGCCCGAAGATTGATTGCTCCGGGGGGACGTCATCTGCCCCAGAAGGGGTCAGACGGGGTGTCTTGGAGAAGTTATACGAGGCCCAGCTGGTAGATATATGGAGGGTGATGCACGGAGAGGAGAGAGATTACACTTTCTACTCCAATCCACACCAGTCATATTCCAGAATTGATATGTTTATGATTCCCCATTACTTGATCTCATCTGTGACTGAAGTAACTATAGGTAGCATAACGTGGTCAGACCATGCCCCGGTGAGTCTCTGTATTTCATTATCTGGAGCAGAGATGACTCAAGATAGGAGGTGGCGACTAAATGAGAGTCTTCTACAGAATGAAGAGGTGAGGGAGGATGTGGCTCGGGAAATCGCAGAATATTTTAAATTGAATGATACACCAGGGAGTAATCCAGGGATGATTTGGGAGGCCCACAAGGTGGTAATCAGGGGAGTGTTAATTAGACACGGATCGAAAATAAAAAAGAAACGTGAGCAACAGGTGAAAAATCTATTAGCAGAAATCCAGAAACTGGAACTTCAGCATAAACGAATACAGGCCCCACAAATCGGTAGAGAATTGAGTCATCTGAGGAGGCAGATTTCAGAAATTTTACGGTACAAGGCCAAAGCAAAGATACAAAGGGGAAAGAAAATAAACTATGAATTTGGGGATAAGTGCAGTAAACTATTAGCTGGGAAATTGAAAGAGAAGAACCAACTAACGTATATCCCACAGATTAAGGGGAAGGAGGGGCAATTAAAGAAGTACCCAAAAGAAATAGCGGAGGAGTTTGGGAAATATTATTCGAATCTGTATAATTTGCCCCAGATATCAGTAGCCCAATCAGAGATAGATGAATTCCTCTCAACAATTGACCTGACCAGGCTTTCATCAATTGCCCAGGCCAGTCTGGACACCCCAATCTCAGTCGAGGAACTAGAAGTAACGCTAAAATCTATGAAAGAGGGGAAAGCGCCGGGACCAGATGGCTACACAATGAGATACTATAAAGAATTTATATCAGTACTGGGAAGTAGGATGGCGGGGGTGTTTAACGAGATGGGCCGGTCTGCTGCATTTCCGCCGGAGGCTTTATTAGCCCATATTACAGTGATCCCTAAGGAGGTGAAGGACCCGGCGGAGTGCAGCAGTTATAGGCCGATCTCGTTATTGAACTCTGACCTAAAACTGTTCATGAAGATTCTGGCGAGTCGGTTACAGGTGTGGCTTCCTGAGCTGATAGACATGGACCAAGTAGGATTTGTTCCCACGAGAGAGGCAAGAGACGGTACGATAAGGGCCCTTAACTTGGTCCAAGGAGCTATAGCGGGGGATATCCCTGCCGTGTTCCTAAATACTGATGCCGAGAAGGCCTTTGATAGAGTGGGATGGAGGTACCTGTTCTCTGTGCTGCGACACGTGGGTCTGGGGGAGAACATGATGAGATGGATTAGAAGCGTATACACAGACCCACGTGCTGCGGTGAGAGTCAACGGGATCTTCTCTAAGACATTCCCAATTACCAATGGAACGCGGCAGGGATGCCCCCTGTCCCCGTTACTCTATGTACTATCTCTAGAACCATTACTAAATAAAATTCGTCAAAACCCAGACATACAGGGTATTCAAATAGGTGAGGGCAGCCATAAGATAATTGCATTTGCTGACGACCTGATGTTTGCCATATCTAATCCACATGTTTCTCTTCCCAATCTGATCAAAGAAATCACAAAATTTAGCGAATTTACTAATCTTAAAATAAATCAGGCAAAATCGGAAGCAATGTGTGTGGCAGTCCCATCTAAGATGCAGAAAATTTTGCAACAAAATTTTAGATTCAAATGGAAGGCCGAGCTAAAGTTTTTGGGCACTCTAATTCCAGCAAACATACAAGAAACTTTTAAAATAAATTTCCTACCCCTCTGTAGCTCAATAAGAAAGCTGCTGGAGAAATGGCAACATGGGCTTCACTCATGGTTTGGTAGAAACAATATAGTTAAAATGAGTATACTTCCAAAAATTACGTATCTGTTCCAGACCTTACCAATTAAAATACCCCCGACCTTTCTTCGGCAGCTGGACTCACTTCTGATGAGGTTTATTTGGGCTGGGAAGAAGCCAAGGATAAAAAAAGAGGTGTTGAGACTGCCCAAGAGTTTTGGAGGGATGGCAGTCCCAGATATAGCTAAATATTATCAGGCAGCCCATCTGACGAGACTGATAGATTGGTGTAGGAATAGACAATACAAAAGATGGGTGGAAGTAGAACAGCAGTCCTGTCCAATAGCATTACGTCGAGCTCCCTGGTGTTACAAATTACTGCCAAGTAAGATGAAGAAACACCCCATAATTGGGTCAACATTATCTATTGCAGCTAAAATATGTAAGAACCCAAAATTGTCTTCAAATCTTTCTCCCATATTCCCTGTATTAGGAAACCCAGGATTTATACCAGGGATGGTGGGAGCAATATTTAATAAACTAACTGAGAGGGGTAAGGTACAGGTATCCCATTTTTTACAAACAGACAACTGGCCATCAATCGAAGAGTTGACGAAGATAGGAGGTGGTTATGAGCTGAGTATCTGGCAAGCATTACAAATTAGACATTTTTTAAGATCTCTAGGAAAACCGTCTGAATATAGGCGACAGTTAACAAAATTTGAAAAATATTGTGATGAAGAGGAGCCAATACGCGAGTGAGTTCAAAAATGTACAAAATATTAAACTCCCCTCAGGAAGATGTGGAGCTACCAGGAATTATCAAATGGGAAAGAGACCTAGGGAGGAACTTTACACAGACCCAACGGAGTCATGTAGTGTATCTAGCATTAAACTCCTCAATCTCTACACGGACACAGGAATGTAACTATAAATTACTGTCCCAATGGTATTATACTCCAGTAAAGTTACATAAACTGTCTAGAGAGAATTCAGAGTACTGCTGGAGATGTGGAATGGAGCAGGGTACCTTGCTGCACATCTTTTGGGCCTGTGTAAAGGTCCAAGGTTATTGGAAGGAAGTGCGGAGAATAGCTCAAAAATTAACGATGTGCTAGATTCCGGATGATCCAGCCCTATTTTTACTTCATAGCTCACAAATCCCAGTAGGAGAGTATAAAAAGTCGATACTACGGCATCTGATTAATGCGGCTAGAATGGGAATAACACTTCAGTGGAGAGATAGTAGACCACCATCTATTGCAAGATGGCTTAATAGAGTCAGAGAGATTGGAGCCATGGAGGACTTAATCCTTTTTTCTAAGAACAAAAGAGAGCGGTATGTGGAAACATGGACAGGATGGAACCAGTTTATAAAAACGGAAGAAGGGAAGAGGTTAATGGAGGAGTAGGGAGTTGAGGGGGGAGCCCAGCCGGCCGGAAAGGGATAAGAGGTATATGAATGAAACATAGGGGAGTGAGCCCCGATGTAGGACGAGAGGAGATGGGAATTTAGAGGGGGGGGGGGGTTTTCCCCCTTCTCCCTTTTTTTTTTTTTTGTTTGTTTGTTTCTGTTTTGGGGATGCTCTTGATGTGTTGAATAAATGGGAGGGGGTGGGAAGGGGGTAGGGAATATAGGAGGATTAAGGATCAGAAGGGAGCATAAACCAGGACTCCGTGGACTCCCGGAGAGGATTAGCCACTAATTAGAAGTTTCGAGGAGAAATATATATGTGTAACTTTATGTTTAAGTTATGAACAGGCTAAATGTAATGTTAATTTTGAATAATTCTGATCCTAAACGAAAAGAAAAATAAAGTATATAAATAGGAAAAAAAAAAAGAATGAGCGCACTACAGGGGTCTATATATAGAATGAGCGCACTACAGGGGTCTATATATAGACTGAGCGCACTACAGGGGTCTGTATATAGAATGAGCGCACTACAGGGGTCTGTATATAGACTGAGCGCACTACAGGGGTCTATATATAGAATGAGCGCACTACAGGGGTCTATATATAGAATGAGCGCACTACAGGGGTCTATATATAGAATGAGCGCACTACAGGGGTCTATATATAGAATGAGCGCACTACAGGGGTCTATATATAGAATGAGCGCACTACAGGGGTCTATATATAGAATGAGCGCACTACAGGGGTCTATATATAGAATGAGCGCACTACAGGGGTCTATATATAGAATGAGCGCACTGCAGGGGTCTATATATAGAATGAGCGCACTACAGGGGTCTATATATAGATAGACTGCACTACAGGGGTCTATATATAGACTGAGCGCACTACAGGGGTCTATATATAGAGTGAGCGCACTACAGGGGTCTGTATATAGAATGAGCGCACTACAGGGGTCTATATATAGACTGAGCGCACTACAGGGGTCTATATATAGAATGAGAGCACTACAGGGGTCTATATATAGATAGACTGCACTACAGGGGTCTATATATAGACTGAGCGCACTACAGGGGTCTATATATAGAGTGAGCGCACTACAGGGGTCTATATATAGACTGAGCGCACTACAGGGGTCTATATATAGAGTGAGCGCACTACAGGGGTCTATATATAGAGTGAGCGCACTACAGGGGTAGGCTGGAACATATAGCCTTATTTATTTTAATATATTTCTTTTTCGTTCTTTTTTTTTGTTCTTCTGGGGAATTGTCAAGTATTTTTCTTTCTTATTTACATTATATCCTATCTGGAAGAACTAGATAGAGTGCTCTGCCGGAATTGGGTCAGCCCCAGGATTAGGATTTTACCTACTGACCAATTTGGGACGGGGGTCAAAAGTGGGGATGCTCTCTGAGTGAGACATAGAAGGGGGGAGGGTGGGGGAGGGGGAGGGAGAGTAACGAGAGTAGTGTGAGCGAGTGGGAACAGGGTTTATACCCCAAACTTAGTTATTTTTTTCTTTTTTTTTGGGGTCTTGTGATTTTGTGTTTTTTTTTTTTTTTTTATCCCATCTCTTCTCGTCTATTCGGTAGATGGAGGGGATAAAAATAACCTCCCTAAACGCTAGGGGACTCAACACCCCCGAAAAACGCAGGATGTTGCTGAGCGATATGTGGCGCACGGCAACCGATATAGTTTATATCCAGGAAACGCATTTCAGGTCGGGTGGGCTCCCGATACTACAGAGTAAGCACTACCCATTTACTTATCATGCGGAAAATCAAGAGGCAAAATCGAAGGGGGTTTCTATTCTGGTATCCAATAGAGTCCCCTGGATACTAGAAAATAAATATCAAGATGCAAAAGGGAGATACCTCTATTTAAAGGGGACAATAAGGGGGATTAAGGTGACCCTGGCGACGGTGTATTTTCCAAACAAACAACAGGATGTGTTTCTGAGGAAGGCTATTAAGAAGCTGATGGCAGTCGCGGAAGGTAAAATAATTCTAGGAGGGGACTTCAATATACCTTTGAGCCCGAAGATTGATTGCTCCGGGGGGGACGTCGTCTGCCCCAGAAGGGGTCAGACGGGGTGTCTTGGAGAAGTTATACGAGGCCCAGCTGGTAGATATATGGAGGGTGATGCACGGAGAGGAGAGAGATTACACTTTCTACTCCAATCCACACCAGTCATATTCCAGAATTGATATGTTCATGATTCCCCATTACTTGATCTCATCTGTGACCGAAGTAACTATAGGTAGCATAACGTGGTCAGACCATGCCCCGGTGAGTCTCTGTATTTCATTATCTGGAGCAGAGATGACTCAAGAGAGGAGGTGGCGACTAAATGAGAGTCTTCTACAGAATGAAGAGGTGAGGGAGGATGTGGCTCGGGAAATCGCAGAATATTTTAAATTGAATGATACACCAGGGAGTAATCCAGGGATGATTTGGGAGGCCCACAAGGTGGTAATCAGGGGAGTGTTGATTAGACACGGATCGAAAATAAAAAAGAAACGTGAGCAACAGGTGAAAAATCTATTAGCAGAAATCCAGAAACTGGAACTTCAGCATAAACGAATACAGTCCCCACAAATCGGTAGAGAATTGAGTCATCTGAGGAGGCAGATTTCAGAAATTTTACGGTACAAGGCCAAAGCAAAGATACAAAGGGGAAAGAAAATAAACTATGAATTTGGGGATAAGTGCAGTAAACTATTAGCTGGGAAATTGAAAGAGAAGAACCAACTAACGTATATCCCACAGATTAAGGGGAAGGAGGGGCAATTAAAGAAGTACCCAAAAGAAATAGCGGAGGAGTTTGGGAAATATTATTCGAATCTGTATAATTTGCCCCAGATATCAGTAGCCCAATCAGAGATAGATGAATTCCTCTCAACAATTGACCTGACCAGGCTTTCATCAATTGCCCAGGCCAGTCTGGACACCCCAATCTCAGTCGAGGAACTAGAAGTAACGCTAAAATCTATGAAAGAGGGGAAAGCGCCGGGACCAGATGGCTACACAATGAGATACTATAAAGAATTTATATCAGTACTGGGAAGTAGGATGGCGGGGGTGTTTAACGAGATGGGCCGGTCTGCTGCATTTCCGCCGGAGGCTTTATTAGCCCATATTACAGTGATCCCTAAGGAGGTGAAGGACCCGGCGGAGTGCAGCAGTTATAGGCCGATCTCGTTATTGAACTCTGACCTAAAACTGTTCATGAAGATTCTGGCGAGTCGGTTACAGGTGTGGCTTCCTGAGCTGATAGACATGGACCAAGTAGGATTTGTTCCCACGAGAGAGGCAAGAGATGGTACGATAAGGGCCCTTAACTTGGTTCAGGGAGCTATAGCGGGAGATATCCCTGCCGTGTTCCTAAATACTGATGCCGAGAAGGCCTTTGATAGAGTGGGATGGAGGTACCTGTTCTCTGTGCTGCGACACGTGGGTCTGGGGGAGAACATGATGAGATGGATTAGAAGCGTATACACAGACCCACGTGCTGCGGTGAGAGTCAACGGGATCTTCTCTAAGACATTCCCAATTACCAATGGAACGCGGCAGGGATGCCCCCTGTCCCCGTTACTCTATGTACTATCTCTAGAACCATTACTAAATAAAATTCGTCAAAACCCAGACATACAGGGTATTCAAATAGGTGAGGGCAGCCATAAGATAATTGCATTTGCTGACGACCTGATGTTTGCCATATCTAATCCACATGTTTCCCTTCCCAATCTGATCAAAGAAATCACAAAATTTAGCGAATTTACTAATCTTAAAATAAATCAGGCAAAATCGGAAGCAATGTGTGTGGCAGTCCCATCTAAGATGCAGAAAATTTTGCAACAAAATTTTAGATTCAAATGGAAGGCCGAGCTAAAGTTTTTGGGCACTCTAATTCCAGCAAACATACAAGAAACTTTTAAAATAAATTTCCTACCCCTCTGTAGCTCAATAAGAAAGCTGCTGGAGAAATGGCAACATGGGCTTCACTCATGGTTTGGTAGAAACAATATAGTTAAAATGAGTATACTTCCAAAAATTACGTATCTGTTCCAGACCTTACCAATTAAAATACCCCCGACCTTTCTTCGGCAGCTGGACTCACTTCTGATGAGGTTTATTTGGGCTGGGAAGAAGCCAAGGATAAAAAAAGAGGTGTTGAGACGGCCCAAGAGTTTTGGAGGGATGGCTGTCCCAGATATAGCTAAATATTATCAGGCAGCCCATCTGACGAGACTGATAGATTGGTGTAGGAATAGACAATACAGTAAGAGCTGTGAAAATGTGGAACAGACTCCCTCCAGAGGTGGTTCTGGCCAGCTCAGTAGATTGCTTTAAGAAAGGCCTGGATTATTTCCTAAATGTACAGAATATAACTGAGTACTAAGATTTGTAGGTAAAGTTGATCCGGGGTAAATCCGATTGCCTCTCGGGGGATCAGGAGGGAATTTTTTCCCCTGCTGTAGCAAATTGGATCATGCTCCGCTGGGGTTTTTTGCCTTCCTCTGGATCAACTGTGGGTATGGAGTTGGGTGTATGGTATTGTATTGTGTTTTTTATTTTGTTTGTTTATTTTTTTGTGGTTGAACTGGATAGACTTGTGTCTTTTTTCAACCTGACTAACTATGTAACTATGTAACTATGGGTGGAAGTAGAACAGCAGTCCTGTCCAATAGCATTACGTCGAGCTCCCTGGTGTTATAAATTACTGCCAAGTAAGATGAAGAAACACCCCATAATTGGGCCAACATTATCTATTGCAGCTAAAACATGTAAGAACCCAAAATTGTCTTCAAATCTTTCTCCCATTTTCCCTGTACTAGGAAATCCAGGATTTGCACCAGGGACAGTGGGAGCAATATTTAACAAACTAACTGAGAGGGGTAAGGTACAGGTATCCCATTTTTTACAAACAGACAACTGGCCATCAATCGAAGAGTTGACGAAGATAGGAGGTGGTTATGAGCTGAGTATCTGGCAAGCATTACAAATCAGACATTTTTTAAGATCTCTGGGAAAACCGTCTGAATATAGGCGACAGTTAACAAAATTTGAAAAATATTGTGATGAAGAGGAGCCAATACAGCGAGTGAGTTCAAAAATGTACAAAATATTAAACTCCCCTCAGGAAGATGTGGAGCTACCAGGAATTATCAAATGGGAAAGAGACCTAGGGAGGAGCTTTACACAGACCCAACGGAGTCATGTAGTGTATCTAGCATTAAACTCCTCAATCTCTACACGGACACAGGAATGTAACTATAAATTACTGTCCCAATGGTATTATACTCCAGTAAAGTTACATAAACTGTCTAGAGAGAATTCAGAGTACTGCTGGAGATGTGGAATGGAGCAGGGTACCTTGCTGCACATCTTTTGGGCCTGTGTAAAGGTCCAAGGTTATTGGAAGGAAGTGCGGAGAATAGCTCAAAAATTAACGACGTGCTAGATTCCGGATGATCCAGCCCTATTTTTACTTCATAGCTCACAAATCCCAGTAGGAGAGTATAAAAAGTCGATACTACGGCATCTGATTAATGCGGCTAGAATGGGAATAACACTTCAGTGGAGAGATAGTAGACCACCATCTATTGCAAGATGGCTTAATAGAGTCAGAGAGATTGGAGCCATGGAGGACTTAATCCTTTTTTCTAAGAACAAAAGAGAGCGGTATGTGGAAACATGGACAGGATGGAACCAGTTTATAAAAACGGAAGAAGGGAAGAGGTTAATGGAGGAGTAGGGAGTTGAGGGGGGAGCCCAGCCGGCCGGAAAGGGATAAGAGGTATATGAATGAAACATAGGGGAGTGAGCCCCGATGTAGGACGAGAGGAGATGGGAACTTAGAAGGGGGGGGGGGTTTTCCCCCTTCTCCTTTTTTTTTTTTTTTGTTTGTTTGTTTCTGTTTTGGGGATGCTCTTGATGTGTTGAATAAATGGGAGGGGGTGGGAAGGGGGTAGGGAATATAGGAGGATTAAGGATCAGAAGGGAGCATAAACCAGGACTCCGTGGACTCCCGGAGAGGATTAGCCACTAATTAGAAGTTTCGAGGAGAAATATATATGTGTAACTTTATGTTTAAGTTATGAACAGGCTAAATGTAATGTTAATTTTGAATAATTCTGATCCTAAACGAAAAGAAAAATAAAGTATATAAATAGGAAAAAAAAAAAGAATGAGCGCACTACAGGGGTCTATATATAGAATGAGCGCACTACAGGGGTCTATATATAGACTGAGCGCACTACAGGGGTCTGTATATAGACTGAGCGCACTACAGGGGTCTGTATATAGAATGAGCGCACTACAGGGGTCTATATATAGAATGAGCGCACTACAGGGGTCTATATATAGAATGAGCGCACTACAGGGGTCTATATATAGAATGAGCGCACTGCAGGGGTCTATATATAGAATGAGCGCACTACAGGGGTCTATATATAGACTGAGCGCACTACAGGGGTCTATATATAGGCTGAGCGCACTACAGGGGTCTATATATAGACTGAGCGCACTACAGGGGTCCGTATATAGACTGAGCGCACTACAGGGGTCTATATATAGAATGAGCGCACTACAGGGGTCTATATATAGAATGAGCGCACTACAGGGGTCTATATATAGAATGAGCGCACTACAGGGGTCTGTATATAGACTGAGCGCACTACAGGGGTCTATATATAGAATGAGCGCACTACAGGGGTCTATATATAGAATGAGCGCACTACAGGGGTCTATATATAGAATGAGCGCACTACAGGGGTCTATATATAGAATGAGCGCACTACAGGGGTCTATATATAGAATGAGCGCACTACAGGGGTCTATATATAGAATGAGCGCACTACAGGGGTCTATATATAGACTGAGCGCACTACAGGGGTCCGTATATAGACTGAGCGCACTACAGGGGTCTATATATAGAATGAGCGCACTACAGGGGTCTATATATAGAATGAGTGCACTACAGGGGTCTATATATAGAATGAGCGCACTACAGGGGTCTATATATAGAATGAGCGCACTACAGGGGTCTATATATAGACTGAGCGCACTACAGGGGTCTGTATATAGAATGAGCGCACTACAGGGGTCTATATATAGAATGAGCGCACTACAGGGGTCTATATATAGAATGAGCGCACTACAGGGGTCTATATATAGAATGAGCGCACTACAGGGGTCTATATATAGACTGATAAGCAAACGATAGGAATGTGGCCTAGGTTGGTATCCAAGTATCATGTGCAATAAAAAGAGGAAAAAATGATATATTGAAAAAGAAAAGAAAAAATTGTGGTCAGGATCCTGTGCAGACCAGCGAATGCTGGAAATGACTGTGACCGTTGTGTACAATGCTGTGTAACAAACACCCTTCTGTAACTAGGGTACTAATGCTTCCCAAATGCCAAGGGGCATCATCTAATAAGGGATAACATGTGGGCAAGCACCAAAAAGTAATAATATTAAGTGGGAAATTGCCGGCGAATGGCCGTGCCTGAACCCCCAGCCTCCGTTGTATATAGTCAGGATACTGTGCAGACCAGCAGGTAGCTACATAAGGCTGCAACCATATAGAATGAATCCTGGCTACCAGACAACCCAATAAGATTCTAGGGCTAGATTCACGTAGAGCTACGCCGGCGTATCGGTAGATACGCCGTCGTTACTCTGATTCTACGCCGTCGTAAATTTAAGCGTATTCTGGAAACCAGATACGCTTAAATTTGTCTGAGATACGAGCGGCCTAAGTCTCCTGCGCCATCGTATCTTAGGGTGCAATATTTACGCTGGCCGCTAGGTGGCGCTTCCGTTGAGTTCGGCATAGAATATGCAAATTACCTAGATACGCCGATTCAGAAACGTACATGCGCCCGGCGCTATTTTTTTACGTCGTTTACGTAAGGCTTTTTCTGCGTAACGTTGCTCCTGCTATTAGGAGGCGCACGCAATGTTAAGTATGGACGTCGTTCCCGCGTCGAATTTTGAAACATTTTACGTCATTTGCGCAAGTCGTTCGCGAATAGGGCTTTGCGTCAATTACGTCCACGTCGAAAGCATTGACGATTTGCAGGCGGAATTTCGAGCATGCGCACTGGGATTCTTTCATGCGCCGTTCGTTAAAGACGTCATTTACATGCGGTCATGTTTTATTTGCATAAAACACGCCCACCTTTTCTCAATTTGAATTTGGCGCGCTTACGCCGGCTGATTTACGTTACGCCGCCGCAACTTACGGAGCAAGTGCTTTGTGAATACTGCACTTGCCCGTCTAAGTTGCGGAGGCGTAGCGTAAATGACATACGCTGCCCCCGCACAAAATTACGTCCCCCTACCTGAATCTAGCCCCAAGTAATTACCAATGTCTCACAAGTAACAACAGAAATCCGACGGACTGTTTACGTGTTACATTTTAAAAGCCGCGGCAAACCTGCTGACCTCACATGGTTGCTAATGTGACAGAACACCTCTGATTTTCACATTTAACCACTTGCCGACCGCCGCATGTATATGTACGTCCACAGAATGGCACGGACAGGCACATTGGCGTACAGGTACGTCCCTGACTTTCCGCGGGTCCGATCGGGACCCCCCCGCTACATGCAGCGGTCGGATTCCCGCAGGGAGCAATCCGGGACGACGGCGCGGCTATTCGTTTCTAGCTGCCCCCTCGCGATCGCTCCCCGGAGCTGAAGAACGGGGAGAGTCGTATGTAAACACACCTTCTCTGTTCTTCACTGTGGCGGCGCATCGATCGAGTGATCCCTTTTATAGGGAGACTCGATCGATGACGTCACACCTACAGCCACACCCCCCTACAGTTGTAAACACACACTAAGTGAACACTAACTCCTACAGCGCCACCTGTGGTTAACTCCCAAACTGCAACTGTCATTTTCACAATAAACAATGCAATTTAAATGCATTTTTTGCTGTGAAAATGACAATGGTCCCAAAAATGTGTCAAAATTGTCCGAAGTGTCCGCCGTAATGTCGCAGTCACGAAAAAAATCGCTGATCGCCGCCATTAGTAGTAAAAAAAATGCAATAAAACTATCCCCTATTTTGTAAACGCTATAAATTTTGCGCAAACCAACCGATAAACGCTTATTACGATTTTTTTTACCAAAAATAGGTAGAAGAATACGTATCGGCCTAAACTGAGGAAAAAAAAAATTATATATGTTTTTGGGGGATATTTATTATATCAAAAAGTAAAAAATATTGCATTTTTTTCAAAATTGTCGCTCTATTTTTGTTTATAGCGCAAAAAATAAAAACCGCAGAGGTGATCAAATACCACCAAAAGAAAGCTCTATTTGTGGGGAAAAAAAGGACGCCAATTTTGTTTGGGAGCCACGTCGCACGACCGCGCAATTGTCTGTTAAAGCGACGCAGTGCCGAATCGCAAAAACTGGCCAGGTCCTTTACCTGCCTAAAGGTCAGGGTCTTAAGTGGTTAAATTTAAATAGCAGCCGCAAACCTGCTGACCTCACATGGTTGCTAATGTGACAGAACTCCTCTGATTTTCACATTTAACATTTAAACAGTCCGTGGGATTTCCAAAAACTGCATATAAAGCATATAAGCTCCGTTTTGTGTTGAAAATAACTGTGAAATCTAAAACTCCGGTGGGTGTAACAAGATGTCCGCCTGCCCCTTCACACTCTATCATTACTGTGCAATGGTGTGGGGTGTAGCAAGATGGCGGCGAGAAAACGTCACTTCCGGGGCAATCTGTAATGGGGAGCCGATGTATTGTCACAATTCACTCCCCATCACAGATTGCTCCGGAAGTGACGTTTCGCCGCCGCCATCTTGCTACACCCCACACTATTGCCCAGTAATGATAGAGTGTGAAGGGGGCAGGCGGACATCTTGTTACACCCACCGGAGTTTTAGATTTCAGTTATTTTCATGAATGTGACGAGACACCGCCGCTGTCCCCGCCGATCAAGTTTGCAATTCAAACTCAACCAGCCTCCACTACCCCTTATATGCATGAGGGCGTACCAAGATGGCGGACACGACGATCCCCCGCCCCTTTTCCATGGTAACGACGCACCCCCCTCCCCCTGGGAAGTGCCCCGCCCATGTGATCTGTGACGGCCGCGGGCGGAGCTTCGTTCCGCGCATGCGCAGTACGAGGGAGGAGGCGAGAAGTGGAGGATGCAGAAGTACGAGAAGCTGGAGAAGATCGGAGAGGGTGAGGCGGGGAGCCGGAGCTACGACAGGCCGGGGATGTGAGGCCTACCGACCGGGGGTGGGGGGAGAGAGAACCAGAGACCGGGGATGTGAGGCCTGCAGACTGGGGGGGAGAGATCACTACAGACCGGGGATCTGAGGCCTCCTCCACTGATATTGTATGAGAGAGAAGAGCCCCCCCCACTCTATAGGCATCTTTCTTGTCTCTTCTCTCCGGCATGGAGGAGAAATCACAGGAAAACCTCCATAGTGCTCCCCGCTCAGCCACTATATATATATATGAGACGAAACATGTTGGGGCGGAGCTGTTGTGACGTCGCCCCGCATATGGAAATGTCTGTTGCTAGGCGGAGCAGCTGAGGTTGTTCACTCCGCCAGGGGAGGGGGCGGAGTGAAACACGGGGGGGGGGGCGTGGCCTGGACGGAGGATGTCCTACATCCTGTGATGTGCGACTTGTAGGACTTCTTGTTCCTACGAGCGACCCTCGCATCGTACAGCGATGTCCCCGCGGTTGTCCCCGTTAGGCGTCTCCTCTGGTTGTCATGGTGATGTAGGCGGGTCTTTTATTGATTTGGTTGTCATGGTGATGTGGGCGGGTCTTTTATTGATTTGGTTGTCATGGTGATGTGGGCGGGTCTTTTATTGATTTGGTATTTCCTCTTCCTGTTCTCAGGGACGTACGGCACGGTGTTTAAGGCGAAGAACCGGGAGACTCATGAGATTGTGGCCCTGAAGAGAGTGCGCCTGGATGATGATGACGAGGTGAGGCTGGTGGGGGTAGAGATCAGGGTGCTAGGGGGGGGTCCTTCCTATTCATAGTGATGATGTCATTGTCTCCTCCCCCCAGGGGGTCCCGAGTTCTGCCCTCCGTGAGATCTGCCTACTGAAAGAGCTGAAACACAAGAACATCGTCAGGTAAGGAGGGCGGAGCATGTCCTCTGCCCCACCCATATCTTGTCCCTTTGACCACACCCACATCCCGTATAATGGCAAAGTATTTACACTCAGCCACACCCTTCAATGAAGCCCCGCCCACTTCCTGCGCTCTCAGCCCCACCCACATCCTATATAATGCAAAGTATTTACACTCTGCCCCACCCACACCCTTTAATGTAGCCCCACCCACTCCCTGCGCTCTCAGCCCCACCCACATCCTATATAATGGCAAAGTATTTACACTCTGCCCCACCCACACCCTTCAATGTAGCCCCACCCACTCCCTGCGCTCTCAGCCCCACCCACATCCTATATAATGGCAGCGTATTTACACTCTGCTCCGCCCACACCCTTTATTGTAGCCCCGCCCTCTCCCTGCGCTCTCAGCCCCACCCACATCCTATATAATGGCAAAGTATTTACACTCTGCCCCACCCACTCCCTTTATTGTAGCCCCACCCACTCCCTGTGCTCTCAGCCCCACCCACATCCTATATAATGGCAAAGTATTTACACTCTGCTCCACCCACACCCTTCAATGTAGCCCCACCCACTCCCTGCGCTCTCAGCCCCACCCACATCCTATATAATGCAAAGTATTTACTCTCTGCCCCGCCCACACCCTTCAATGTAGCCCCACCCACTCCCTGTGCTCTCAGCCCCACCCACATCCTATATAATGGCAAAGTATTTACACTCTGCTCCACCCACACCCTTCAATGTAGCCCCACCCACATCCTATATAATGGCAAAGTATTTACACTCTGCTCCACCCACACCCTTCAACGTAGCCACACCCACTCCCTGCGCTCTCAGCCCCACCCACATCCTATATAATGCAAAGTATTTACTCTCTGCCCCGCCCACACCCTTCAATGTAGCCCCACCCACTCCCTGCGCTCTCAGCCCCACCCACATCCTATATAATGGCAAAGTATTTACACTTGGCCACGCCCACTGCTTGCACTCTGCCCCACCCTCATCCTGACTATTGGTAAGTATTTGCTTTCAGCCCCACCCACACCTGTCAGGTACATCTTTCCACAGTGGTCTTCTATTATAGAGGATGGAACTGGCCCCCCCCCCCCCCCCTCATTCATCTCACAGAAGTCAGATTCGCACCCCCCTCCCTCCTCCAGTCACTTCTCCCCCCCCCCCCCCCCCCCCGCAGTAGATTTGGGTCCCCCGGGGTCCTGTAACCCGCTCTCTCCCCCATGGTGAGGATTGAGGCGCTGAGTTTGGGTTTCTCTGTTGCAGGTTACATGACGTCCTTCATAGTGATAAGAAGCTGACGCTGGTCTTCGAGTTCTGCGATCAGGTACCGTCCCGCTCTGATGAGGGGGGGGGGGGGAGGGGGGGCAGCAATCCAGGGGGGGGGTGTCTGGCAGATTTTTCTGACATTTATCTTGCATCCCAGAACACAGAAGGTCTCCTATTCATTATGGTCGGGTTATGCTGCCACCTTCAGTTGGTTAAATACTGGCAAAAAAACAAAACAGGAACTCCCCTGCAGGTCTCCAACCCCCCGTCCCCTGCAGGTCTCTAACCCCGTCCCCTGCAGGTCTCTAACCCCGTCCCCTGCAGGTCTCTAACCCCGTCCCCTGCAGGTCTCTAACCCCGTCCCCTGCAGGTCTCTAACCCCGTCCCCTGCAGGTCTCTAACCCCGTCCCCTGCAGGTCTCTAACCCCGTCCCCTGCAGGTCTGTAACCCCGTCCCCTGCAGGTCTGTAACCCCCTCCCCTGCAGGTCCATAACCCCCTCCCCTGGCGAATCCCAAGTCCCCTCCCCCCCCCGGGATCAGCAGAACGGCTTTACATCCCTGGGGCTGTTCATCTCTCAGGGGATTGGACAGTCTGTAATGTTGCCGGCACGCCCTGGACCCCGCAGAACGAGACTCTGTGCAATAATATATTGGGGTAGTAGGGTGCTACACAGGTGCAGTGACCCCTTGTGGGGGGGGGTGTTGAGTCCCTGAAGTCCCTTAGTGATGGGTAAAGATTGACACCCCCCCCCCCCCCTCGGAATCCTGCAGCAGACTGGTGATTGCCCTGTGGTAGTCCTGCTGGTATCGCCCCTCGCTGGTCCAGTGTTCCTCCATGTGATTGGCAGACTCGTTTTTATGTTGTCTTTTCACAATGTGGAGAGGCTCCCAGGACGCCCCCCCCAAGGGCCACATAGCGGTGGGGGGTCTCAGGGGTGGTCCAGGAGGCTCAAAGTGCCAAATGAGGTGAAGTTAGTCCTCCACCCCCTGCATTCACTCTGATGGCCGAGCCACGCGCAGTGCAGCAGGTGATGTCACGGGTGGGGAGGAGCACCGAAGTGGCAGCCATCTTGGATCTCCTGTGAATGGAGGCCCTAGGGGTGGACTGATGGCTGTTGTTGGCACAGGCGCGGTGGTGGGGCGCTGGCAGTGGGCACCAAGAGCCCTGCATCTGGCTGTTACAGGCAAGTAAGGGGCGTATGGGAGACATCCTGGCTGGTGGGACTACAAGTCACAGCAGAACCTCCATGACTGCAGAGGCTCCTTCCAGTCGGGCAATTCTCTGGGGTAACCAGCATAGTGGTGGTCCCCGGCACAGTGGCTTGGGACCGCCGTGTCCAACAAGGCTCCAGATTTACATTTCAGCAGGTCAGTGACTCCCTGACAGCAGAGGAAGGGGTGGGGCCTCATATACTTGATTTGTGGTGCAGGGATCTTGGATGCAGGCCCAATGGAAGGGCTTATGCCTTGGAGGGGACGTCCTGTGTGGTGTCCAGAGGCCTGCAGGTGTCAGTGTGGTGTCCAGAGGCCTGCAGGTGTCAGTGTGGTGTCCAGAGGCCTGCAGGTGTCAGTGTGGTGTCCAGTGGCCTGCAGGTGTCGGTGTGGTGTCCAGAGGCCTGCAGGTGTCGGTGTGGTGTCCAGAGGCCTGCAGGTGTCGGGGTGGTGTCCGGTGGCCTGCAGGTGTCAGTGTGGTGTCCAGTGGCCTGCAGGTGTCAGTGTGGTGTCCAGTGGCCTGCAGGTGTCAGTGCGGTGTCCAGTGGCCTGCAGGTGTCAGTGTGGTGTCCAGTGGCCTGCAGGTGTCAGTGTGGTGTCCAGTGGCCTGCAGGTGTCAGTGTGGTGTCCGATCGCCTGCAGGTGTCAGTGTGGTGTCCAGTGGCCTGCAGGGGTCAGTGTGGTGTCCAGTGGCCTGCAGGTGTCGGTGTGGTGTCCAGTGGCCTGCAGGTGTCAGTGTGGTGTCCAGTGGCCTGCAGGTGTCAGTGTGGTGTCCAGTGGCCTGCAGGTGTCAGTGTGGTGTCCAGTGGCCTGCAGGTGTCAGTGTGGTGTCCGATCGCCTGCAGGTGTCAGTGTGGTGTCCAGTGGCCTGCAGGTGTCAGTGTGGTGTCCGATCGCCTGCAGGTGTCAGTGTGGTGTCCGATCGCCTGCAGGTGTCAGTGTGGTGTCCAGAGGCCTGCAGGTGTCAGTGTGGTGTCCAGAGGCCTGCAGGTGTCAGTGTGGTGTCCAGAGGCCTGCAGGTGTCAGTGTGGTGTCCAGTGGCCTGCAGGTGTCAGTGTGGTGTCCAGTGGCCTGCAGGTGTCAGTGTGGTGTCCGATCGCCTGCAGGTGTCAGTGTGGTGTCCAGTGGCCTGCAGGTGTCAGTGTGGTGTCCAGAGGCCTGCAGGTGGCAGTGTAACCCCCTTGGGTCATGTGATGGACTCTCCCCAGCAAAGGATTTTACTGGGAAACCACCAATTCCATTTCTTGGATATTTTCCTTCCAAGTTGTGATGATGTCATTGGATAGAATTCCTCCTTCATACACCCGCTGTGATTGGTGGGGTTCTCTCCCTATTACCTGATTGTCAGCTCTTCTTCTTTTCTCAGGACCTGAAGAAGTACTTTGACAGCTGCAATGGGGACCTGGACCCGGAAATTGTAAAGGTGAGACTTCTGCCGCCCCGGGTCCCCTGACCGAGGAGTGCCTGAGAGTGCTGGGACTCCGGATGTGGAGTGCCTGATGGGATGTGGCGTGCCTGGAGGGATGTGGCGGGCGCCATGTCTGGAGGGATGTGGCATGTCTGGAGGGATGTGGCGGGCGGCATGTCTGGAGGGATGTGGCGTGCCTGGAGGGATGTGGCGGGCGGCATGTCTGGAGGGATGTGGCATGTCTGGAGGGATGTGGCATGTCTGGAGGGATGTGGCGTGCCTGGAGGGATGTGGCGGGCGGCATGTCTGGAGGGATGTGGCATGTCTGAGGGATGTGGCGTGCCTGGAGGGATGTGGAGTGCCTGATGGGATGTGGCGGGCGGCATGTCTGGAGGGATGTGGCGTGCCTGGAGGGATGTGGCGTGCCTGGAGGGATGTGGCGGGCGGCGTGCCTGGAGGGATGTGGCGTGTCTGGAGGGATGTGGCGGGCGGCGTGCCTGGAGGGATGTGGCGTGTCTGGAGGGATGTGGCGTGCCTGGAGGGATGTGGCGGGCGGCGTGCCTGGAGGGATGTGGCGTGTCTGATGGGATGTGGCGGGTGGCGTGCCTGGGGGATGTTGTGTGTCGGGAGTCCAGTTATCGTATTTAGTCTCTATCTGCTCTTTTTCTCTTTCAGTCCTTCATGTATCAGCTGCTGAAGGGTCTGGCCTTCTGTCACAGCCGGAATGTCCTTCACCGAGACCTGAAACCACAGAATCTGCTCATCAACAGGGTGAGGGCAGGAGGGTGGGTGAAGGGAGGGGAGACGATGGGAGGGTGAAGGGAGGAGGGACGATGGGAGGGTGAAGGGAGGAGGGACGATGGGAGGGTGAAGGGAGGAGGGACGATGGGAGGGTGAAGGGAGGAGGGACGATGGGAGGGTGAAGGGAGGAGGGACGATGGGAGGGTGAAGGGAGGGGAGACGATGGGAGGGTGAAGGGAGGAGGGACGATGGGAGGGTGAAGGGAGGAGGGACGATGGGAGGGTGAAGGGAGGAGGGACGATGGGAGGGTGAAGGGAGGAGGGACGATGGGAGGGTGAAGGGAGCGGGAGACGATGGGAGGGTGAAGGGAGGGGAGACGATGGGTGGGAAGAAGGCCGATTTGTCCAGACTGTGAGAGCGGGAGATCAGGGAACGTCGGTTCCTCCATCTCTTCTGTGGGTAATGAAGTCAGAAGCAGCAGACATTTCATCTCTTCCAGCTTACAGTTGCCGGGGAAGCGGCTAATCAAGCTTGGATCTGTACTTGATTAGCTGGCAGTGGAGACATTGAAGATCTAATAGACCTCTGATGTCTCCATAAAGAGGACCTGTCACCCGCTCATGCTATCGTAGGCTTTGCTGGCTTCCTTGCGATAGCAATAAAGATAAACAAAGTGTTTAAAAAATGAAATTGTTACAAAATAGCAATAGTATTAAAAAAAGTTATTTCTCTTCCGTTCATGGACGGACACAGCAGCAATTGACCTTCGGGTATTATCCTCCCTTTTAGAAAATTGACTAGGCAGAAAAACAGTTAAGTGTTAAACACTCCACACAGCACAGCACCTCCCAGGGGGCGGTTCCCCCGGGTACATCCCCCCCCCCCATTCTCTGTTTTGCAGCCTCAGTTTTTTTCTGCCTAGCAAGGAGATGACATGGCTCTTCTGGGCCCATGTGCTCTGAGTTCTTTTCTTGCTTTTTTTCCTGCATTTTTGGGTCCTGGGATCTACAATTAACTGCCGACTGGGTGACAGGCTGGATCCTCGATGCTTGTAGTCCCCCCAAGTTCGGCCATCGAGCGTGTGCCGGCCTTTAGCTATGCGCTGGGCCATCCACGACGTGCCCCGTTGCTCCAGGGGTGGCCGGTGAGCTATACGCTCCAGGGCACAGATATGACCGGGCTCTTTGTCCGTGTCACAGTGTGCCGGGCCGACAGCCATGCCGTAACTGCGCGAATGTTGGTTCTGTCCGGGATGCCTCTAGCCGGTGGTCACAGGACGGGTAAGTAGCAGTCCCCTTGCTTTGGCAGGGTGGTGCGGCTGGTGCATTCCTGGGGAGGTCAATCGGGGGTCCGCCCTCCTTTCCTCTCTCTCCTTCCCCGCGTTCTGGGTGGTCGGCCGTGAGGTGGGGGGTCCACCTGGGGGGCTCCATCCTGTGGCTGGGGGCTGTGTCTGCTATCGGGGGTGCTGTTTTACTGCCATGTGTGCGGGGGGCTCTCCCAAGTGGTCTCTGAGACTGCAGGACCGCCCGGTCAGGATCCAGTCGGACAACGCCACGGCTGTGGCGTATGTCAATCATCAAGGGGGCACACGGAGCTCGGCTGCAGCGGCGGAAGTCGCTCGCATCCTCTGGTGGACCGAAAAGAACTTTCCGCCTCTTTCGGCTGTGTACATTCTGGGGGTACAGAACTGGCAGGCCGATTACCTAAGTCGCCAAACGCTAGACCAAGTAGAATGGTCTCTACACCTGGATGTGTTTCAGAGTCTGTGGCGTTGGTGGCGCAGTGGGGTCACTATCGCCTAATCTACGCCTTCCCTTCTCTGAAGCTTCTTCCTCATCTCCTGCGCAGAGTGGAAGCCGAGGGATACCAACAATCCTGATCGCTCCGGATTGGCCTCGCCGTCCCTGGTACGCGGATCTGGTGCGTCTGATGGCAGACGTTCCTTGGCGTCTACCCCTGAGAGAAGATCTTCTGTCGCAGGGTCAGATCTTCCACCCTGCTTTACAGTGGTTGGCTTTGACAGCGTGGCTATTGAGAGCCAGGTGCTGAAGGAACGAGGTCTGTCGGACTCGGTGATCTCTACCATGCTGCGGGCGCGGAAGTCTACTTCCCGGAAGATTTACCATCGTACGTGGAAGGCTTACATCTCTATGTGGGAGGAGATGAAATTGCACCGTACATACGTGATGTCCCGGATTCTGCTGTTCTTACAGTGGGGAGTGGATCAGGCTTTCGCCTTAAGTACGATTTAAGGGTCAGATTTTGGCCTTGGCTGTTTACTTTCAGCGACCCTTGGCAGCGCACTCCCTGGTGCGTACGTTTGTGCAGGGGGTTCGACATGTGGCCCCTCCACTGCCTCCATGGGTCTTGAATTTGGTCCTCTCGGTGCTTCAACATTCTCCGTTTGAGGACATTATGGAAATCCCTTTATTGACTCTTTCCCAGGAGGTGGTTTTTCTGGTGGCAATTACTTCGGTCAGACGGGTTTCTGAATTAGCGGCCTTGTCTTGCAAGGCTCCCTACTTGGTTATCCACAAGGACAAGGTGGTGCTGCGCCCGCAGCCGTTGTTCCTTCCTAAGGTTGTTTTGGCCTTTCACATTAATGAGGACATTGCTCTTCCATCCTTGTGTCCTCAGCTGGCGAACCAAAAGGAGGCCACGTTGCATTCCTTGGACGTGGTTCGGGCCCTACGGGTGTACTTGTCTGCTACGGCTCCATTTCGGAGGTCGGACTCACTGTTCGTGTCGGTGACTGGTCCTAAAAAGGGTCTGGCGGTCTCGTCGGCCACCATTTCTAGGTGGATCAGGCAGGTCGTGCTTCAGGCCTATGCCCTAGAGGGGCGGGCGCCTCCCTTCCCGGTTATGGCGCATTCGACCAGGGCGATTGGTGCCTATTGGGCTTTCCGCCATCAAGCGTCTGTCTGTTTTACAGGTGTGTAAGGCGGCGACCTGGTCGTCAGTCCACACCTTCTTAAAGTTTTACAAGGTGGATGTGAGTGCATCTTCGGATGCCTTCTTTGGCCGCAAGGTTTTACAGGCGGCAGTTTAAGGTTGGAGTTCCTCCGTTGAGGAACTCTGGTTTGTTTGGGGTGAAGTTTGGTTTGCTGGGTTTTTCCACCCCTCAATTTTTTTGACACTGCTTGGGGGCGTCCCTAAGGTCAATTGCTGCTGTGTCCGTCCATGAACGGAAGAGAAAATAGGATTTTTGTACTCACCGTAAAATCCATTTCTCTGAGTTCATGGACGGACACAGCACCCACCCCTCCTTTGTTTGTACTGCTTGTTGACGAACTGAGGCTACAGAACAGAGAATGGGGGATGTACCGGGGGGGAACCGCCCCCTGGGAGGTACTGTGTGGAGTGTTTAACACTTAAAATGCTGTATTTCTGCCTAGTCAATCACCTAAAAGGGAGGATAATACCCTAAGGTCAATTGCTGCTGTGTCCGTCCATAAAAACAGAGAAATGGATTTTAGGGTGAGTACAAAAATCATATTTCTTTATCGTACATCACGGGACACAGAGCAGCATAGCCATTACATATGGGTTATATAGTGTACCTTCAGGTGATGGACACTGGCACTCTCCGACAGGAAGTTCCCTCCCTATATAACCCCCACCCATAGTGGGAGTACCTCAGTTTTTTCGCCAGTGTCTTAGGTGTTGGTGCACGTTGAAGGTTGTGCCTGCAGTTTGTCCTTGGGACCAGGGCCAGCCGACCGGATCCGTCCAAGGTGCTTCATAGCCAAAGTGGACTTTACCCGGGCCCCAATTCGTGGATGGGGTTTTGCCTATAATGCCTCTCCTTGGAGGGCTGGACTCTGGGTTCCAGGACTGGGTTTTTAACCTATGGATACCTGCTGCCAGTAGTGCTGTATAGGTCCAGGTGTGTGGTGTTCCTGACTTGGACCCCGGTCCCTGAAGGTCTATGACCATACCCACGGTGAAGGGGGAAGATTGGGCCTCTTGCGTGAGCAATACCCTGCGGCGTGGAAAGGTAAGCGGGGGGCCTACGGAACTTGGTTTGTCAGTGGGCCCCCCACAGGGGACTCTGGGGAAAAGCCTTTTTTATGCCTCTGTGCATGGGCTAGAAGAGAAACCACAAAGTCTGCATGACTGGATGGCTCAAACACCCAGGTATACTGTTCCTCTGGCTGGGCTAATAGACTGCTGCTGCTGCTACAAGGTGTTTTGCTCCATGAGATGTAAAAAGGGGCATGTCAGGTTTAAAATACTTACTTCCTGGTGTCTGTGTGTGGCTTCCAGCAGCTCCTGGGCTCCTCTCCCCACATGGCTTCCTGCTTCCTTCAGAGCGGCGTCGGGAGCGTGCGCGCGCACTGTTATAGACGGCGGGGCGCGCCGACGCTGCGTGGAGGGGGCGGGGGACGCCCGGGGAGTCCCCCCCCCCCCCCATTGTACATCAGAGGGGAAAACTCTATTTCGCCTGTCAGTCTGCTGAAGGCTGTGAAGGGACACGGAGCAGCGATGCTGAGCAGGATAGGTTTGCCTATGTTATGCTGACACAGTGACACCTAGTGGCCGTTTTTTTGTACACACCTTGCTAAAGAGCTGTTTAAGCTCATAGTTTCTCTAGAAAGCCGGTGTACTAAGTAGCAGTCAGAGTACTTTTATTATTAAGTGCTCTCCTAGCCCAGCATTAAGGGAAGCAATATTAGGATGTGATTAAGCCCTTGGGGCACAATATTGTTATCTCTTGTTAGGTTTTGGGAAGTTTAGTTTTTGTCTAACATTACCCTAGCCTAATTTTTTTCCTCATTTATTTAAATGTGTGTTTTTCTCCAGCTATTACAGTTAGTTGTATATTAGCGGAGTATCTCAGATTTGTTTATTATGGCTCCTAAGGGTGCAGGGAACGCTAAAAATGCTAAAGGTGTTAAAAAGCCGAAGGGTTCCCCATCGGGCTCGGAGGATATTTCCCAAAATCCAGCTGCCCCTACCTCCCCGGAGGATCCGGAGGTTGCTGCCCTGGGTGAGCCATCGGGGTTGCTAGGTGCTACGGCTGGCCCTATTCAACCAACTCCTTCCTATGTCACGGAAGAGATGTTAGCCTCCACCTTGGGTGGATTTGAAAAAAGGATGGCCGCTTTTATTACGGCCTCTTTATCTGGGAAGAAGCGGGCTAGGTCCCCGTCTCCCAGGTTTGAATCTCCTGAGGAAGATGTCCTTTCCACTGAGGAATTGGAAGATACAGGAGACCAGGCCGAGGATCACCTGGACCATTTAGGTTCTGAGGATTCTACTATAGAAGAACCTTTTTCAGCTTCTCACGCAGAAAAACTGTGGGTTCAGTCCTTAACGGATATGGTGCGGTCAGCTTTTAAAATGCCTTTGCCTCAGCCTCTGGCTTCCGCTGTGTCCTCATTGGGCTCCCTAAAGGCGCCCCAAGCCAACCTGGTGTTCCCGGTTCATCCTTTGTTAAAGGACCTGATATTTCAGGACTGGGTTAAGCCAGACAGGATTTTTTTGCCTCCTAAAAGGTTCGCAGTTATGTACCCTTTAGAGGAGGAGTTTTCGAAAAAATGGGCTGTCCCCACTGTTGACGCAGCCATATCATGTGTCAATAAAGCTTTAACGTGTCCAGTGGACAATATTCACATGTTCAAAGATCCTGTGGATAAAAGGCTTGAGACCTTACTGAAGGCATCCTTTGCCACAGCGGGGGCAGTGGTCCAGCCAGCCGTAGCTGCCATTGGCGTCTGCCAGGCTTTAAAGGACCAGGCAAAACAGGCCCTAAAGGACCTCCCGGCTCAACAGGCTCAGGACTTGGCCGACCTACCTAGAGCTTTATGTTTCGCGGTAGACGCTATCAAGGATTCAATCCAACAGGCGTCCCGCCTATCCCTGTTTTTGGTTCACATGAGAAGACTACTTTGGTTAAAAAACTGGTCTGCAGAAACCCCCTGCAAAAAACTCCTTACAGGATTCTCCTTTCAAGGAGAGAGATTGTTTGGAGAAGATCTTGACAAATATATTCAAAAGATCTCTAGTGGTAAGAGCACCCTCTTGCCGGTTAAGAAAAGGTTCCGGGGTCCCTCTTTTAAGCGTCCAACCTCTCCAGTTCCAGGGCCCTCATTCTCTAGGCAGTATCGACGGCCTCCTGAACGCGCAGCTGCAAACAGGCCACAGGGGCAAGCTGCAGGGAACAAGAGACCGTGGAACCGTAAGCCGGTTAAGGCTGCCCCTAAGGCAGCCTTGTGAAGGGGCGCCCCCACTCTCTCGGGTGGGGGAAAGACTCCGGTTCTTCTCGGAGTTGTGGGGGGCCAAAGTTACCGACCAATGGGTTCTGTCCTCAGTGACTCAGGGGTACAAGCTGGAGTTTCGGGAGTTCCCCCCTCCTCACTTTCAAGCGTCAAGACTTCCAGGCGACCCTCAAAAGCAGGCATCACTTCTGTCCGCCCTAGAGCGACTCCTATCTCAAGGAGTGATTATGGAAGTACCAGCAGGGGAGCAGGGACAAGGGTTTTACTCAAACCTCTTCATTGTCCCGAAGCCAAACGGCGACGTCAGGCCTATACTGGACCTAAAGTCATTAAACCGCTTTTTAAGAGTCCGGTCCTTTCGAATGGAGTCCATTCGTTCGGTGGTGGCCGCCCTTCAAGGAAGGGAGTTCTTGGCCTCCATCGATATAAAGGACGCGTACCTGCACGTTCCGATTTTCCCAGGCCATTACAGGTTTCTGCGTTTTGCCCTAAACTATCGGCATTATCAGTTCGTGGCTCTTCCGTTCGGACTAGCCACGGCCCCTCGGGTTTTTACGAAAATCCTGGCCCCCGTGTTAGCCATCCTAAGGGAACAGGGCATTCTGGTCATGGCCTACTTAGACGATCTTCTGGTAGTCGACCACTCAGCGGCCGGCTTAAATCGGGCAGTGTTGCTAGTAGTAAACTGCCTAGAGTCCCTGGGTTGGGTTCTAAACCGGGACAAATCGGCCCTACAGCCCACAAGAAGGTTGGAGTATCTAGGTCTGATTTTAGATACAAGACGACAACGGATCTTCCTGCCCCAGTCCAGAGTGGACTCGATAAGGGAGCTAATCCAGATAGTCCTAAGCAGCACAAGGCCATCTATACGCCTCTGCATGCGCCTGTTGGGAAAGCTAGTGGCCACCTTCGAGGCAGTGCCCTATGCCCAGATCCATTCTCGGAGGCTACAGAGAGCAATTCTCACGGCCTGGGACAAAAGACTCCAGGCCTTGGATCTTCCCTTCTCTCTTCCCTATGCGGTAAGGCAGAGTCTGTGTTGGTGGCTAGTCACAAAAAATCTTCTGAAAGGAAGATCGTTCAGTCCCCCCTCATGGAGGATAGTAACCACGGATGCCAGCCTATCGGGCTGGGGTGCAGTCCTAGACGATTTAACCCTACAGGGGAAATGGTCAAGGGCAGAATCAGCCCTACCCATAAATGTCTTAGAGATCCGAGCAGCTCGGTTGGCTCTTTTGGGCAGGACAGAGATTCTGCAGGGCTCCCCAGTAAGGGTACAATCCGACAATGCCACTGCCGTAGCTTATATAAACCACCAGGGCGGCACCAGGAGTCAGGCAGCCCAGAGGGAGGTAGATCGGATCTTTTCATGGGCAGAAGCCCATGTCCCCTGCATCTCAGCTATCTTTATCCCCGGGGTGGACAATTGGCAAGCGGTCTTCCTCAGCCGCCAACAGATGTCCCCAGGGGAGTGGTCCCTCCATCCCGAAGTGTTCCAGGACATCTGCCGGAAGTGGGGTACTCCGGAGGTGGACGTTATGGCGTCCAGATTCAATGCCAAAATAGCAAAGTTTGTCTCTCGAACGAGGGATCCATTGGCCTGCGGGACGGATGCCTTGGTGTGCCCTTGGCATCAGTTTGCGCTAATCTATGCCTTCCCTCCAATACGGATGCTACCCCGTCTTCTTCACAGAATTCAAAGGGAACGCAAGCCAGCGATTCTAGTGGCCCCAGCGTGGCCCAGAAGACCTTGGTACTCCTTGATAAAAAGGATGACGGTAGAGGAGCCTTGGGTCCTCCCTCTACGTCCGGACCTCCTCTCACAAGGGCCATTCTACCATCCTGCCTTACAGGCCCTAAATTTAACGGCCTGGCGGCTGAGTCCCTGATTCTCGGAAACAGAGGCCTTTCAGGGCAGGTCGTTTCCACCCTTATAAGCGCAAGAAAACCAGTTTCCAGGTTAATATACTATAGGGTGTGGAAGGCATATATTACCTGGTGTGAAACCAGGAAATGGGATCCCCGCAAATATACCATTGGGAGAATCCTGGAGTTTTTACAGTTGGGAGTGGAAAAAGGTTTGGCGGTCAGCACAATCAAGGGGCAGGTGTCTGCCTTGTCGGTCTTCTTCCAGAGACCTTTGGCTGCCCATTCTTTAATGAAATCCTTTTTACAAGGTGTTATTCGGGTTAATCCCCCGATTAAAGCTCCCCTGTATCCTTGGGATCTAAATTTGGTTCTATCGGCCTTGCAAAGGCAGCCCTTTGAGCCCTTGTCCGCGATCCCTTTGGTCCTTTTGACTAGGAAACTAGTGTTTCTGGTGGCCATGGCATCCGCCAGAAGAGTGTCGGAGTTGGCAGCCTTGTCATGTAAGGCACCTTATTTATTACTGCATAAGGACAGGGTCGTTTTGCGGCCGCTTCCGTCCTTCCTGCCTAAGGTGGTATCGAATTTTCACCTTAATCAAGATGTGATTCTTCCATCATTTTTTCCAAAACCTTCTTCTAAGGAAGAGAGGTTACTACATTCCTTGGATGTAGTTAGAGCTGTAAAGATTTACTTGGAAGCTACAGCCCAGATTCGTAAGACGGACGTCTTATTCATTCTGCCGGAAGGGCCCAAGAAGGGCCAGGCAGCGTCTAAAGCCACTATTTCTAAGTGGATTAGGCAGACGATTATACAGGCCTATGGCCTGAAGGGGAAGAGTCCACCCTTATCGGTTAAGGCTCATTCCACTAGAGCTATGAGTGCCTCTTGGGCAGCGTATCACCAGGTCTCTATGGCCCAGGTCTGCAGGGCAGCAACCTGGTCATCTGTCCACACATTTGCAAAATTTTATCAAATGGACGTTAGGAGGAACGCTGATTCAGCTTTTGGGCAGGCGGTACTCCGGGCCGCAGTTTAATCTCCTCTTGTCCGGTGGCACCTCCTGTTTGGTTTTTTTTCTGGTTGTCTCCCTCCCCTCATGAAGCATTGCTTGAGGACATCCCATATGTAATGGCTATGCTGCTCTGTGTCCCGTGATGTACGATAAAGAAAAAGGGATTTTTATTAACAGCTTACCTGAAAAATCCTTTTCTTGTAGTACATCACGGGACACAGAGCTCCCACCCCTCTTATGGGGAATTTTGGGAGGCATATTGCTTGCTACAAAACTGAGGTACTCCCACTATGGGTGGGGGTTATATAGGGAGGGAACTTCCTGTCGGAGAGTGCCAGTGTCCATCACCTGAAGGTACACTATATAACCCATATGTAATGGCTATGCTGCTCTGTGTCCCGTGATGTACTACAAGAAAAGGATTTTTCAGGTAAGCTGTTAATAAAAATCCCTTTTTTTCTAACCAAAAATACATTTTTTACCGCGTGTGATAAATTCATATTGATGTCCTGATTTATATGAAAGGAACTCCTTTGGGGGATAATCCGCTGCTTTAGTAGGATGAAGATGGATAGTGCACCCCTCTGTTGGTGGCATTGCCCCGGAGTGCCGGCTCAGGACTAGACCTGCCTGGGTTTGATAGGAAATGTCAGGTTGTCACCTTCCTGCCAGGGTCACCAGTGTGGGGTCATCTTCTCGCTCAGGGACTCCTTCATACTCCTCCTCCTCTCTCTCTGTAGAACGGGGAGCTGAAACTTGCAGACTTCGGCCTGGCGAGGGCGTTCGGTATTCCGGTTCGCTGTTACTCTGCGGAGGTGAGTTCTCATTGGTGCACACATTGGGGGAGATTTACTGGAGATTACAGAATCTGGTGCAGCTCTGCATGGGGGGTCAATCCGCTTCTAACTTCAGCTTCTTCTATTAAGCTTTGACCATAAAACCCAGAAGCTGATTGGTTTCTCTGCAGAGCTTAACCAGATTTTCCACTCTCCAATTTTTAGTAAATTCCCCCCCCCCCCATTGTCTGGTCATTGTATTGGATGTCTGATGGTGATATTTTCTGTCCCCCCTGCAGGTGGTGACACTGTGGTATCGCCCTCCTGACGTGTTGTTTGGTGCCAAACTTTACTCTACCTCTATAGACATGTGGTCAGCCGGCTGTATCTTTGCAGGTGAGGATCTGGGACGTGAGGTTGGTGGGTGTCCAGAGATGATGAATGAGGTCATAGTGTGTCCAGAGATGACGAATGAGGTCATAGTGTGTCCAGAGATGACGAATGAGGTCATAGTGTGTCCAGAGATGATGAATGAGGTCATAGTGTGTCCAGAGATGACGAATGAGGTCATAAGTGTGTCCAGAGATGATGAATGAGGTCATAGTGTGTCCAGAGATGATGAATGAGGTCATAGTGTGTCCAGAGATGATGAATGAGGTCATAGTGTGTCCAGAGATGATGAATGAGGTCATAGTGTGTCCAGAGATGATGAATGAGGTCATAGTGTGTCCAGAGATGATGAATGAGGTCATAGTGTGTCCAGAGATGACGAATGAGGTCTTGGTGTGTCCAGAGATGATGAATGAGGTCTTGGTGTGTGCAGAGATGATGAATGAGGTCGCTGTGTGTCCAGAGAAGATGAATGAGGTCGCTGTGTGTCCAGAGATGATGAATGAGGTCTTGGTGTGTCCAGAGATGATGAATGAGGTCGCTGTTTGTCCAGAGATGATGAATGAGGTCGCTGTGTGTCCAGAGATGATGAATGAGGTCGCTGTTTGTCCAGAGATGAAGAATGTGACAGACTCACCCGGGACATCCCCGGGCCCTCTTAGGTCTAAAATCTTCCTATGTCCACTAGGGGCATAGGATGACTGAGAAATTATATCTTGGACTACCTGAGATGGGATTATTATGTAATTATTATTCACAATTGTAACGGCTACCCATGTAGTGTGAGGGTCTCAGCCGTTGGAGACGTCCTTTTCCCTGGCAAGCTGCGATATGCAAGTACCGCCGGTATATCCCATCGATTGCCCTTCCAAGAAACGAGACGTGCTACGTTTGCAGAGTCAAGCAGACTGACCTTTAATGTCACATTTTTCCTCCTTAAATCTGGTTACAAACTGTACAGAAACAAATGACACTCCCCCCCCCCCCCCCCCCCCAGGGGGGACTTCAATACACACACTTTGAAAGAATGACCTTCCCTTGAGCCAATCAGCTGCTAGCCGTTTCGGCTCCTCAACTTAGCTGGATCAGACAATAGAATTCAATTAACCTTTAAAACAATTATCACTCACACATAATCCCCCTCAGCCTACACCTCACAGGGGGGCTGTTTACCTACACAAGAGTTCATTAGCTATGCGAAGGGAACATTAGCATTCAGCAGTGACAGAGACCCTTGTCCAGTTAACCCTTTGAGCTCAGAATACAATGTGGTACATCCACTTGTGACAAGCCATGCAGTTCCTTGTAGTCCCCCTGCACAAAGATCATAACTGTCCCGGCAGCATGCATGTGTCCGTTACACTACTCCCCCTTTGTGGAACACTCCGGCAGACCCGGATTGATCCTTTTCGGATCAACTTGGGGATGTCCGGTCTGCTGTTAGGGTAAAAGTTCAGTTTGCCTGGACAGTCCGTCGGCCTTCCCATTGGCTTACCAGGTCGGTAGCTGATGGTGAAGGTGAATAATGGAATTCAGTTCTGGAACTGTCACTTGCTTTGCTCTCTCAATGGCTCCCAAAACCTGTTGCTGATGCTCTTGGGACAAATACGGCACCACCTGGATGCAAATCCCATTTAATCTTTTGACAATTTCCGCCTGTTTGTGCATTTCAATGTTCAAGCCACGGGACATCTCATAATACGTGACATAGTGTCGTTGCATCTCTGATTTCTCACTGGCCAACTTGTCACATTCCCATTTTAGACTGTGATATTGTGCCGGATCTACAGTACATGTCGGGGAAGGTAGTCTTACCCGGTTCTCAGCAGCAAGCGGGTTGATTCCAGCAACGCGGGTGGTCACGGGACAAGCAGCAGCAGGTGTAGGTAAATAAGCCGAAGTCAGAGGGCCAATGTCGTTGCCCAGCACCACCTCGGCAGGTAGGTTGTCCATGATACCAACTGTGGTCTTTCCTGACCCGGCTCCCCAGTCTAAGTGCACCCGGGTGGTGGGTACGCGAAATACAGCACCCCCTGCGACCCGGACGGCAACTGTGCGAGTGGACACGTTCTCTGGCTTTACCAGATGTTTTTGAATCAGAGTGATAGTAGTCCCGGTATCTCTTAAGCCTTGTGCTACTTGTCCATTCACTCGTACCTCCTGACGGTGATGCTGACGGTTATCCGGAGAGGCCGCTTGTATTGGGTCTGCCTCATACCAAATTCCCAGACATTCCTCAGGGCCCCCCTCGGTCTCCAGGCAGTGGGCCGCAGAGGGACGTGATGGAGTGACCTCTGTGTTGGGTGTTGTGCGTCTCCAGTTGTTATTTGTAGCTCTCAAAGGGCAATAACGAGCAATATGTCCCGTGTCGCTGCAGTGATGGCACGTCACCCTAGGCGAATCCCGGGGGTAGTTGCTAGGCCCCTGAGGATGTGGTGGAACTGGAGCCGGAAACTGGGCGTGGGGTGACGGTTGGAGTACGCGGTTCTACCTTCTGAGCCAGCCGTGTAGTACCCTGGCTTACTTTCCTTGTTTCCGCGTACTCATCTGCTAGCCGAGCCGCCTCGTTTAAGTTAGCGGGACGGCGATCTCGTACCCAGTCTTGTATGTCTGCGGCCAGGTCTTGAAAGAAATGTTCCATTAGGAACAGCTGCAATACTTCCTCCCCGGTGTTGGCCTTGCACCCTTGGACCCAAAGGGATGCCATCCTTTGTAACTGGTTGGCCCATTCCATGTGGGAGTCCACAGCCATCTTCTTGGACTCCCGGAAGCGCCGGCGGTAGGCTTCTGGCGTTACGGCATATCGGGTTAGCAACGCCTTTTTAACTTGCTGATATTGTAAAATATCCTCTGGAGCGAGAGCACGAAAGGCTTCATTGGCTTTGCCCGACAATTTCCCCGACAAAATAGTGACCCATTGGTCTGGTGGTACCTGGTGTAGTGAGCACTGCCTCTCAAAGTCCGCCAAATATCCATCGATTTCCTCCTCACTTTCTACAAAAGCTTTAAATGCAGTGAACGGTATTTTCTTTCCTGTAGCAGCAGGTGGGGGGGTAGGAACTGCAGGTGTAATGGGCTGTCTCGCTCTTACCAGTTCCAGTTCTTGTCCCCTCTTCGTTTGTATCTCTTCCCTTGCTTCCCGGAACAGCTGGTTGATTAGTTCCACGGACGTTTCTGGATACAAGGATAATCTCCGCTGTACAATCCCAGTAATTACATCTTCTTTGCTGACCGGTGCAAGGGGCTCAGTTCCTTCCATGGATCCATCCATTTCATCCAGCTCCAGCATTTCAGCTATCCGCTCCCTCGGTGGTCTGTTGCTGGCGCTCCTACCACGACTCTCCAATAGATCTTTTAGTGTGGATCTTTTCAGCCTGGCGTACTGCGACTCCATTCAGCACTTGTAAAAAATCCTAAGGAAAAACCAGAGGAAAACACTGCGCTAATACGTGATGATAAAAAATAATAATGATGATAAGTGACAAAAGCAGCTAGTACCTATTGCTCAAAATACCCAAAGCAAAAAAACGTACAACCAAAAAGAAGGTACAGCGCTGATGTGAATGAATTAAGTTGTGAATAAACCAGATAAATTATGGAAAATAATCTGTGACTTGATGAACAACACAAATTGATTGAGTGGTGAAAAATTCATAAGAATGTCCAGAAGTGAAAAGGTAAATGTGCTGATCCTCCACCAATCAATGATTGAATATAGGTGATAAAATAGCAAATATAAATCAGTGAAAAAAAGTCCAATGATAAAAACAAACGAAATTCTTAATCTTCCACCAAGAGAAAACACCCGTGTGATGGTATTCCAATCTGCTTACCAGATTCACTGACCGTTGGTGCGGTCAGATAGAGCCCAGAGATCTTTTAAAGTCCTCTCAAGTGGACTATATAACAGCAGGTTACACAGATCGGATCATCTACTGCTCCAAAACTCCAGATAAAATAAGGATGCGCTCATGTATTCAAAGAGAAAGAACGAGAAATAGCTCCATAGTGAAGTACTGTATGTAAGGATTTTTTATTAAAGAAAAGATTTGCACTTACAATTCGGTCGATATAAAAAGGCTTGTCATGGATCCCAGCGCATGCAGCGCGTACTGACAATCGAATCCTGGTGGCTGTGCTCAGTGTGTATAGCTCTCTCCGTATGAGCGATGACAGGGTACGCTTTAGGCCACTCCTACGTACGTTTCGTCGTAAGACGTCGTCGGGGATGGACCAATAGCGCGCCAGCCATCGCTAGAGCATTATATAGTGTCCGGCCGCCATTTTGATTGTGGGCGAATACTAAGGGCAAGCGGAAATGGCTATATACACACTAAAAAAGAACGGATGGAGAATCGAATCATGATGCAAATGACTGCCATCTTGTGGAGAAATAGGAGAAGAGTCTTACCACACACGGAGACACATTTATTTAATTAAAGATATTATTATAGGTTTCATATTGTTATACTAAGATATTCAGACTTTTAAATGTATTATTTGAGTAATTGTATTAATCGACCATCATTTGTCTATTTAACTCATACAATTATATATATTGTACATCATGTCCCATTCGTTTCCTGATGCTGTGTCTCCGTGTGTGGTAAGACTCTTCTCCTATTTCTCCACAAGATGGCAGTCATTTGCATCATGATTCGATTCTCCATCCGTTCTTTTTTAGTGTGTATATAGCCATTTCCGCTTGCCCTTAGTATTCGCCCACAATCAAAATGGCGGCCGGACACTATATAATGCTCTAGCGATGGCTGGCGCGCTATTGGTCCATCCCCGACGACGTCTTACGACGAAACGTACGTAGGAGTGGCCTAAAGCGTACCCTGTCATCGCTCATACGGAGAGAGCTATACACACTGAGCACAGCCACCAGGATTCGATTGTCAGTACGCGCTGCATGCGCTGGGATCCATGACAAGCCTTTTTATATCGACCGAATTGTAAGTGCAAATCTTTTCTTTAATAAAAAATCCTTACATACAGTACTTCACTATGGAGCTATTTCTCGTTCTTTCTCTTTGAATACATGAGCGCATCCTTATTTTATCTGGAGTTTTGGAGCAGTAGATGATCCGATCTGTGTAACCTGCTGTTATATAGTCCACTTGAGAGGACTTTAAAAGATCTCTGGGCTCTATCTGACCGCACCAACGGTCAGTGAATCTGGTAAGCAGATTGGAATACCATCACACGGGTGTTTTCTCTTGGTGGAAGATTAAGAATTTCGTTTGTTTTTATCATTGGACTTTTTTTCACTGATTTATATTTGCTATTTTATCACCTATATTCAATCATTGATTGGTGGAGGATCAGCACATTTACCTTTTCACTTCTGGACATTCTTATGAATTTTTCACCACTCAATCAATTTGTGTTGTTCATCAAGTCACAGATTATTTTCCATAATTTATCTGGTTTATTCACAACTTAATTCATTCACATCAGCGCTGTACCTTCCATTCAGCACTTGCTCTTTGGATAAAAGGACCATCCCACTGCTACCAACCAATGTAACGGCTACCCACTGGTGTGAGGGTCTCAGCCGTTGGAGACGTCCTTTTCCCTGGCAAGCTGCGATATGCAAGTACCGCCGGTATATCCCATCGAACGCCCTTCCAAGAAACGAGACGTGCTACGTTTGCAGAGTCAAGCAGACTGACCTTTAATGTCACATTTTTCCTCCTTAAATCTGGTTACAAACTGTACAGAAACAAATGACACTCCCCCCCCCCCCCCCCCCCCAGGGGGGACTTCAATACTCATACTTTGAAAGAATGACCTTCCCTTGAGCCAATCAGCTGCTAGCCATTTCGGCTCCTCAACTTAGCTGGATCAGACAATAGAATTCAATTAACCTTTAAAACAATTATCACTCACACATAATCCCCATCAGCATACACCTCACAGGGGGGCTGTTATCTCCACAAGAGTTCATTAGCTATGCGAAGGGAACATTAGCATTCAGCAGTGACAGAGACCCTTGTCCAGTTAACCCTTTGAGCTCAGAATACAATGTGGTACATCCACTTGTGACAAGCCATGCAGTTCCTTGTAGTCCCCCTGCACGAAGATCATAACTGTCCCGGCAGCATGCATGTGTCCGTTACAACAATATATTCCAGGATATCTGTAAATAACTATTTACTGGTTGTTGATTCTGAACTCAACAGGTTAATTGTAAGAGTGACTCATTCATACTGTTGGGACACATACTGTTAGATGCTAATTGACCCTGCTATTGTGTGAAGATGTCCTGTGTTTACACTTATGATAATGTGTATTGTATAGCAGGTGAGCGGAGACGTGACGTCTACCCTGAAAGGTCATATCTAATGCCGCGTACAGACGGTCGTTTCATGCGATGTAAAAAAACAACGTTTTTAAAAAGGTCAATTTAATTGATCGTGTGTGGGAGAAAACGTTGTTTTATGTCTTCTGAAAAACTACCAAAAAAAATTGAAGCATGCTTCAATTTTATGTGTCGTTTTTCAAAACTTCGTTTTTTACTTCACAGAAATTGACCGTGTGTAGCAAAAAACGACGTTTCAAACGACGTTTTTACACCCGCACATGCCCAGAAGCTAGTTATGAAGCGAGCTTCAATGGAAAAGCGTGGTGAACGTAACCTCGCTTTGCTAGAGCACTGTGAAAAAACGATGGTGTGTAGGCAACATCGTTTTTGAAAATTGAAGTTTCAAAAACGTAGTTTTTTTACTTCACAGAAAATGTCGGTTTTTTACATCGCATAAAACGACCGTCTGTACGCGGCATTAGTCGCCTAGTCTGGGTAAATGATTAGTTAATTAGCTCATGTTAATTTATGTTCTTGTTACCTCCTCTTTAAACTGTATATAAGGTTGTATTCTTGGTTCTATTAAACGCTCCATGTTCAGCACACAAACAAGTCCCGTCTCGTGTGTTGGGAGCAGCTGGAATATCCGATATCTATATCCAGACTGATAGGAAGCGGTATATGACGGAAGCACTCAAGCAGAGTGCGGGACGTTCCGTTACATTGGTGGCAGCAGCGGGATGCTTCCTGCAGTCGGGGACATCCAACCTCCACTTGAATCCAAGGTTCGGTAGCAGGAGAGGAGAGGTACATGTACCAGCCGCCATGGAAGAGGAATTCGGAAGGCGGTTCCGAGAGAAGCGGATACATCACAGAGGACCAATCAGAGCAGGTCCTGCTGGGATGGTCGGATTCTATTCGCTGTGAACTCTGGAAGGAAGCGCTTGCCCGTGAGCAGCGACACCAGGGAAAAGTTCTCCCTCCATCCAGGAAAGGTACTGGTCGCAGTATGGATTGCGGGAAAGGTACTGGTCGCCGTATGGATTGCGGGTGCTGTTGTTGGGAGAAACACCGCACAAGGAGCAGACAGCTGAATTAAGCAGACTGGTCTGGGCAGAGATGAGGTTGGATGAGAGCTACAAAGCCCTTCGGTGTATCCCAAGCATATCCCTGGATAGCGGATGACAGCCCAACGGAAGGCTTAAGCTACGGCGGCCTGGGACTGTTGTATGTGAAGCTGACAGGGGACTCTAACTTTGGGAGTGATTTGGAGTGGCGGTTGGACGAAATCATGGATTTTAGAGAAGGGCTACTGAACGTCTCGGAAGGGCACTGGGCACTGGAAGATTTGGAGTTTCTGGCCGTTCAGAATTGGGAGCTGGAGATCGCCTACAGACAGCTGCTAGACTCTGCTCAGTGCCAGGGCTGGGCTCCCTTTGCCTGGGACTATCGGGAAATACCAGTGGACAACGCTGAAATCCTGGCTGAAGAGTCGGCAATGTGGCAGAGTAACAGTGTGCTTTGCCAACCTGCCCCCCGCAGCTATGGACGCGGACGCAGCAAGTCCTGACTGACCTTGATGATCCTCTTTCTGCATGGGATGATCATGGATGGAGGAATGTGCCTGTCCAGCAGTATGCCAGAGAATCGGCAGTGGAAAATCTGGAGATTGCCATCCCCAAAGATGAAGTGCTGACCACAGGGCAGAGTACAGCTAACCTCTGCCCAGTACCTATAGCATCTTCTGGGTTCCACGGACAGGGGATGGTGAACCTCTATCCCCAGACACCAGTTGCAGAGACAGGGGATTTAATAGACTTTTCTGCTCAGGAAGAACAACCTGAGGAGCCTCCAGCAGAAGAGCTGGTATCAGGGCCACACTCCACTGTGCTCTGCCCATCACCAACAGCGGCATCTGTGGAGTTGCAAGGAACTTCCCCAGCTGAAGCGCTGGTCTCCGGACAGAGGGTTCAACACCCTCTGTCCGGAGGTCATAGTGTGTCCAGAGATGATGAATGAGGTCTTGGTGTGTCCAGAGATGATGAATGAGGTCTTGGTGTGTCCAGAGATGATGAATGAGGACATAGTGTGTCCAGAGATGATGAATGAGGACATAGTGTGTCCAGAGATGATGAATGAGGTCATAGTGTGTCCAGAGATGATGAATGAGGTCTTGGTGTGTCCAGAGATGATGAATGAGGTCATAGTGTGTCCAGAGATGATGAATGAGCTTATGGTGTATCCAGAGATGATGAATGAGGTCATAGTGTGTCCAGAGATGACGAACAAGGTCATAGTGTGTCCAGAGATGACGAACGAGGTCATAGTGTGTCCAGAGATGATGAATGAGGTCATAGTGTGTCCAGAGATGATGAATGAGCTTATGGTGTATCCAGAGATGATGAATGAGGTCATAGTGTGTCCAGAGATGACGAACAAGGTCATAGTGTGTCCAGAGATGATGAATGAGGTCATAGTGTGTCCAGAGATGATGAATGAGGTCATAGTGTGTCCAGAGATGATGAATGAGGTCTTGGTGTGTCCAGAGATGATGAATGAGGTCATAGTGTGTCCAGAGATGATGAATGAGCTTATGGTGTATCCAGAGATGATGAATGAGGTCATAGTGTGTCCAGAGATGACGAACAAGGTCATAGTGTGTCCAGAGATGATGAATGAGGTCATAGTGTGTCCAGAGATGATGAATGAGGTCATAGTGTGTCCAGAGATGATGAATGAGCTTATGGTGTATCCAGAGATGATGAATGAGGTCATAGTGTGTCCAGAGATGACGAACAAGGTCATAGTGTGTCCAGAGATGATGAATGAGGTCATAGTGTGTTCAGAGATGATGAATGAGGTCGCTGTGTGTCCAGAGATGACGAATGAGGTCTTGGTGTGTCCAGAGACGATGAATGAGGTCATAGTGTGTCCAGAGATGATGAATGAGGTCGGTGGGTGTGTCCAGAGATGATGAATGAGGTCGCTGTGTGTCCAGAGATGATGAATGAGGTCGGTGTGTGTCCAGAGATGACGAATGAGGTCATGGTGTGTCCAGAGATGACGAATGAGGTCATAGTGTGTCCAGAGATGATGAATGAGGTCGCTGTGTGTCCAGAGATGATGAATGAGGTCGGTGGGTGTCCAGAGATGACGAATGAGGTCATGGTGTGTCCAGAGATGACGAATGAGGTCATGGTGTGTCCAGAGATGATGAATGAGGTCGCTGTGTGTCCAGAGATGATGAATGAGGTCGCTGTGTGTCCAGAGATGATGAATGAGGTCGGTGGGTGTCCAGAGATGATGAATGAGATCTTGGTGTGTCCAGAGATGACGAATGAGGTCATAGTGTGTCCAGAGATGATGAATGAGGTCGCTGTGTGTCCAGAGATGATGAATGAGGTCATAGTGTGTCCAGAGATGACGAATGAGGTCATGGTGTGTCCAGAGATGACGAATGAGGTCATGGTGTGTCCAGAGATGACGAATGAGGTCATGGTGTGTCCAGAGATGATGAATGAGGTCGCTGTGTGTCCAGAGATGATGAATGAGGTCGCTGTGTGTCCAGAGATGATGAATGAGGTCGCTGTGTGTCCAGAGATGATGAATGAGGTCGCTGTGTGTCCAGAGATGATGAATGAGGTCGCTGTGTGTCCAGAGATGATGAATGAGGTCGCTGTGTGTCCAGAGATGATGAATGAGGTCGGTGGGTGTCCAGAGATGATGAATGAGGTCGCTGTGTGTCCAGAGATGATGAATGAGGTCGCTGTGTGTCCAGAGAAGATGAATGAGGTCGCTGTGTGTCCAGAGATGATGAATGAGGTCATGGTGTGTCCAGAGATGATGAATGAGGTCATAGTGTGTCCAGAGATGATGAATGAGGTCATAGTGTGTCCAGAGATGATGAATGAGGTCGCTGTGTGTCCAGAGATGATGAATGAGGTCGCTGTGTGTCCAGAGATGATGAATGAGGTCGGTGGGTGTCCAGAGATGATGAATGAGGTCATAGTGTGTCCAGAGATGATGAATGAGGTCGCTGTGTGTCCAGAGAAGATGAATGAGGTCGCTGTGTGTCCAGAGATGATGAATGAGGTCATAGTGTGTCCAGAGATGATGAATGAGGTCGCTGTGTGTCCAGAGATGATGAATGAGGTCATAGTGTGTCCAGAGATGATGAATGAGGTCATAGTGTGTCCAGAGATGATGAATGAGGTCGCTGTGTGTCCAGAGATGATGAATGAGGTCGGTGGGTGTCCAGAGATGATGAATGAGATCTTGGTGTGTCCAGAGATGATGAATGAGGTCAGTGGGTGTGTCCAGAGATGATGAATGAGGTCAGTGGGTGTGTCCGGAGATGATGAATGAGGTCATAGTGTGTCCAGAGATGACGAATGAGGTCATGGTGTGTCCAGAGATGACGAATGAGCTTATGGTGTATCCAGAGATGATGAATGAGGTCATAGTGTGTCCAGAGATGATGAATGAGGTCATAGTGTGTCCAGAGATGATGAATGAGGTCTTGGTGTGTCCGGAGATGATGAATGAGGTCATAGTGTGTCCAGAGATGATGAATGAGGTCTTGGTGTGTCCAGAGATGACGAATGAGGTCATGGTGTGTCCAGAGATGACGAATGAGGTCATGGTGTGTCCAGAGATGACGAATGAGGTCGCTGTGTGTCCAGAGATGATGAATGAGGTCATAGTGTGTCCAGAGATGACGAATGAGGTCTTGGTGTGTCCAGAGATGATGAATGAGGTCGCTGTGTGTCCAGAGATGACGAATGAGGCCTTGGTGTGTCCAGAGATGACGAATGAGGTCATGGTGTGTCCAGAGATGACGAATGAGGTCATGGTGTGTCCAGAGATGACGAATGAGGTCATGGTGTGTCCAGAGATGACGAATGAGGTCGCTGTGTGTCCAGAGATGATGAATGAGGTCATAGTGTGTCCAGAGATGATGAATGAGGTCGCTGTGTGTCCAGAGATGATGAATGAGGTCGCTGTGTGTCCAGAGATGATGAATGAGGTCGCTGTGTGTCCAGAGATGATGAATGAGGTCGCTGTGTGTCCAGAGATGATGAATGAGGTCGCTGTGTGTCCAGAGATGATGAATGAGGTCGGTGGGTGTCCAGAGATGATGAATGAGGTCGCTGTGTGTCCAGAGATGATGAATGAGGTCGGTGGGTGTCCAGAGAAGATGAATGAGGTCATGGTGTGTCCAGAGATGATGAATGAGGTCATGGTGTGTCCAGAGATGATGAATGAGGTCGCTGTGTGTCCAGAGATGATGAATGAGGTCATGGTGTGTCCAGAGATGATGAATGAGGTCGGTGGGTGTGTCCAGAGATGATGAATGAGGTCATGGTGTGTCCAGAGATGATGAATGAGGTCATAGTGTGTCCAGAGATGATGAATGAGGTCATAGTGTGTCCAGAGATGATGAATGAGGTCATAGTGTGTCCAGAGATGATGAATGAGGTCATAGTGTGTCCAGAGAGGACGAATGAGGTCGGTGGGTGTGTCCAGAGAAGAGCTCTGTGTGTTCCGGAGTTCCTCTTCTCCCAGGAAAACATTTCTTCCTCTTACCTCTTCTCAGAGTTGGCGAATGCCGGGAGGCCGCTCTTCCCCGGGAACGATGTAGACGATCAACTGAAGAGGATCTTCCGATATCCTTCCTGAGCCGCATTGTACATGTCTCCTTATTATATATCCCCTCTCTGTGTGTCTCTCTCCGTGTCTCTCTCCCCCTCCGTCCCCCTCTCTCTCTCTCTCTCTCTCTCTCTCTCTCTCTCTCTCTCTGTCTGTGTGTGTCTCTTTCTCTCTTCTCTTCTCTTCTCTCTCTCTCTCTCTCTCTCTCTCTCTCTCTCCCCTCCCGGGCTGTACCTCTCTATGCTCCTCTCCTCCCCCCTCTCTCCTCCCAGGCTGTACCTCTCTATGCTCCTGTCTCTCTCTCTGTCTCTCTCCCTCTCTACCTCGCTTTCTGTGTCTCTCTCTCTCTCTCCCCCCGCTACTTTCTACCTCTGTCTCTCGCGCTGTGTCTGTCTCTGTGTGTGTGTGTGTGTGTGTCTCTCTCTCTCCTCCCGAGCTGTACCCCTCTATGCTCTTCTCTCCCCCCCCCCCCCCACTCCTTTTCTACCTCTCTGTTTCGCTCGGTGTCTATCTCTCTTTGTCTCTTCCTGTGTCTGTCTCTCTCCCCCCACTCTTTTCTGTCTACCTCTCTCTCTCTCCCCCCGCTACTTTCTACCTCGCTTTCTGTCTCTCGCTCCTGTGTCTGTCTGTCTCTCTCTCTCGCTCCTGTGTCTGTCTGTCTCTCTCTCTCGCTCCTGTGTCTGTCTGTCTCTCTCTCTCGCTCCTGTGTTTGTCTGTATCTCTCTCTGTCTCCTCCCGCTCCTTTTATTTTTTTTCTCTCTCTCTCTCACCCCCCCCTTTCTACCTCTCTGTGTCTCTTTTTATTTCTCTCTTTGTCTGTATGTCTGTCTCACTCCCTCTCTCCCCCCGTCTTTTCTACCTCGCTTTCTGTCTCTGTCTGTTTCTGCCTGTGTGTGTCTGTGTGTCTCTCTCTCTCTCTCTCCCTCTCCCTCCCTTCCCCTTCTACCTCACGCTCTCCTCCCATTGGCTCTCCCTGCACCCCATGTTCTCTCTCGCACTCCTCTGCACTCTCTCTCTCTCTCTTGCCCCTCGTGTGTCCCCCTCCCCCGGTGGGACTGTATACATTGGTGGGCACTGTAGAAAGTTTTAGTCTTTCCTGAACTCTCCTCCTCACATTACTGGGAACTCCGACTGAAGAGCAGTGGCTGGCCATGACTAAGCTTCCGGATTATAAAGTGAGTCTCTGTTCTGTGATCCTGCCAGAAATCCTGTCCTCTGCACACTTCCTGTGTGAACCCTCCCAGTTCTTACCTTGCTCCGCAGAACGATTTATCTGTCTTCTCCCGAAAAATGGTGTCCTGACGCCGAGGAATGACACGCTGTGGGCGGGTACCAGTGCTCAGCTCCTGGTTGTGACCCGCCCACATTCATTGACAGCTAGTCTGATAGCCACTCCCATGGTCAATAATATGGAGTTGCCCCCCCCTCCTCCCATGGTCATTAATATGGAGTTGTCTTCTCCTCCCATGGTCATTAATATGGAGTTGCCCCCCCCCCTCCTCCCATGGTCATTAATATGGAGTTGTCCCCCCCTCCTCCTCCCATGGTCATTAATATGGAGTTGCCCCCCCCCCTCCTCCCATGGTCATTAATATGGAGTTGCCCCCCCCCCTCCTCCCATGGTCATTAATATGGAGTTCCTCCTCCCCTCCTCCCATGGTCATTAATATGGAGTTGCCCCCCCCTCCTCCTCCCATGGTCATTAATATGGAGTTGCCCCCCCCCCCCTCCTCCCATGGTCATTAATATGGAGTTCCTCCTCCCCTCCTCCCATGGTCATTAATATGGAGTTGCCCCCCCCCCTCCTCCCATGGTCATTAATATGGAGTTGCCCCCTCCCCTCCTCCCATGGTCATTAATATGGAGTTGCCCCCCCCCTCCTCCCATGGTCATTAATATGGAGTTGCCCCCCCCTCCTCCTCCCATGGTCATTAATATGGAGTTGCCCCCCTCCTCCCATGGTCATTAATATGGAGTTGCCCCCCTCCTCCCATGGTCATTAATATGGAGTTGCCCCCCCTCCTCCCATGGTCATTAATATGGAGTTGCCCCCTCCCCTCCTCCCATGGTCATTAATATGGAGTTGCCCCCCCTCCCCTCCTCCCATGGTCATTAATATGGAGTTGCCCCCCTCCCCTCCTCCCATGGTCATTAATATGGAGTTCCCCCCCCCCCTCCTCCCATGGTCATTAATATGGAGTTGTCTTCTCCTCCCATGGTCATTAATATGGAGTTGCCCCCCCTCCTCCCATGGTCATTAATATGGAGTTGCCCCCCCCCCTCCTCCCATGGTCATTAATATGGAGTTGCCCCCCCCCTCCCATGGTCATTAATATGGAGTTGCCCCCCTCCCCTCCTCCCATGGTCATTAATATGGAGTTGCCCCCCCCCCCTCCTCCCATGGTCATTAATATGGAGTTGCCCCCCCCTCCTCCTCCCATGGCCATTAATATGGAGTTGCCCCCCCCCCTCCTCCCATGGTCATTAATATGGAGTTGCCCCCCTCCCCTCCTCCCATGGTCATTAATATGGAGTTGTCTTCTCCTCCCATGGTCATTAATATGGAGTTCCCCCCCCCCTCCTTCCATGGTCATTAATATGGAGTTGCCCCCCCCCTCCTTCCATGGTCATTAATATGGAGTTGCCCCCCCTCCTCCTCCCATGGTCATTAATATGGAGTTGTCTTCTCCCTCCTCGCATGGTCATTAATATGGAGTTGCCCCCCCTCCTTCCATGGTCATTAATATGGAGTTGCCCCCCCCTCCTCCCATGGCCATTAATATGGAGTTGCCCCCCCTCCTCCTCCCATGGTCATTAATATGGAGTTGCCCCCCCCCCTCCTCCCATGGTCATTAATATGGAGTTGCCCCCCCCCTCCTCCCATGGCCATTAATATGGAGTTGCCCCCCCCCCCCCCCCCCCTCCCATGGTCATTAATATGGAGTTGCCCCCCCTCCTTCCATGGTCATTAATATGGAGTTGCCCCTCCTCCTCCCATGGTCATTAATATGGAGTTGCCCCCCCCCCCTCCTCCCATGGCCATTAATATGGAGTTGCCCCCCCCCCTCCTCCCATGGTCATTAATATGGAGTTGCCCCCCCTCCTCCCATGGTCATTAATATGGAGTTGCCCCCCCCTCCTCCCATGGTCATTAATATGGAGTTGCCCCCCCCTCCTCCTCCCATGGTCATTAATATGGAGTTGCCCCCCCTCCTCCTCCCATGGTCATTAATATGGAGTTGCCCCCCCTCCTCCCATGGTCATTAATATGGAGTTGCCCCCCCCCCCCTCCTCCCATGGTCATTAATATGGAGTTGCCCCCCCTCCTCCCATGGTCATTAATATGGAGTTGCCCCCCCCCCTCCTCCCATGGTCATTAATATGGAGTTGCCCCCCCCCCTCCTCCCATGGTCATTAATATGGAGTTGCCCCCCTCCTCCCATGGCCATTAATATGGAGTTGCCCCCCCCCCCCTCCTCCCATGGTCATTAATATGGAGTTCCCCCCCCCCCCCCCTCCTCCCATGGTCATTAATATGGAGTTGCCCCCCCCCCCCTCCTCCCATGGTCATTAATATGGAGTTGCCCCCCCCCTCCTCCCATGGCCATTAATATGGAGTTGCCCCCCCCTCCTCCCATGGTCATTAATATGGAGTTGCCCCCCCCCCCTCCTCCCATGGTCATTAATATGGAGTTGCCCCCCCTCCTCCTCCCATGGTCATTAATATGGAGTTGCCCCCCCTCCTCCTCCCATGGTCATTAATATGGAGTTGCCCCCCCCTCCTCGCATGGTCATTAATATGGAGTTGCCCCCCCCCCCTCCTCCCATGGTCATTAATATGGAGTTGCCCCCCCCCTCCTCCCATGGTCATTAATATGGAGTTGCCCCCCCCCTCCTCCCATGGTCATTAATATGGAGTTGCCCCCCCCCCTCCTCCCATGGTCATTAATATGGAGTTGCCCCCCCCCCTCCTCCCATGGTCATTAATATGGAGTTGCCCCCCCCCCCCCCCTCCTCCCATGGTCATTAATATGGAGTTGCCCCCCCCCCTCCTCCCATGGTCATTAATATGGAGTTGCCCCCCCCCCCCCTCCCATGGTCATTAATATGGAGTTGCCCCCCCCCCCCTCCTCCCATGGTCATTAATATGGAGTTGTCCCCCCCCCCCCTCCTCCCATGGTCATTAATATGGAGTTGTCCCCCCCCCTCCTCCCATGGTCATTAATATGGAGTTGCCCCCCCCCCCCTCCCATGGTCATTAATATGGAGTTGCCCCCCCTCCTCCTCCCATGGTCATTAATATGGAGTTGCCCCCCCTCCTCCTCCCATGGTCATTAATATGGAGTTGCCCCCCCCCTCCTCCCATGGTCATTAATATGGAGTTGCCCCCCCCCTCCTCCCATGGTCATTAATATGGAGTTGCCCCCCCCCTCCTCCCATGGTCATTAATATGGAGTTGCCCCCCCCCCTCCTCCCACGGTCATTAATATGGAGTTGCCCCCCCCTCCTCCTCCCATGGTCATTAATATGGAGTTGCCCCCCCTCCTCCCATGGTCATTAATATGGAGTTGCCCCCCCTCCTCCCATGGTCATTAATATGGAGTTGCCCCCCCCTCCTCCTCCCATGGTCATTAATATGGAGTTGCCCCCCCCCCCTTCCTCCCATGGTCATTAATATGGAGTTGCCCCCCCCCTCCTCCCATGGTCATTAATATGGAGTTGCCCCCCCCCCCCTCCCATGGTCATTAATATGGAGTTGCCCCCCCCCCTCCTCCCATGGTCATTAATATGGAGTTGCCCCCCCCCTCCTCCCATGGCCATTAATATGGAGTTGCCCCCCCCCCCTCCTCCCATGGTCATTAATATGGAGTTGCCCCCCCCCCTCCTCCCATGGTCATTAATATGGAGTTGCCCCCCCCCCCCCTCCCATGGTCATTAATATGGAGTTGCCCCCCCTCCTCCTCCCATGGTCATTAATATGGAGTTGCCCCCCCCCTCCTCCCATGGTCATTAATATGGAGTTGCCCCCCCCTCCTCCCATGGTCATTAATATGGAGTTGTCTTCTCCTCCCATGGTCATTAATATGGAGTTGCCCCCCCCCCTCCTCCCATGGTCATTAATATGGAGTTGTCCCCCCCTCCTCCTCCCATGGTCATTAATATGGAGTTGCCCCCCCCCCTCCTCCCATGGTCATTAATATGGAGTTGCCCCCCCCCCTCCTCCCATGGTCATTAATATGGAGTTCCTCCTCCCCTCCTCCCATGGTCATTAATATGGAGTTGCCCCCCCCTCCTCCTCCCATGGTCATTAATATGGAGTTGCCCCCCCCCCCCCTCCTCCCATGGTCATTAATATGGAGTTCCTCCTCCCCTCCTCCCATGGTCATTAATATGGAGTTGCCCCCCCCCCTCCTCCCATGGTCATTAATATGGAGTTGCCCCCTCCCCTCCTCCCATGGTCATTAATATGGAGTTGCCCCCCCCCTCCTCCCATGGTCATTAATATGGAGTTGCCCCCCCCTCCTCCTCCCATGGTCATTAATATGGAGTTGCCCCCCTCCTCCCATGGTCATTAATATGGAGTTGCCCCCCTCCTCCCATGGTCATTAATATGGAGTTGCCCCCCCTCCTCCCATGGTCATTAATATGGAGTTGCCCCCTCCCCTCCTCCCATGGTCATTAATATGGAGTTGCCCCCCCTCCCCTCCTCCCATGGTCATTAATATGGAGTTGCCCCCCTCCCCTCCTCCCATGGTCATTAATATGGAGTTGCCCCCCCCCCTCCTCCCATGGTCATTAATATGGAGTTGTCTTCTCCTCCCATGGTCATTAATATGGAGTTGCCCCCCCTCCTCCCATGGTCATTAATATGGAGTTGCCCCCCCTCCTCCTCCCATGGTCATTAATATGGAGTTGCCCCCCCCCCTCCCATGGTCATTAATATGGAGTTGCCCCCCTCCCCTCCTCCCATGGTCATTAATATGGAGTTGCCCCCCCCCCCTCCTCCCATGGTCATTAATATGGAGTTGCCCCCCCCTCCTCCTCCCATGGCCATTAATATGGAGTTGCCCCCCCCCCTCCTCCCATGGTCATTAATATGGAGTTGCCCCCCCCCTCCTCCCATGGTCATTAATATGGAGTTGCCCCCCTCCCCTCCTCCCATGGTCATTAATATGGAGTTGTCTTCTCCTCCCATGGTCATTAATATGGAGTTGCCCCCCCCCTCCTTCCATGGTCATTAATATGGAGTTGCCCCCCCCCTCCTTCCATGGTCATTAATATGGAGTTGCCCCCCCTCCTCCTCCCATGGTCATTAATATGGAGTTGTCTTCTCCCTCCTCGCATGGTCATTAATATGGAGTTGCCCCCCCTCCTTCCATGGTCATTAATATGGAGTTGCCCCCCCCCTCCTCCCATGGCCATTAATATGGAGTTGCCCCCCCTCCTCCTCCCATGGTCATTAATATGGAGTTGCCCCCCCCCCTCCTCCCATGGTCATTAATATGGAGTTGCCCCCCCCCTCCTCCCATGGCCATTAATATGGAGTTGCCCCCCCCCCCCCCCCCTCCTCCCATGGTCATTAATATGGAGTTGCCCCCCCTCCTTCCATGGTCATTAATATGGAGTTGCCCCTCCTCCTCCCATGGTCATTAATATGGAGTTGCCCCCCCCCCCCTCCTCCCATGGCCATTAATATGGAGTTGCCCCCCCCCCTCCTCCCATGGTCATTAATATGGAGTTGCCCCCCCTCCTCCCATGGTCATTAATATGGAGTTGCCCCCCCCTCCTCCCATGGTCATTAATATGGAGTTGCCCCCCCCTCCTCCTCCCATGGTCATTAATATGGAGTTGCCCCCCCTCCTCCTCCCATGGTCATTAATATGGAGTTGCCCCCCCTCCTCCCATGGTCATTAATATGGAGTTGCCCCCCCCCCCCTCCTCCCATGGTCATTAATATGGAGTTGCCCCCCCTCCTCCCATGGTCATTAATATGGAGTTGCCCCCCCCCCCTCCTCCCATGGTCATTAATATGGAGTTGCCCCCCCCCCTCCTCCCATGGTCATTAATATGGAGTTGCCCCCCTCCTCCCATGGCCATTAATATGGAGTTGCCCCCCCCCCCCCTCCTCCCATGGTCATTAATATGGAGTTCCCCCCCCCCCCCCTCCTCCCATGGTCATTAATATGGAGTTGCCCCCCCCCCCTCCTCCCATGGTCATTAATATGGAGTTGCCCCCCCCCTCCTCCCATGGCCATTAATATGGAGTTGCCCCCCCTCCTCCCATGGTCATTAATATGGAGTTGCCCCCCCCCCCCTCCTCCCATGGTCATTAATATGGAGTTGCCCCCCCTCCTCCTCCCATGGTCATTAATATGGAGTTGCCCCCCCTCCTCCTCCCATGGTCATTAATATGGAGTTGCCCCCCCCTCCTCGCATGGTCATTAATATGGAGTTGCCCCCCCCCCCCTCCTCCCATGGTCATTAATATGGAGTTGCCCCCCCCCTCCTCCCATGGTCATTAATATGGAGTTGCCCCCCCCCTCCTCCCATGGTCATTAATATGGAGTTGCCCCCCCCCCTCCTCCCATGGTCATTAATATGGAGTTGCCCCCCCCCTCCTCCCATGGTCATTAATATGGAGTTGCCCCCCCCCCCCCCCTCCTCCCATGGTCATTAATATGGAGTTGCCCCCCCCCCTCCTCCCATGGTCATTAATATGGAGTTGCCCCCCCTCCTCCTCCCATGGTCATTAATATGGAGTTGCCCCCCCCCCCCCTCCTCCCATGGTCATTAATATGGAGTTGTCCCCCCCCCCCCTCCTCCCATGGTCATTAATATGGAGTTGTCCCCCCCCCTCCTCCCATGGTCATTAATATGGAGTTGCCCCCCCCCCCCCTCCCATGGTCATTAATATGGAGTTGCCCCCCCTCCTCCTCCCATGGTCATTAATATGGAGTTGCCCCCCCTCCTCCTCCCATGGTCATTAATATGGAGTTGCCCCCCCCCTCCTCCCATGGTCATTAATATGGAGTTGCCCCCCCCCTCCTCCCATGGTCATTAATATGGAGTTGCCCCCCCCCCTCCTCCCATGGTCATTAATATGGAGTTGCCCCCCCCCCTCCTCCCACGGTCATTAATATGGAGTTGCCCCCCCCTCCTCCTCCCATGGTCATTAATATGGAGTTGCCCCCCCTCCTCCCATGGTCATTAATATGGAGTTGCCCCCCCTCCTCCCATGGTCATTAATATGGAGTTGCCCCCCCCTCCTCCTCCCATGGTCATTAATATGGAGTTGCCCCCCCCCCCCTTCCTCCCATGGTCATTAATATGGAGTTGCCCCCCCCCTCCTCCCATGGTCATTAATATGGAGTTGCCCCCCCCCCCCTCCCATGGTCATTAATATGGAGTTGCCCCCCCTCCTCCTCCCATGGTCATTAATATGGAGTTGCCCCCCCCCCTCCTCCCATGGCCATTAATATGGAGTTGCCCCCCCCCCCCTCCTCCCATGGTCATTAATATGGAGTTGCCCCCCCCCCTCCTCCCATGGTCATTAATATGGAGTTGCCCCCCCCCCCCTCCCATGGTCATTAATATGGAGTTGCCCCCCCTCCTCCTCCCATGGTCATTAATATGGAGTTGCCCCCCCCCTCCTCCCATGGTCATTAATATGGAGTTGCCCCCCCCCTCCTCCCATGGTCATTAATATGGAGTTGCCCCCCCCCTCCTCCCATGGTCATTAATATGGAGTTGCCCCCCCCCCTCCTCCCACGGTCATTAATATGGAGTTGCCCCCCCCTCCTCCTCCCATGGTCATTAATATGGAGTTGCCCCCCCTCCTCCCATGGTCATTAATATGGAGTTGCCCCCCCTCCTCCCATGGTCATTAATATGGAGTTGCCCCCCCCTCCTCCTCCCATGGTCATTAATATGGAGTTGCCCCCCCCCCCCCCTTCCTCCCATGGTCATTAATATGGAGTTGCCCCCCCTCCTCCCATGGTCATTAATATGGAGTTGCCCCCCCTCCTCCTCCCATGGTCATTAATATGGAGTTGCCCCCCTCCTCCTCCCATGGTCATTAATATGGAGTTGCCCCCCCCCTCCTCCCATGGTCATTAATATGGAGTTGCCCCCCCTCCTCCCATGGTCATTAATATGGAGTTGCCCCCCCCCCCTCTTCCCATGGTCATTAATATGGAGTTGCCCCCCCCCTCGTCCCATGGTCATTAATATGGAGTTGCCCCCCCTCCTCCCATGGCCATTAATATGGAGTTGTCCCCCCCCCTCCTCCCATGGTCATTAATATGGAGTTGTCCCCCCCCCCCCTCCTCCCATGGTCATTAATATGGAGTTGCCCCCCCCCCCCCCCTCCTCCCATGGTCATTAATATGGAGTTGTCCCCCCCCCCTCCTCCCATGGTCATTAATATGGAGTTGCTCCCCCCCCCTCCTCCCATGGTCATTAATATGGAGTTGCCCCCCCCCTCTTCCCATAGTCATTAATATGGAGTTGCCCCCCCCTCCTCCCATGGTCATTAATATGGAGTTGCCCCCCCCCCCCTCTTCCCATGGTCATTAATATGGAGTTGCCCCCCCCCCTCCTCCCATGGTCATTAATATGGAGTTGTCCCCCCCCCCCCTCCTCCCATGGTCATTAATATGGAGTTGTCCCCCCCCCCTCCTCCCATGGTCATTAATATGGAGTTGTCCCCCCCCCCCCTCCTCCCATGGTCATTAATATGGAGTTGCCCCCCCCCCCCCCCCTCCTCCCATGGTCATTAATATGGAGTTGCCCCCCCCCCCCCCTCCTCCCATGGTCATTAATATGGAGTTGCCCCCCCCTCCTCCCATGGTCATTAATATGGAGTTGTCCCCCCCCCTCCTCCCATGGTCATTAATATGGAGTTGCCCCCCCCCCTCTTCCCATAGTCATTAATATGGAGTTGCCCCCCCCCTCCTCCCATGGTCATTAATATGGAGTTGCCCCCCCCCCCCTCTTCCCATGGTCATTAATATGGAGTTGTCCCCCCCCCCCCTCCTCCCATGGTCATTAATATGGAGTTGTCCCCCCCCCCCTCCTCCCATGGTCATTAATATGGAGTTGCCCCCCCCCCCTCCTCCCATGGTCATTAATATGGAGTTGTCCCCCCCCCCCCCTCCTCCCATGGTCATTAATATGGAGTTGTCCCCCCCCCCTCCTCCCATGGTCATTAATATGGAGTTGTCCCCCCCCCTCCTCCCATGGTCATTAATATGGAGTTGCCCCCCCCCCCTCCTCCCATGGTCATTAATATGGAGTTGCCCCCCCCTCTTCCCATAGTCATTAATATGGAGTTGCCCCCCCCCTCTTCCCATAGTCATTAATATGGAGTTGCCCCCCCCCCCTCCTCCCATGGTCATTAATATGGAGTTGCCCCCCCCCCCCCCTCTTCCCATAGTCATTAATATGGAGTTGCCCCCCCCCTCCTCGCATGGTCATTAATATGGAGTTGCCCCCCCCCTCCTCCCATGGTCATTAATATGGAGTTGCTCCCCCCCCCTCCTCCCATGGTCATTAATATGGAGTTGCCCCCCGCCCTCCTCCCATGGTCATTAATATGGAGTTGCCCCCCCCCTCCTCCCATGGTCATTAATATGGAGTTGCCCCCCCCCTCTTCCCATGGTCATTAATATGGAGTTGCCCCCCCTCCTCCTATGGTCATTAATATGGAGTTATCTTCTCCTCCCATGGTCATTAATATGGAGTTGCCCCCCCCTCCTCCCATGGTCATTAATATGGAGTTGCCCCCCCCCTCCTCGCATGGTCATTAATATGGAGTTGCCCCCCCCCCTCCTCCCATGGTCATTAATATGGAGTTGCCCCCCCCCCCTCCTCGCATGGTCATTAATATGGAGTTGCCCCCCCCCTCCTCGCATGGTCATTAATATGGAGTTGCCCCCCCTCCTCCCATGGTCATTAATATGGAGTTGCCCCCCCCTCCTCCTCCCATGGTCATTAATATGGAGTTGCCCCCCTCCTCCCATGGTCATTAATATGGAGTTGCCCCCCCTCCTCCCATGGTCATTAATATGGAGTTGCCCCCCTCCTCCCATGGCCATTAATATGGAGTTGCCCCCCCTCCTCCTCCCATGGCCATTAATATGGAGTTGCCCCCCCTCCTCCCATGGCCATTAATATGGAGTTGCCCCCCCCTCCTCCCATGGTCATTAATATGGAGTTGCCCCCCCTCCTCCTCCCATGGTCATTAATATGGAGTTGCCCCCCCCCTCCTCCCATGGTCATTAATATGGAGTTGCCCCCCCCCTCCTCGCATGGTCATTAATATGGAGTTGCCCCCCCCCCCCTCCTCCCATGGTCATTAATATGGAGTTGCCCCCCCCCCCTCCTCGCATGGTCATTAATATGGAGTTGCCCCCCCCCTCCTCGCATGGTCATTAATATGGAGTTGCCCCCCCTCCTCCCATGGTCATTAATATGGAGTTGCCCCCCCTCCTCCTCCCATGGTCATTGGATGAGAAGATCTGGCTTGCATGTTGAACCCCACATTGGGCACCAAACTCGCTATCAGCGTTCCAATTTATTCCAAAGGTGTTGAGTAGGGATGAGGGTCAGGTGATGAGTAGGGAAGAGGGTCGGGTGATGAGTAGGGATGAGGTCGGGTGATGAGTAGGGAAGAGGGTCAGGTGATGAGTAGGGATGAGGTCAGGTGATGAGTAGGGATGAGGTCGGGTGATGAGTAGGGATGAGGTCGGGTGATGAGTAGGGATGAGGTCGGGTGATGAGTAGGGATGAGGGTCGGGTGATGAGTAGGGATGAGGTCGGGTGATGAGTAGGGATGAGGTCGGGTGATGAGTAGGGAAGAGGGTCAGGTGATGAGTAGGGATGAGGTCAGGTGATGAGTAGGGAAGAGGGTCGGGTGATGAGTAGGGATGAGGTCAGGTGATGAGTAGGGAAGAGGGTCGGGTGATGAGTAGGGATGAGGTCAGGTGATGAGTAGGGAAGAGGGTCAGGTGATGAGTAGGGATGAGGTCGGGTGATGAGTAGGGAAGAGGGTCAGGTGATGAGTAGGGATGAGGTCAGGTGATGAGTAGGGATGAGGTCAGGTGATGAGTAGGGAAGAGGGTCGGGTGATGAGTAGGGAAGAGGGTCGGGTGATGAGTAGGGATGAGGTCGGGTGATGAGTAGGGATGAGGGTCAGGTGTTGAGTAGGGAAGAGGGTCGGGTGATGAGTAGGGATGAGGTCGGGTGATGAGTAGGGATGAGGTCGGGTGATGAGTAGGGATGAGGTCGGGTGATGAGTAGGGAAGAGGGTCAGGTGATGAGTAGGGAAGAGGGTCGGGTGATGAGTAGGGATGAGGGTCGGGTGATGAGTAGGGAAGAGGGTCAGGTGATGAGTAGGGATGAGGTCAGGTGATGAGTAGGGATGAGGTCAGGTGATGAGTAGGGAAGAGGTCAGGTGATGAGTAGGGAAGAGGTCAGGTGATGAGTAGGGAAGAGGGTCGGGTGATGAGTAGGGAAGCGGGTCGGGTGATGAGTAGGGAAGAGGGTCGGGTGATGAGTAGGGAAGAGGGTCGGGTGATGAGTAGGGATGAGGTCGGGTGATGAGTAGGGAAGAGGGTCGGGTGATGAGTAGGGATGAGGTCGGGTGATGAGTAGGGATGAGGGTCGGGTGATGAGTAGGGATGAGGTCGGGTGATGAGTAGGGATGAGGTCGGGTGATGAGTAGGGATGAGGGTCGGGTGATGAGTAGGGATGAGGTCGGGTGATGAGTAGGGAAGAGGGTCGGGTGATGAGTAGGGATGAGGGTCGGGTGATGAGTAGGGATGAGGGTCAGGTGATGAGTAGGGATGAGGTCGGGTGATGAGTAGGGAAGCGGGTCAGGTGATGAGTAGGGAAGAGGTCGGGTGATGAGTAGGGAAGAGGGTCGGGTGATGAGTAGGGATGAGGTCGGGTGATGAGTAGGGATGAGGTCGGGTGATGAGTAGGGATGAGGGTCAGGTGATTAGTAGGGACGAGGGTCAGGTGATGAGTAGGGAAGAGGGTCGGGTGATGAGTAGGGAAGAGGGTCGGGTGATGAGTAGGGAAGCGGGTCGGGTGATGAGTAGGGAAGAGGTCGGGTGATGAGTAGGGAAGAGGGTCGGGTGATGAGTAGGGATGAGGTCGGGTGATGAGTAGGGATGAGGTCGGGTGATGAGTAGGGAAGAGGTCAGGTGATGAGTAGGGATGAGGTCGGGTGATGAGTAGGGATGAGGGTCAGGTGATGAGTAGGGATGAGGTCGGGTGATGAGTAGGGATGAGGTCGGGTGATGAGTAGGGATGAGGGTCAGGTGATGAGTAGGGATGAGGGTCGGGTGATGAGTAGGGATGAGGTCGGGTGATGAGTAGGGATGAGGTCGGGTGATGAGTAGGGAAGAGGGTCGGGTGATGAGTAGGGAAGAGGGTCAGGTGATGAGTAGGGATGAGGTCAGGTGATGAGTAGGGAAGAGGGTCAGGTGATGAGTAGGGAAGAGGGTCAGGTGATGAGTAGGGAAGAGGGTCGGGTGATGAGTAGGGAAGAGGGTCGGGTGATGAGTAGGGAAGAGGTCAGGTGATGAGTAGGGAAGAGGTCAGGTGATGAGTAGGGAAGAGGGTCAGGTGATGAGTAGGGACGAGGTCAGGTGATGAGTAGGGAAGAGGGTCAGGGCTCTGTGCAGGACACTCGAGTTCCTCCACCCCAAACTGGGCAAACTGTCTTTATGGAGTTGGTTTCCCTTTGTGGCTTCTGGGAAGACTTTCCAGAAGGGTTCGGAGGGCATCTGTGGATGAGAAGATTTGGCTCGGCATTCCAATCCATTCCAAAGGTGTTGAGTAGGATGAGGTCAGGCCTCTGTGCAGGACACCTAAGTCCCTTCAAACCAAACTCATCAAGCCATGGCTTTGGGCTGTCCTTGTGGCTCTACCATCATCCACTCTTCTGGGAAGACTCTTCACGAGACTTCGGAGGAGGCCTGAGAACTTGTGGGGTCAGGTACTGATGTTGGATGAGAAGATTAGTAAGGATGAGGTCAGGACTCCGTGCAGGACACCTCCACACCAAACTGGTCACTCCATGTCTTTATGGAGCTGCTTTGTACACAGGGGAGGGGGGGGGGGGGTACAGTCATGTTGGGACAGAAAAGGGTCTTCACCAAAGTGTTACCACAAGGTTGGAAGACCCCGACTGTCTACGATGTCTTTGCCTGATGGAGGATCACCAGGACCCTTCACTGGAGACACCTGAACTCCATCATCTAGAAAGTCATCTGGGGTGTCCAGCAAGCTGATACCGGGGCGTAACGATCGGTGTCTCTGGTCCTATAGTCCGGGGTGTAACGATCGGTGTCTCTGGTCCTATAGTCCGGGGTGTAACGATCGGTGTCTCTGCTCCTATAGTCCGGGGTGTAACGATCGGTGTTTGTAGACGCTCCATCCTCTCACCTCTGTCTTTCTATTTCCAGCCGTACCCCATGTATCCGGCTACCACCTCTCTAGTCAACGTTGTGCCCAAACTCAACGCTACCGGTCGGGATCTACTGCAGGTAATTTCTGACTGCTGACTTCTTCCTGAATACTGGCGGCATCTCTAGAGATCTGGTTTTCTCACACACACATTCCCTCATATACATACAGCATAAGCTCTTCATGGGACGTCCCAGGCTCCGGCCTACAGAGATGATGCCCCACTCTTTAGTCCCAGGCTCTGGCCTACAGAGATGATGCCCCACGCTTTAGTCCCAGGCTCCGGCCTACAGCGATGATGCCCCACGATTTAGTCCCAGGCTCCGGCCTACAGAGATGACGCTCCCATGTGACGCCCCATGCTCTGGTCCCAGGCTCTGGCCTACAGAGATGACGCTCCCATGTGATGTCCCAGGCTCTGGCCTACAGAGATGACACTCCCATGTGACGCCCCAGGCTCTGGCCTACAGAGATGACGCTCCCATGTGACGCCCCATGCTCTGGCCCCAGGCTCCGGCCTACAGAGATGACACTCCCATATGACGCCCCAGTCTCTGGCCTACAGAGATGATGCTCCCATGTGACGTCCCAGGCTCCGGCCTACAGAGATGACGCTCTAAAATGAATGATGATCCAGATTGAACCCCTCATAATTCCACACCATATACACAGACTTCATCCTGGGGGCCACCAAAGAACACGAGACCCCACACAGAGGGGGAACTCCTCCACTTCTAACTCGCATTGTTTGTCTTTCCAGAACCTGTTGAAGTGTAATCCGGTCCAGAGGATTTCGGCAGATGAAGCTCTTCAGCATCCTTACTTCGCCGACTTCTGTCCGCCGTAGCCGACAGGATCACCCCCCCCCAATCTTTACACTTCCGCCCCCTCCCCCCTCCCCCTGGTAACAATGATCACGTCGGTTCCCCGCCCTTCCTGCATGGTCCGCCCCTTCTAGACTTCCCCTGTAATGATCAATATTAGATTGTCTCTGCCAGGAGCTCCGATGTACCATGGATAGACCCTCCCACATCCGAGGAAAGGGGTGGAGCCTGCTGCTGAGTACAGGTGTAGGTGGTTATTAGAGGGGAAGTCTTCCTCGTTCCAGCAGATCTTTGTGATGTAGGAGAGCTATAGCAGCTTGTACATTATATTTTAATTTGTAACATCCAACGCGTTTCTGGGGCTCAGCACTTCCACGTCGTCAGGGCTAAAAACCAGATCAGAGTGTGGAGCCCCCGAAACGCGTTGGCAGATATACAATAAAAACCTTTTGTACAAGCTGGTGGGGCGCTCCCATCCATTCAGAACTTCAACCATCTAGGTGGAGCCTACTGCAGACTGGAAGTTGGTGGGTGGACCCGGTCACGGTCTAGAAGTAGGTGGAGCTTGCTGTAGCCTAAAGGCTGGTGGGTGGAGCCTGCCACAGTCTATAGGAAGGTGTGGGTGGAGCATACTGTAGCCTAAAGATTTGGAAGGTGGAGACTATAGGTGAACATGGGTGGAGCGTAAAAGATTGGTAGGTGGAGCTTGTCCCAGGCTATTGGTAAACATGGGTGGAGCTTAAAAGATTGGTAGGTGGAGCTTGTTGGACTGAAGCTAAATGTGGGTGGAGCTTGACGTTTCCAGTCTGGGTGCCCTGCAGTGGTGCAGACACGGGATGCATTCCGCTACTAGATGATTCCAGTCTCCGCCTTCCTCCAGATGATGAGACCCCCCCTCCCCCACTGCAGCCCCTCCCTCCCCCCCTTTTATTTATTGTAGCTCCTTCCTGCCCTGCGGTTGTATATTTTAATGTACATTATTTTGTAATTTTTTGTTTATTTTGCCCTGTAAATGTCCCATTTCTGGAAAATACAGATTATTTTACACACTCGCCTGTCCTGCGTGTCCTGATTGTGTGCAGACCGCCGCCGTGTCGCAGTGGGAGGGGTCTCCTGTGAATGGGTGTGCCCGGCCAGGCTCTGGGTTATGTCCTGTAGAGTAGACATGGAATCCGAGAGTCGGGGGTTCTGGGATTGGTCAGTTCATCTCCCAGAATCCTCCACTGTCACCAGTCTGACATCACATGACCCCCAATGTCACCCCAGACTATGGATGTAGTCACCCCCAGGTATAGAGGAGAAATCTTCCATTGGGGACATCAATGACCGCGGCCTAAGGGGGGATTTTTCTCACAATTTACGTTCGCTTCCTGTTGCGTCTGCAGGACAGGAAATGAGGGGGGGGTTTTACCCCTCGGGGGGGGGGGTTAACCCCTCCTGTAATAAAATAAAAATGTGTCTTGCATAAACTTTCATGATGTATTGAATACAGAGCTGTGTGATTATGTCTCAGTATCCGCCTGAAGAAAGCCCCGCCCCTTTCAGCCTATGACACCCTGTGCCCCTATATGTACTGCAACACGTTCCCTTCTGTGGGCCCCTATATGTACTGCAACACGTTCCCTTCTGTGGGCCCCTATATGTACCGCAACACGTTCCCTTCTATGGGCCCCTATATGTACCGCAACACGTTCCCTTCTGTGGACCCCTATATGTACCGCAACACGTTCCCTTCTGTGGGCCCCTATATGTACCGCAACACGTTCCCTTCTGTGGGCCCCTATATGTACCGCAACACGTTCCCTTCTGTGGGCCCCTATATGTACCGCAACACGTTCCCTTCTGTGGGCCCCTATATGTACCGCAACACGTTCCCTTCTGTGGACCCCTATATGTACCGCAACACGTTCCCTTCTGTGGGCCCCTATATGTACCGCAACACGTTCCCTTCTGTGGGCCCCTATATGTACTGCAACACGTTCCCTTCTGTGGGCCCCTATATGTACCGCAACACGTTCCCTTCTGTGGGCCCCTATATGTACCGCAACACGTTCCCTTCTGTGGGCCCCTATATGTACCGCAACACGTTCCCTTCTGTGGGCCCCTATATGTACCGCAACACGTTCCCTTCTGTGGACCCCTATATGTACCGCAACACGTTCCCTTCTGTGGGCCCCTATATGTACCGCAACACCTTCCCTTCTGTGGGCCCCTATATGTACCGCAACACGTTCCCTTCTGTGGGCCCCTATATGTACCGCAACACGTTCCCTTCTGTGGACCCCTATATGTACTGCAACACGTTCCCTTCTGTGGGCCCCTATATGTACCGCAACACGTTCCCTTCTGTGGGCCCCTATATGTACCGTAACACGTTCCCTTCTGTGGGCCCCTATATGTACCGTAACACGTTCCCTTCTGTGGGCCCCTATATGTACCGTAACACGTTCCCTTCTGTGGGCCCCTATATGTACCATAACACGTTCCCTTCTGTGGACCCCTATATGTACCGCAACACCTTCCCTTCTGTGGTCCCCTATATGTACTGCAACACGTTCCCTTCTGTGGGCCCCTATATGTACCGCAACACGTTCCCTTCTGTGGACCCCTATATGTACCATAACACGTTCCCTTCTATGGGCCCCTATATGTACTGCAACACCTTCCCTTCTGTGGGCCCCTATATGTACTGCAACACGTTCCCTTCTGTGGGCCCCTATATGTACCGCAACACGTTCCCTTCTATGGGCCCCTATATGTACTGCAACACGTTCCCTTCTGTGGGCCCCTATATGTACCGCAACACGTTCCCTTCTGTGGGCCCCTATATGTACTGCAACACCTTCCCTTCTGTGGGCCCCTATATGTACTGCAACACGTTCCCTTCTGTGGGCCCCTATATGTACCGCAACACGTTCCCTTCTGTGGGCCCCTATATGTACTGCAACACGTTCCCTTCTGTGGGCCCCTATATGTACCGCAACACGTTCCCTTCTGTGGGCCCCTATATGTACCGCAACACGTTCCCTTCTGTGGGCCCCTATATGTACCGCAACACGTTCCCTTCTGTGGGCCCCTATATGTACTGCAACACCTTCCCTTCTGTGGGCCCCTATATGTACTGCAACACGTTCCCTTCTGTGGGCCCCTATATGTACCGCAACACGTTCCCTTCTGTGGGCCCCTATATGTACTGCAACACGTTCCCTTCTGTGGGCCCCTATATGTACCGCAACACCTTCCCTTCTGTGGGCCCCTATATGTACCGCAACACGTTCCCTTCTGTGGGCCCCTATATGTACCGCAACACGTTCCCTTCTGTGGGCCCCTATATGTACCGCAACACGTTCCCTTCTGTGGGCCCCTATATGTACTGCAACACGTTCCCTTCTGTGGGCCCCTATATGTACCGCAACACGTTCCCTTCTGTGGACCCCTATATGTACTGCAACACGTTCCCTTCTGTGAGCCCCTATATGTACCGCAACACGTTCCCTTCTGTGGGCCCCTATATGTACTGCAACACGTTCCCTTCTGTAGGCCCCTATATGTACCGCAACACGTTCCCTTCTGTGGGCCCCTATATGTACTGCAACACGTTCCCTTCTGTGGGCCCCTATATGTACCGCAACACCTTCCCTTCTGTGGACCCCTATATGTACTGCAACACGTTCCCTTCTGTGGGCCCCTATATGTACCGCAACACGTTCCCTTCTGTGGTCCCCTATATGTACCGTAACATGTTCCCTTCTGTGGGCCCCTATATGTACCGTAACACGTTCCCTTCTGTGGGCCCCTATATGTACCGCAACACCTTCCCTTCTGTGGGCCCCTATATGTACCGCAACACCTTCCCTTCTGTGGGCCCCTATATGTACCGCAACACGTTCCCTTCTGTGGGCCCCTATATGTACTGCAACACGTTCCCTTCTATGGGCCCCTATATGTACCGCAACACGTTCCCTTCTGTGGGCCCCTATATGTACCGTAACACGTTCCCTTCTGTGGGCCCCTATATGTACCGTAACACGTTCCCTTCTATAGGCCCCTATATGTACCGCAACACGTTCCCTTCTGTGGGCCCCTATATGTACCGCAACACGTTACCTTCTGTGGGCCCCTATATGTACCGTAACACGTTCCCTTCTGTGGGCCCCTATATGTACTGCAACACGTTCCCTTCTGTGGGCCCCTATATGTACTGCAACACGTTCCCTTCTGTGGGCCCCTATATGTACCGTAACACGTTCCCTTCTGTGGGCCCCTATATGTACTGCAACACCTTCCCTTCTGTGGGCCCCTATATGTACCGCAACACGTTCCCTTCTGTGGGCCCCTATATGTACCGCAACACGTTCCCTTCTGTGGGCCCCTATATGTACCGCAACACCTTCCCTTCTGTGGGCCCCTATATGTACCGCAACACCTTCCCTTCTGTGGGCCCCTATATGTACCGTAACACGTTCCCTTCTGTGGGCCCCTATATGTACCACAACACGTTGCCTTCTGTGGGCCCCTATATGTACCGTAACACGTTCCCTTCTGTGGTCCCCTATATGTACTGCAACACGTTCCCCTCTGTGGGCCCCTATATGTACTGCAACACGTTCCCTTCTGTGGGCCCCTATATGTACCGCAACACGTTCCCTTCTGTGGGCCCCTATATGTACCGCAACACGTTCCCTTCTGTGGGCCCCTATATGTACCGCAACACGGTTCCCTCGGTGGGCCCCTATATGTACCGCAACACGGTTCCCTCGGTGGGCCCCTATATGTACTGTAACACGTTCCCTTCTGTGGGCCCCTATATGTACCGTAACAAGTTCCCTTCTGTGGGCCCCTATATGTACTGTAACACGTTCCCTTCTGTGGGCCCCTATATGTACCGCAACACGTTCCCTTCTATGGGCCCCTATATGTACCGCAACACGTTTCCTTCTGTGGGCCCCTATATGTACCGTAACACGTTCCCTTCTGTGGGCCCCTATATGTACTGCAACACGTTCCCTTCTGTGGGCCCCTATATGTACCGCAACACGGTTCCCTCGGTGGGCCCCTATATGTACCGCAACACGGTTCCCTCGGTGGGCCCCTATATGTACTGTAACACGTTCCCTTCGGTGGGCCCCTATATGTACTGCAACACGGTTCCCTTCTGTGGACCCCTATATGTACCGCAACACGTTCCCTTCTGTGGGCCCCTATAGTGAGTACCTGTGTGTCACTGGTTGGGTTTTTTGGGGGCCACATTCACACTGAGGTTGTTACTGGACACTTGCCAGACAGTGCTGACCCCATGAATTACAGTTTCAAATCTCTGCACTGAGCCAACCACCCCATACACACAACCCAGAGCTCGTTTCCTAAAAGACTCCTATTTACCTACAGGACACATCTAAGGACATGAGAAAGAAAATGGTGCCTCACAGAGCGGGTGGGGTTACAGGAGTACTCTGCGGGGGCGGACCCGATCATCTAAGGCCAAGGGGAAGTAACTGGAGCTTTACGGAGTGGGTGGAAGTTACAGGAGCACTCTGCGGGGGTGGACCCCATCATCTTAAGGACACTAGGAAGAAACCGAAGCCTCACGGAGGGGGATATGGGAGTACTCTGCAGGGGCAGACCCTATCATCTAAGGATACCAGGAAAAAACTGGAGCCTTAGAGTGGGTGGGGTTATAGGAGTACTCTGCGGGGGCAGACCCCATCACCTAAGGAAGAAACTGGAGCTTTACAGAGTGGGTGGAGTTACAAGAGTACTCTGCAGGGGCAGACCCCATCACCTAAGGACATGAGGAAGAAACTGGAGCTTTGTAGAGTGGGTGGGGTTATAGGAGTGCTCTGCGGGGGCAGACTCCATCATCTAAAGAACACTAGGGAGAAACTGGAGCCACACGCAGTGTGAGGGGTTATAAGAGTACTCTGCAGGGGCGGACCCCATCAACTAAGGACACCAGGAAAAAACTAGAGCCTCACAGAGTGGGTGGAGTTCTACAAGTACTCCGTAGGGGCGGACCCCATCACCCAAAGAGCGAGGATGAAACTGGAGCCTCACAGAGTGGGTGGGGTTATAGGAGTCATTTGTGAGGCACCAGTTTCTTTCTCGTGTCCTTAGATCAAGGGTCTCAAACTGGTGGCCCCCCGGCTGTTGCGAAACTACAATTCCCATCATGCCTCTGCCTGTGGGAGTCATGCTTGGAACTGTCAGCCTTGCAATGCCTCATGGGACTTGTAGTTTCGCAACAGCTGGAGGGTCGCCAGTTTGAGACCCTGCATTAGAGGATGGAGTTTGCCCCAGTAGAGTACTACTATAACCCCCACTTGCTCTGTGAGGCTCCAGTTTCTTCCTCGTGGCCTTGGATGTTAGGGTCTGCCCCCGCAGAGTACTCCTATAACCCCACCCGCTCTGTGAGGCTCCAGTTTCTTCCTCCATATCCTTATATAATGGGGTTCTCTCCGCAGAGTACTCCTATAACCCCACCCGCTCTGTGAGGCTCCAGTTTCTTCATCCATATTCTTGTATAATGGGGTCCGCCCCTGCAGAGTACGCCCATAACCCCACCCGCTCTGTGAGGCTCCAGTTTCTTCATCCATATTCTTGTATAATGGGGTCTGCCCCTGCAGAGTACGCCCATAACCCCCTCTTACGCTGTGAGGCTCCAGTTTCTTCCTTGTGTCCTTTGATGGGTTCCGCCCCTGCAGAGTACTCATATAACCCCTCCCACTGCGTGAGGCTCGAGTTTCTTCCTAGTGTCCTTTAGACGATGTGGTCCACCCCCGCAGAGTACTCCTATAACCCCCATCCACTCCGTAAAGCTCCAGTTTCTTTCCTATGGCTTTAGATGATCGGGTCTGCCCCTGCAGAGTACTCCTGTAACTCCACCCACTCTGTGAGGCTCGAGTTTCTTCCTAGTGTCCTTTAGATGATGTGGTCCATCCACTCCGTAAAGCTCCAGTTTCTTTCCTATGGCTTTAGATGATCGGTTCTGCCCCTGCAGAGTACTCAAACTGGGGTCTCAAACTGCGAACCTACAATTCCCATCATGCCTTTGCCTGTGGGAGTCAGGCTTGGCACTGTCAGCCTTGCAATGCCTCATGGGACTTGTAGTTTTACAACAGCTGGAGGCCTGCCTTACATGATGGAGTTTGCCCCCAGTAGAGTACTCCTATAACCCCCACCCACTCAATAAAGCTCCAGTTTCTTCCCTGTGGCCTTAGATGATAAGGTCTGCCCCCGCAGAGTACTCTATAACCCCATGTGCTCTGTGAGGCTCCAGTTTCTTCCTCCATATCCTTACATAATGGGGTCTGCTCTTTAGAGTATTCCCATAACCCCCTCCCAATCTGTGAGGCTCCAGTTTCTTCCTTGTGTCCTTAGATGATGGGGTCTGCCCCCGCAGAGTACTCCTGTAACTCCACCCACTCTGTGAGGCTCCAGTTTCTTCCTTGTGTCCTTAGATGATGGGGTCTGCCCCCGCAGAGTACTCCTGTAACTCCACCCACTCTGTGAGGCTCCAGTTTCTTCCTTGTGTCCTTAGATGATGGGGTCTGCCCCCGCAGAGTACTCCTGTAACTCCACCCACTCTGTGAGGCTCCAGTTTCTTCCTCATATCCTTAGATGATGGGTCCCGCTGCTGCAGAGTACTCATAACTTTACCCATTCTGTGAGGCTCTTTTTTTCCTGGTGTCCTTAGATGATAGGGTCTGCCCCTGCAGAGTATTTCTATAACCCCACCCGCTCTGTGAGGCTCCATTTTCTACCTGGTGTCCTTAGATGATGGGGTCTGCCACTGCAGAGTAGTCCCATAACCCCACCCACTCTGTGAGGCTCCAGTTTCTTCCTTGTGTCCTTAGTTGATGGGGTCCGCCCCCGAAGATATTCGTATAGCCCCACCCACTCCGTGAGGCTCCAGTTTCTTCCTCCATACCCTTAGATCAGTGATATGCAATTAGCGGACCTCCAGCTGTTGCAAAACTACAAGTCCCATCATGCCTCTGCCTCTGGGTGTCATGCTTGTGGCTGTCAGAGTCTTGCTATGCCTCATGGGATTTGTAGTTCTGAAACAGCTGGAGGTCCGCTAATTGCATATCCCTGCCTTAGATGATTGGGTCCGCCCCTGCAGAGTATTTCTATAACCCCACCCATTCCGTGAGGCTCCATTTTCTACCTGGTGTCCTTAGATGATGGGGTCTGCCACTGCAGAGTACTCCCATAACCCCACCCGCTCTGTGAGGCTCCAGTTTCTTCCTTGTGTCCTTAGTTAATGGGGTCCGCCCCCGAAGATATTCGTATAGCCCCATCCACTCCGTGAGGCTCCAGTTTCTACCTGGTGTCCTTAGATGATGGGGTCCGCCCCTGCAGAGTACTCCTATAACCCCACCCACTCCGTGAGGGTTCCAGTTTCTTCCTCCATATCCTTAGATGATGGGGTCCGCCACTGCAGAGTACTCCTATAACCCCACCCACTCCGTGAGGGTTCCAGTTTCTTTCTCGTGTCCTTAGTTGATGGGGTCCGCCCCCGGAGATATTCGAATAACCCCTCCCACTGCGTGAGGCTCCAGTTTCTTCCTTGCGTCCTCACATGATAGCCCCCTTCTCCCAGTGGAGATGACTTTATTTTTTCTATTTTCATAAATGTTCCTTTCGTTTTTTTGACACTTATTGTCCTATGGCTTCCCAGAAGTTTCTGGATCTTGGTGTCATAACTTGGGAACCATACCCCATGGCAGTGAGGCCAGCGCCATGTTGATTCGGGCTCCGGATGCTGGATGGACGGTCACCTTGCCGCGTTGAGCAATGTGTGAATAGAACAACTGTGGGTATAGAATTGTGTATATGGGATTGTACGATATTTATTTTATTTTTTTATGGTTGAACTGGATGGACTTGTGTCTTTTTTCAACCTGACTATGTAACTATGTGAAGTCCCCTGAAGGGTGCTTGTGATACATTTGCCTATATGTCTCAGTGTACTGCTCCCTGCTAGCCATGGGTAGAGGTAGAAAGGAATTTCATGTGTGATTCATTCCTCTGACAGGTTATTGACGTGCTAATGTCCCCTCACTATTCTAAACGTTAATTGATCTATTGTGTTGTGTGAGGAAGATCTGTGTTTACCCTTAAAAGATGTGTATTGTATCATCAGGCTAAATGATTAGAGAAGTAGTATGTTAATTATTCTGATTGCTTCAGTGTATTAATTAACTCCCCTGATGTCTTTATCTAAAGAAACGTGTCTGCATGGTCGGCTCCGACTTGTCTCCTATAATCTGTATGGGAAACCCCACTGTGTGAGGGGGGCGTTCCTAACAGGCTGTAACCACATATAAGCTGAGTTTTTGTGTCAATAAAGTGTCTTGGTTCCAGCATCCAGTCTTGACTCATGTGTGGGGAATCCTGTGATGTTCTTGTATGGAGAGGAGGGAATGCTTGACGGGGATATCATACCGATACCGTCACAAATTGGTTGGCAGCAGCGGGATCTTCCCTTCTACTCTCCTTCACACCCGGATTCCAAGCAGACACTGGAAGAACTACTGGAAGGATTGCTAGCAACAAAACCAAGCGGGTCATCATAGCGGAATCAATGGAGATAGACCAGGAGGACGGGATTGCAGCAACGCCAGCAGTACAAGAGATGGATACACCAGTGATTCAGGAGGAGGAATCGCCAGCCAACAAGCTAATGAGAGAGAAGCTAGCTTGGTTCGGCCCGAACCCAACGCCGGATGTGGTGCTGAAAGTGATGGACCTGTTAGCGGAGGAGGCTAAACAAATAAGGGACGCAGAACTACAGAAGGATAAACAAATAAGAGACGCAGAACTACAGAAGGCTAAAGAAATAAGAGACGCAGAGCTACAGAAGGATAAACAAATAAGGGACGCAGAACTACAGGAGGCTAAAGAAATAAGAGACGCAGAACTACAGAAGGATAAACAAATAAGGGACGCAGAACTACAGAAGGCTAAACAAATAAGAGACGCAGAACTACAGAAGGCTAAACAAATAAGGGACGCAGAACTACAGAAGGATAAACAAATAAGGGACGCAGAACTACAGTTAAAACTGGCAGCAGTCCAACAAGCAGCCGCACATTCTCCAAACAGTGAGTACAGCACAGCAGACGCAAGGAAGATTCCGTTTAGCGCTTTTAAAGCTTTTGATGAAAAGGACTGTGAGATTGATAACTTCCTGGCGGATTTTGAGCGACAATGTAACCTGCACCGAATAGCTAGAAGAGAGTGGGTTGCAATATTGTCAGGCAAACTGTCAGGCAAAGCTTCTGATGCTTTCCGGACCGTGCCAGATCAGGATATCCATAGCTACGCCCGGGTTAAAGAAGTGCTCCTGGCTCGTTATGCAGTAACCCCAGAGTCCCACCGACAGAAGTTCAGGGACTCACGCAAAACCACGAAAGACTCTTACGCAGAATGGGCATGCCAGCTGTCCCTGTCGGCCTCTAACTGGGTTAACAGCAGCCAGGCCACCACCGCAGAGGACATTTTGCAACTAATGCTCCTGGAGCAATTTTACAATCACATCCAGACGGATGTCAAAGATTGGGTGAGAGATCGCAGGCCCATGACTCTACCAGAGGCCGCTAAGTTGGCGGATGAATATGCGGATACTCGCAAGACAAACCAGGTCACACCACGGGTACAACCTCCACCACAAACGGTGCCCTCCCACCCACCAGCCGCTAGATACCAACCTCCTAACAGACCGGTGACATCTAGCCCTCGCTATCATCGCCAGGAGGACAACGAACAACGCTGCTTCCGGTGCAAACAGTTGGGTCACTTCAAGCAGAATTGCCCCATGAATGACAACACCAGGTCAAATTGGTCTCAACCTGGGTACCACCCACCAGCAGCAGCCCATTGTGTAGACTCGGCTTGGGATCCCCAGGAGCGGGGTCGGGAAGAACCATTGGGCACCCCTTAAGAAGCCCTCATGGTACAATCTGCTATTACGGACAACAGGGAACACCATTGTCAGCTGGTCATGGGCTCCAGCCCTGAGCCGGAGGGGCCCTGGAGGGAGCTGGGCAGAAAGAGGCACCGCCGGCCACCCTTCAAGAAGAAGAGGTCCTGGAAGCCGTATAACAAGCTGACCTGGGAGGAGAAGAAGCGACTGGAGGAGAGGGAGTCGCAGCGGGTGTCCCAGATGCGGGCCGAGATGTTCGCCAAGGGCCCACCGGTGGCCCCTTACACCACCACCCAGTTCCTGATGATGAAGGACCACGTGGAGAGCCTGCAGGACATGAGCAAGCAGGAGCTGATCCGTGAGTACATGGAGCTGGAGGAGTGCATAAGCCGCATGGAGGAGGAGAACAACCACCTGAGGTCACAGCGGGCTGACCCCCCCAGGCTCCATGAACTGGAGATGGAGCTGGAGAAGCTCCAAGAGGAGAACCGGCGGCTGCGGAGGGAGCAGGGGGTGGCTGACCTTATGGGGCTCTGAGTCCCCTCTCCCCCCCCCCCCGGACTCTGAGCACCAGTGCTACAACAAATATAACTTTTCCTTTTTATGAATCTCCTGTGATTGTCACTTCAGAGCCATAACCTGCCCCCTCCCATAGCGGGACACCTAGACGGCGGCGCACAGACCCATTCGCTGTCTTCACACTGACTTCTGGTGACTTTGCAGATCGCACAGACTTGGGGACTGACCGGCGTGTGATCTGACGACCCGGTGACATACCTGAGTCTGAAGCAGTTGTCAAGGGAGGTCAGTCATGCCAAACGGAGTTAACCTCGGACTAAAAGCTCTGAACCCGTCAACCCTACTGGACCAGGAAAGGTCCAACCGGGTTTGCCGGAGCAGGGAGAAAAAGGGGGGCCATTGTGATACATTTGCCTATATGTCTCAGTGTACTGCTCCCTGCTAGCCATGGGTAGAGGTAGAAAGGAATTTCATGTGTGATTCATTGCTCTGACAGGTTATTGACGTGCTAATGTCCCCTCACTATTCTAAACGTTAATTGATCTATTGTGTTGTGTAAAGAAGATCTGTGTTTACCCTTAAAAGATGTGTATTGTATCATCAGGCTAAATGATTAGAGAAGTAGTATGTTAATTATTCTGATTGCTTCAGTGTAGTAATTAACTCCCCTGATGTCTTTATCTAAAGAAACGTGTCTGCATGGTCGGCTCCGACTTGTCTCCTATAATCTGTATGGGAAACCCCACTGTGTGAGGGGGGCGTTCCTAACAGGCTGTAACCACATATAAGCTGAGTTTTTGTGTCAATAAAGTGTCTTGGTTCCAGCATCCAGTCTTGACTCATGTGTGGGGGATCCTGTGATGTTCTTGTATGGAGAGGAGGGAATGCTTGGCGGGGATATCATACCGATACCGTCACAGTGCTTTACAGGTCCAGGGCCACTGTCCATTCCTACGGATCCCAGGCCCGGAAGACCCCTTTGAGAGTATGCTCACCATGACAGGGGAAGCCTGGCTGGGACCAATGACATGGACCATTTATACTTACCAGTTCCTGGCTATAGACGTCTTGCTGTATGATTACTGGGATCTGTAGTACACATAATGTCCTATCCTTGTTGTTAAGACCTGCAGTGGTTCTGGTACTGCGGCCTTCTTTCCATCCCTCAATCGCCGAGTATAAGTGATTATCGCTACCATAGGAGGTGGAGGGATAGTGGAGATGAATGCAGTTTCCAGGATGATTCTTCCCAATGGTTAGAATTAGGGTTGTCCCGATACCGATACTAGTATCGGTATCGGGACCGATACCGAGTATTTGCGGGAGTACTCGTACTCCCGCTAATACCCCCGATACCGAAATAGAATACTCAGCCCATCCAACCCCCCCCCGCCGCCGCCGATGCAAGCGCCGCAGCCGCCGCCGTCATCGCCGTCGCTACAGCTACACCGCATCCCGCCGGCCGCCTGGTTAATACGAGCGGGGAACATTACAGTTTTCATTTGAATAGCTGTAATGTTCCCGCCGCGTATAGACACTCCCCCTTGCTCGGGTGATCTGTCCAATCCCGAGCGAGGGGGAGTGTCTATACGCAGCGCGGCGCGAATCATTACAGCTATTCAAATGAAAGCGTAATGTTCCCCGCTCGTATTAGCGGCGCGGCGCGGCAGCATGCAGGTAAGGGGGGGGACATGGCTGCTTATATGGGGGGACATGGCTGCTTATATGGGGGAACATGGCTTCTTATATGGGGGGACATGGCTGCATGTGTGGGGGGCCATGGCTGCATATGTGGGGGGACATGGCGGCATCTGTGGGGGGACATGGCGGCATCTGTGGGGGACATGGCTGTATTTGGGGACACCTTTAAAAAAAAGTATCGGTATTCGGTATCGGCGAGTACTTGAAAAAAAGTATCGGTACTTGTACTCAGTCCTAAAAAAGTGGTATCGGGACAACCCTAGTTAGAATTATCCCCCAAACATGAGCCAAGACTTCATGAAGGGGGTACCAGGCATAGAACATCTTTATTGAGAAGGCAGGCTCTTATATACACCAAAAATAATACTTGCAGTAATCGGATGGACAATGACACACTCCACCCACAACATCATACAATGACACACTCCACCCACAACATCATACAATGACACACTCCACCCACAACATCATACAATAGTTCCTAACGAGCCTCCAATACACATATTTTAAGATAGACACCTGCTTATACAATACACATTCCTTTAGTCAGACATTCTTAGCCGGATTCAGAAAGACTTACAACGGCGTATCAGTAGATACGCCGTCGTAAGTCCGAACGCATGCCGTCGTATATTTAAGCGTATTCTGGAAACCAGATACGCTTAAATTTGGCCAAGATACGACCGATGTAAGTCTCTTACGCGGTTGTATCTTATGTGGATATTTACGCTGCCCGCTAGGGGCGTGTACGTGGATTTACGCATCAAATATGTAAATGAGCAAGATACGCTGATTCACGAACGTACGTACGCCCGTCGCAGTAAGATACACTGTTTACGTAAGACATACGCCAGCGTAAAGATAAACCACCAAAAAGATGGCGCAGCCCATGCAAGGTATGGACGACGAAACAGCCGTCGTATTTTACGTCATTTGCGTAAGCGTACGTGAATGGGGCTGGGCGTAGGTTACATTCCCGTCGAAAGCATTGAGCTGACGTCGTTACGTAGGGAGTATTTGCGATGTAATTCTGAGCATGCGCACGCATGCGCCGTGCGAACGGCCCTCGTTTACATGGGGTCACGGTTAATTTAAATGTAGCCCGCCCACTACATGCCTACTTTGAATTAGGCGGGGTTACGCCGGCCCATTTACGCTACGCCGACGTAACTTACGGAGCAAGTGCTCTGTGAATACTGTACTTGCCTCACTATGTTACGTCAGCGTAGTGCAAATGGGATGCGATACGTCGGATTAAACATACGCCGCTCTACCTGAATCCGGCTATCTGACTCCAATTCTAATTAAATACAGCTGGCAAGTCAGACATCTCACAATCCACATCTATCATCAATAGAACTTCACACAATACAGTGTCAATTAGCATCACACAATGAGAAGGTCTTTAGAAGCCAGACTAAGGTTAGTTTACATGACAGTAGCAGACTTAATTACCAGCTTAACAGTCTGTGTTCCCAAAAGTTTGAACACCCCTTTCCACACAAGGTATCCCTACATTTACATATCCCCCGATAGCCCCGATCTGGGAGACCAACATATCCAAATTTCACCCAGATCGGTCCAGGGGTTCTTACCCACTTAACCCCCGGACCATATTGCTGGTCAAAGACCAGAGCACTTTTTGCGATTCGGCACTGCAACGCTTTAATTGACAATTGAGCGGTTGTGCGACATGGCTCCCAAACAAAATTGTCGTCCTTTTTTTCCCCACAAATAGAGCTTTCTTTCGGTGGTATTTGATCACCTCTGCGGTTTTTAGTTTTTGCGCTATAAACAAAAATAGAGCGACAATTCTGACAAAAAAAATATTTTTTTACTTTTTGCTATAATAAATATCCCCCAAAAATATATATATAAAAAAAATGTTTTCCTCAGTTTAGGCGGATACGTATTCTTCTACCTATTTTTCGTAAAAATAAAATCGCAAAAGGCGTTTATTGATTGGTTTGCGCCAGGGCTCAAGTCCTGCGGGAACGCGTGGGAACGGAGTTCCTGCACTTTTTTCACAGCAGGAACGCCGTTCCCTTTGCAGGACTAGAGCAGCCGAGCCGCCCGAGCCAATCCTTCACTGAGCGGCGATGCCCAGCTCGAGTCACTGTCAGGTTCTTTCTGAATCCGGCGATAACTCGCGGCAGACCTCCGCAATGTCTCCTGGGAACAATGACAAAAGCTCCCAGGAGACATTGCGGCATCGAGGAAGTGACGGAATACCCGCACACCACCCGATGAATCCATATACAGGAAGTGACGGAATACCCGCACACCACCCGATGAATCCATATACAGGAAGTGACGGAATACCCGCACACTACCCGATGAATCCATATACAGGAAGTGACGGAATACCCGCACACTACCCGATGATTCCATATACAGGAAGTGACGGAATACCCGCACACTACCCGATGATTCCATATACAGGAAGTGACGGAATACCCGCACACCACCCGATGAATCCATATACAGGAAGTGACGGAATACCCGCACACCACCCGATGAATCCATATACAGGAAGTGACGGAATACCCGCACACTACCCGATGAATCCATATACAGGAAGTGACGGAATACCCGCACACTACCCGATGATTCCATATACAGGAAGTGACGGAATACCCGCACACTACCCGATGATTCCATATACAGGAAGTGACGGAATACCCGCACACTACACGATGAATCCATATACAGGAAGTGACGGAATACCCGCACACTACCCGATGAATCCATATACAGGAAGTGACGGAATACCCGCACACCACCCGATGAATCCATATACAGGAAGTGACGGAATACCCGCACACCACCCGATGAATCCATATACAGGAAGTGACGGAATACCCGCACACCACCCGATGAATCCATATACAGGAAGTGACGGAATACCCGCACACCACCCGATGAATCCATATACAGGAAGTGACGGAATACCCGCACACCACCCGATGAATCCATATACAGGAAGTGACGGAATACCCGCACACTACCCGATGATTCCATATACAGGAAGTGACGGAATACCCGCACACTTCCCGATGAATCCATATACAGGAAGTGACGGAATACCCGCACACTACCCGATGATTCCATATACAGGAAGTGACGGAATACCCGCACACTTCCCGATGAATCCATATACAGGAAGTGACGGAATACCCGCACACTACCCGATGAATCCATATACAGGAAGTGACGGAATACCCGCACACTACCCCATGAATCCATATACAGGAAGTGACGGAATACCCGCACACTACCCCATGAATCCATATACAGGAAGTGACGGAATACCCGCACACTACCCCATGAATCCATATACAGGAAGTGACGGAATACCCGCACACCACCCGATGAATCCATATACAGGAAGTGACGGAATACCCGCACACCACCCGATGAATCCATATACAGGAAGTGACGGAATACCCGCACACCACCCGATGAATCCATATACAGGAAGTGACGGAATACCCGCACACCACCCGATGAATCCATATACAGGAAGTGACGGAATACCCGCACACCACCCGATGAATCCATATACAGGAAGTGACGGAATACCCGCACACTACCCGATGATTCCATATACAGGAAGTGACGGAATACCCGCACACTTCCCGATGAATCCATATACAGGAAGTGACGGAATACCCGCACACTACCCGATGATTCCATATACAGGAAGTGACGGAATACCCGCACACTTCCCGATGAATCCATATACAGGAAGTGACGGAATACCCGCACACTTCCCGATGAATCCATATACAGGAAGTGACGGAATACCCGCACACTACCCGATGAATCCATATACAGGAAGTGACGGAATACCCGCACACTACCCCATGAATCCATATACAGGAAGTGACGGAATACCCGCACACTACCCCATGAATCCATATACAGGAAGTGACGGAATACCCGCACACTACCCCATGAATCCATATACAGGAAGTGACGGAATACCCGCACACCACCCGATGAATCCATATACAGGAAGTGACGGAATACCCGCACACCACCCGATGAATCCATATACAGGAAGTGACGGAATACCCGCACACTACCCGATGATTCCATATACAGGAAGTGACGGAATACCCGCACACTTCCCGATGAATCCATATACAGGAAGTGACGGAATACCCGCACACTACCCGATGAATCCATATACAGGAAGTGACGGAATACCCGCACACTTCCCGATGAATCCATATACAGGAAGTGACGGAATACCCGCACACTACCCGATGATTCCATATACAGGAAGTGACGGAATACCCGCACACTACCCGATGAATCCATATACAGGAAGTGACGGAATACCCGCACACTACCCGATGAATCCATATACAGGAAGTGACGGAATACCCGCACACTACCCAATGAATCCATATACAGGAAGTGACGGAATACCCGCACACTACCCGATGAATCCATATACAGGAAGTGACGGAATACCCGCACACTACCCGATGAATCCATATACAGGAAGTGACGGAATACCCGCACACTTCCCGATGAATCCATATACAGGAAGTGACGGAATACCCGCACACTACCCGATGAATCCATATACAGGAAGTGACGGAATACCCGCACACTACCCGATGAATCCATATACAGGAAGTGACGGAATACCCACACACTACCTGATGAATCCGTATACAGGAAGTGACGGAATACCCGCACAATACCCGATGAATCAATATACAGGAAGCGGCCAGTAACATAAAGGATTACAGGATTAAAGGATTACATAAAGGTACAGTGGATCGGAAAAAAAAAACATGCGGTTTAGTAATTATGCATATGAGCGTATCATTTTTTTTTTTGGTGGGGGAGTGGATCTTGGGTGGGAGTTCCCACACTTTTTTCCCCAGGACTTGACCCCTGTTTTTTTTTTTTTACTAGTAATGGCGACGATCAGCGATTTTTTTTGGTACTGCGACATTATGGCGGACACATTTGACACATTTTTGGGACCATTTGCATTTTTATAGCGATCAGTGCTATAAAAATGCCACTGGCAGGGAATGGGTTAACACTAGGGGGCGGGGAAGGGGTTAAGTATGTTCTAACTGTAGGGGGGGTGGCCTCACTAGGGGAAATGACAGATCGCTGGTCATACATTGTATGAACAGAAGATCAGCATTTCTCCCCCTGACAGGACCGGGAGCTGTGTGTTTACACCCACAGCTCCCGGTCCCCGCTCTGTAACGAGCGATCGTGTGTGCCCGGCGGCGATCGTGCCCGCCGGGCACATGCACGGGAGTTGGGGGCGAGCGCCCCTAGTGGCCTGCGCCAGAGCCGACGTAGAGCTACGGGCTCTCACGCAGGGGAGCCAACCTGGCAGGTCGGCAAGTAGTTATAAAGAAAACCGAACCTATGAGAAAATACCGAATAAAGTCTATTTTCTTCACACTTGTCTCCTACCAGACGAACCAGCAATTCTGAAGGGACGGGTCATGGGGTCATTTACGTTGCGCCCCCCTTAGCGATTATTGTCTGATTATCCAGCCTTCTAGGGGACGTTATTATAACATTTCTCTGTTCAGATTTAGTGGTTTTTCTTCCATCTCGCTACTGGAAGTTCTTCTTTGGCCAGTGACGCAACGCCTATATGGCTCCACCCAGCTGTTTCGACTTGGATATGACTTGTTCTCCCTCTGCAAAGTTGGACCCATTCTTGCGTGTAAAACATTCAGCTGCGACTTTTGAGGGTTAACATTGCAGTCTGTGGCCCTCAAGTTGCATGAAGGTCGGACCAAAGTAGCGCATGGGCGAGATTGTCGCACACATATAAATGGTTGTCATTGGAAAACATGGGCCCAGATTCAAAGAGATTTGCTCTTTTTTTGCGGAGGCAAAGGGCAACGATTTTGCCCTGCGCCCCCGCAAATTCGCACCGCTGCCCTCGATTCACGGAGCAGTAGCTCCGTAAATTGCGAGGGCGCGCCTGCAAAATTGGGAATCATTTAAATTAGGCGCGTTCCCGCGCCGATCGTAAAGCGCATGCTCCGTCGGGAAACTTTCCCGACGTGCATTGCGGCAAATGACGTCGCAAGGACGTCATTTGCTTTAAAGTGAACGTGAATGGCGTCCAGCGCCATTCACGATTCACTTACGCAAACGACGTAAAATTCGAACGTCGCGACGCGGGAACGACGGGTATCCTTAGCATTGGCTGCGCCTGCTATTAGCAGGAGCAGCCTTACGCTAAGCACGCCGTACGGAAACGACGTAACTTGCGTACGCAGGGCCCGCGCAACAATTGTGAATCCGTGTTAGTATGCAATTTGCATACTATACGCTGATCACAATGGGAGCGCCCCCTAGCGGTCATCGCAAGAATGCAGCCTAAGATATGCGTGGCATAAAAGCCTTATGCCACGCAGATTTTAGGCAGCAGTTGGCGTTACGATGTTCCTGAATCAGGAGCATTCGTAACGCCGGAGCAAGTAAGCAATTGCGCTGCGTATCCTATGGTTACACAGGTGCAATTGCTTCTTGAATCTGGGCCATGGAGTACAACTTGTCGTCGTGCGACTTCGATGTCCAAAGCCGCACAAATGTGAATGTAAGTCTCCCGTTTTCCGCCGATGCAGAAAGCTATTTGCTTCCTCATCAGTTGCCTAAAACCTCCGAGACACAGCGGTAAGAATTCGGTGCAGGAGTTATCTGTTTGCGTGATTCTATGGGGCAAAGTGGGGGTCAGCAAGCCATCAATCACAATCTACCCGGTTAACGGGCAGCTGACGGGTAGACTGCGAACACGGCCCTAATTGTGACGCTTTCCTTCACTGCAGGTCCGAGAGCAGGAGGTAGCAAAGTACTGGACGGAGGGCAGGAGCCGCCTTAGTTAAACTTCTGCATTAACCAGCAGTTAATTGGTTGCTAGGAAGCTTGGTGGACCTAGCAACCAATCACCTGCTTGTTAAGGTGAAAAGTTAACTGTGGCACCTCCCACCCTCCATCCAGTACTGTGCCGTTTTCCCCGAGTTCTGATCCACACCTGTGTGAGGTAGGAGAGCGATACCTACACAATGGTGTGTGTGGGAGAGAGAGGACCCTACAATATTTGGGGGGGGGGGAGAATCAAAGGGGGAGGTTGATGGGTAGGGGGCAGACAACACTACTGTAGGGAGGAGGATGGAGGGAGAGGACACCCAACAGATGGGAGGAGGGGGATGGGGATGGAGGGAGAGGACACCCAACAGATGGGAGGAGGATGGGGATGGAGGGAGAGGACACCCAACAGATGGGAGGAGGAGGAGGATGGGGATAGAGGGAGAGGACACCCAAAAGATGGGAGGAGGGGGATGGGGATGGAGGGAGAGGACACCCAACAGATGGGAGGAGGAGGATGGGGATGGAGGGAGAGGACACCCAACAGATGGGAGGAGGAGGATGGGGATGGAGGGAGAGGACACCCAACAGATGGGAGGAGGAGGGGGATGGAGGGAGAGGACACCCAACAGATGGGAGGGGGAGGAGGGGGATGGAGGGAGAGGACACCCAACAGATGGGAGGAGGAGGAGGGGGATGGAGGGAGAGGACACCCAACAGATGGGAGGAGGAGGGGGATGGAGGGAGAGGACACCCAACAGATGGGAGGAGGAGGGGGATGGGGATGGAGGGAGAGGACACCCAACAGATGGGAGGAGGAGGGGGATGGGGATGGAGGGAGAGGACACCCAACAGATGGGAGGAGGAGGGGGATGGAGGGAGAGGACACCCAACAGATGGGAGGAGGGGGATGGAGGGAGAGGACACCCAACAGATGGGAGGAGGGGGGTGGGGATAGAGGGAGAGGACACCCAACAGATGGGTGGAGGGGGATGGAGGGAGAGGACACCCAACAGATGGGAGGAGGGGGATGGAGGGAGAGGACACCCAACAGATGGGAGGAGGGGGATGGGGATGGAGGGAGAGGACACCCAACAGATGGGAGGAGGGGGATGGGGATGGAGGGAGAGGACACCCAACAGATGGGAGGAGGGGGATGGGGATGGAGGGAGAGGACACCCAACAGATGGGAGGAGGGGGATGGGGATGGAGGGAGAGGACACCCAACAGATGGGAGGAGGAGGAGGATGGAGGGAGAGGACACCCAACAGATGGGAGGAGGAGGATGGGGATGGAGGGAGAGGACACCCAACAGATGGGAGGGGGAGGGGGATGGAGGGAGAGGACACCCAACAGATGGGAGGAGGAGGATGAGGATGGAGGGAGAGGACACCCAACAGATGGGAGGGGGAGGGGGATGGAGGGAGAGGACACCCAACAGATGGGAGGAGGAGGATGGGGATGGAGGGAGAGGACACCCAACAGATGGGAGGAGGGGGATGGGGATGGAGGGAGAGGACACCCAACAGATGGGAGGAGGAGGATGGAGGGAGAGGACACCCAACAGATGGGAGGAGGATGGGGATGGAGGGAGAGGACACCCAACAGATGGGAGGAGGAGGGGGATGGAGGGAGAGGACACCCAACAGATGGGAGGGGGATGGAGGGAGAGGACACCCAACAGATGGGAGGAGGATGGAGGGAGAGGACACCCAACAGATGGGAGGAGGAGGGGGATGGAGGGAGAGGACACCCAACAGATGGGAGGAGGAGGGGGATGGAGGGAGAGGACACCCAACAGATGGGAGGAGGAGGGGGATGGGGATGGAGGGAGAGGACACCCAACAGATGGGAGGAGGAGGGGGATGGAGGGAGAGGACACCCAACAGATGGGAGGAGGAGGGGGATGGAGGGAGAGGACACCCAACAGATGGGAGGAGGAGGATGGGGATGGAGGGAGAGGACACCCAACAGATGGGAGGAGGGGGATGGAGGGAGAGGACACCCAACAGATGGGAGGAGGGGGGTGGGGATGGAGGGAGAGGACACCCAACAGATGGGTGGAGGGGGATGGAGGGAGAGGACACCCAACAGATGGGAGGAGGGGGATGGAGGGAGAGGACACCCAACAGATGGGAGGAGGGGGATGGGGATGGAGGGAGAGGACACCCAACAGATGGGAGGAGGGGGATGGGGATGGAGGGAGAGGACACCCAACAGATGGGAGGAGGATGGGGATGGAGGGAGAGGACACCCAACAGATGGGAGGAGGGGGATGGGGATGGAGGGAGAGGACACCCAACAGATGGGAGGAGGATGGGGATGGAGGGAGAGGACACCCAACAGATGGGAGGAGGAGGAGGATGGAGGGAGAGGACACCCAACAGATGGGAGGAGGGGGATGGGGATGGAGGGAGAGGACACCCAACAGATGGGAGGAGGGGGATGGAGGGAGAGGACACCCAACAGATGGGAGGAGGAGGGGGATGGAGGGAGAGGACACCCAACAGATGGGAGGAGGAGGATGGAGGGAGAGGACACCCAACAGATGGGAGGAGGGGGATGGGGATGGAGGGAGAGGACACCCAACAGATGGGAGGAGGATGGGGATGGAGGGAGAGGACACCCAACAGATGGGAGGAGGAGGATGGAGGGAGAGGACACCCAACAGATGGGAGGAGGGGGAATAGGATGGAGGGAGAGGACACCCAACAGATGGGAGGAGGAGGATGGGGATGGAGGGAGAGGACACCCAACAGATGGGAGGAGGGGGATGGAGGGAGAGGACACCCAACAGATGGGAGGAGGAGGAGGATGGAGGGAGAGGACACCCAACAGATGGGAGGAGGAGGGGGATGGAGGGAGAGGACACCCAACAGATGGGAGGAGGGGGAGGGGGATGGAGGGAGAGGACACCCAACAGATGGGAGGAGGAGGATGAGGATGGAGGGAGAGGACACCCAACAGATGGGAGGAGGGGGATGGGGATGGAGGGAGAGGACACCCAACAGATGGGAGGAGGGGGATGGAGAGAGAGGACACCCAACAGATGGGAGGAGGATGGGGATGGAGGGAGAGGACACCCAACAGATGGGAGAAGGGGGATGGGGATGGAGGGAGAGGACACCCAACAGATGGGAGGGGGAGGGGGATGGAGAGAGAGGACACCCAACAGATGGGAGGAGGAGGATGGAGGGAGAGGACACCCAACAGATGGGAGGAGGGGGATGGAGGGAGAGGACACCCAACAGATGGGAGGAGGAGGGGGATGGGGATGGAGGGAGAGGACACCCAACAGATGGGAGGAGGAGGGGGATGGAGGGAGAGGACACCCAACAGATGGGAGGAGGAGGATGGAGGGAGAGGACACCCAACAGATGGGAGGAGGAGGATGAGGATGGAGGGAGAGGACACCCAACAGATGGGAGGGGGAGGGGGATGGAGGGAGAGGACACCCAACAGATGGGAGGAGGAGGATGGGGATGGAGGGAGAGGACACCCAACAGATGGGAGGAGGGGGATGGGGATGGAGGGAGAGGACACCCAACAGATGGGAGGAGGAGGATGGAGGGAGAGGACACCCAACAGATGGGAGGAGGATGGGGATGGAGGGAGAGGACACCCAACAGATGGGAGGAGGAGGGGGATGGAGGGAGAGGACACCCAACAGATGGGAGGGGGATGGAGGGAGAGGACACCCAACAGATGGGAGGAGGAGGGGGATGGAGGGAGAGGACACCCAACAGATGGGAGGAGGAGGGGGATGGAGGGAGAGGACACCCAACAGATGGGAGGAGGAGGGGGATGGGGATGGAGGGAGAGGACACCCAACAGATGGGAGGAGGAGGGGGATGGAGGGAGAGGACACCCAACAGATGGGAGGAGGAGGGGGATGGAGGGAGAGGACACCCAACAGATGGGAGGAGGAGGATGGGGATGGAGGGAGAGGACACCCAACAGATGGGAGGAGGGGGATGGAGGGAGAGGACACCCAACAGATGGGAGGAGGGGGGTGGGGATAGAGGGAGAGGACACCCAACAGATGGGTGGAGGGGGATGGAGGGAGAGGACACCCAACAGATGGGAGGAGGGGGATGGAGGGAGAGGACACCCAACAGATGGGAGGAGGGGGATGGGGATGGAGGGAGAGGACACCCAACAGATGGGAGGAGGGGGATGGGGATGGAGGGAGAGGACACCCAACAGATGGGAGGAGGATGGGGATGGAGGGAGAGGACACCCAACAGATGGGAGGAGGGGGATGGGGATGGAGGGAGAGGACACCCAACAGATGGGAGGAGGATGGGGATGGAGGGAGAGGACACCCAACAGATGGGAGGAGGAGGAGGATGGAGGGAGAGGACACCCAACAGATGGGAGGAGGGGGATGGGGATGGAGGGAGAGGACACCCAACAGATGGGAGGAGGGGGATGGAGGGAGAGGACACCCAACAGATGGGAGGAGGAGGGGGATGGAGGGAGAGGACACCCAACAGATGGGAGGAGGAGGATGGAGGGAGAGGACACCCAACAGATGGGAGGAGGAGGATGGAGGGAGAGGACACCCAACAGATGGGAGGAGGGGGATGGGGATGGAGGGAGAGGACACCCAACAGATGGGAGGAGGATGGGGATGGAGGGAGAGGACACCCAACAGATGGGAGGAGGAGGATGGAGGGAGAGGACACCCAACAGATGGGAGGAGGGGGATTAGGATGGAGGGAGAGGACACCCAACAGATGGGAGGAGGAGGATGGGGATGGAGGGAGAGGACACCCAACAGATGGGAGGAGGGGGATGGAGGGAGAGGACACCCAACAGATGGGAGGAGGAGGAGGATGGAGGGAGAGGACACCCAACAGATGGGAGGAGGAGGGGGATGGAGGGAGAGGACACCCAACAGATGGGAGGAGGGGGAGGGGGGGTGGAGGGAGAGGACACCCAACAGATGGGAGGAGGAGGATGAGGATGGAGGGAGAGGACACCCAACAGATGGGAGGAGGGGGATGGGGATGGAGGGAGAGGACACCCAACAGATGGGAGGAGGGGGATGGAGAGAGAGGACACCCAACAGATGGGAGGAGGATGGGGATGGAGGGAGAGGACACCCAACAGATGGGAGAAGGGGGATGGGGATGGAGGGAGAGGACACCCAACAGATGGGAGGGGGAGGGGGATGGAGAGAGAGGACACCCAACAGATGGGAGGAGGAGGATGGAGGGAGAGGACACCCAACAGATGGGAGGAGGGGGATGGAGGGAGAGGACACCCAACAGATGGGAGGAGGAGGATGGGGATGGAGGGAGAGGACACCCAACAGATGGGAGGAGGAGGATGGGGATGGAGGGAGAGGACACCCAACAGATGGGAGGAGGAGGGGGATGGAGGGAGAGGACACCCAACAGATGGGAGGAGGAGGATGGAGGGAGAGGACACCCAACAGATGGGAGGAGGAGGGTGATGGGGATGGAGGGAGAGGACACCCAACAGATGGGAGGAGGGGGATGGAGGGAGAGGACACCCAACAGATGGGAGGATGGAGGGAGAGGACACCCAACAGATGGGAGGAGGGGGATGGAGGGAGAGGACACCCAACAGATGGGAGGAGGGGGATGGGGATGGAGGGAGAGGACACCCAACAGATGGGAGGAGGAGGGGGATGGGGATGGAGGGAGAGGACACCCAACAGATGGGAGGAGGAGGGGGATGGAGGGAGAGGACACCCAACAGATGGGAGGAAGAGGAGGGGGATGGAGGGAGAGGACACCCAACAGATGGGAGGAGGAGGATGGAGGGAGAGGACACCCAACAGATGGGAGGAGGAGGATGGAGGGAGAGGACACCCAACAGATGGGAGGAGGAGGGGGATGGAGGGAGAGGACACCCAACAGATGGTAGAAGGGGGATGGAGATGGAGGGAGAGGACACCCAACAGATGGGAGGAGGAGGAGGATGGGGATGGAGGGAGAGGACACCCAACAGATGGGAGGAGGGGGATGGAGGGAGAGGACACCCAACAGATGGGAGGAGGGGGATGGAGATGGAGGGAGAGGACACCCAACAGATGGGAGGAGGAGGGGGATGGAGGGAGAGGACACCCAACAGATGGGAGGAGGGGGATGGAGGGAGAGGACACCCAACAGATGGGAGGAGGAGGAGGATGGAGGGAGAGGACACCCAACAGATGGGAGGAGGAGGAGGATGGGGATGGAGGGAGAGGACACCCAACAGATGGGAGGAGGGGGATGGAGGGAGAGGACACCCAACAGATGGGAGGAGGGGGATGGGGATGGAGGGAGAGGACACCCAACAGATGGGAGGAGGAGGGGGATGGAGGGAGAGGACACCCAACAGATGGGAGGAGGGGGATGGAGGGAGAGGACACCCAACAGATGGGAGGAGGAGGAGGATGGAGGGAGAGGACACCCAACAGATGGGAGGAGGAGGAGGATGGAGGGAGAGGACACCCAACAGATGGGAGGAGGAGGATGGAGGGAGAGGACACCCAACAGATGGGAGGAGGAGGGGGATGGGGATGGAGGGAGAGGACACCCAACAGATGGGAGGAGGAGGGGGATGGAGATGGAGGGAGAGGACACCTTCCCTCACTTCCTGTCTGGGTGACACTTTCCCTCACTTCCTGTCTGAGTGACACCTTCCCTCACTTCCTGTCTGGGTGACACCTTCCCTCACTTCCTGTCTGGGTGACACCTTCCCCCACTTCCTGTCTGGGTGACACCGTCCCTCACTTCCTGTCTGGGTGACACCTTCCCTCACTTCCTGCCTGGGTGACACCTTCCCTCACTTCCTGCCTGGGTGACACCTTCCTGCCTGGGTGACATCTTCCCTCACTTCCTGTCTGGGTGACACCCGGGTATATAATCTCTGCAGAGGGGACAAAGGCAGACATGCACACCTGACAGAGGGTCCCTCCCTCCCTCCCCAGTGGGGCCCTCAGGAGCCGGGGCCCCCTCCTGTATGGAGAGACATGTGGGTGTGATATCGGCGATGACGTATATATCCTGCTGCATTCCGGACTCCGCCCCCCTCACACGCCCGTCACCAGCCCCGCCCCGCCACCATTTTCTCGCCTCAGGACGGGGCGGGGTGTACTGTACCGGAAGTGGGCGGTTCCCGGAAGTAGTTTCCTCCGTCGGTATCGAGGCGCGCTTCCGTCTCTCAGAGATTCCCGGAGAGGAGCCATGGAGCGGGTGAGACACCCGGGAGGGGCGGTACGAGGATTCGGGGGAGAGATCCCGGGAGATTACACTCCACGGTGACCTTCCCGGTCCCCGAATACAAAGGGGCTGTGACCCCGGGGAGCGCATGGATTGAAAAGGGAGGGGTGTGGGGGGGGGGTGTTCTGTGGCCCCGGGGAGCCCATGGATCGTGGGGGGGGGGGGACATGGATTGAAAAGGGAGGGGGGCTGTGACCCTGGGGATCCCATGGATCGTGGGGGGGGGGGACATGGATTGAAAAGGGAGGGGGGCTGTGACCCTGGGGATCCCATGGATCGTGGGGGGGGTGTTCTGTGGCCCCGGGGAGCGCATGGATCGTGGGTGTGGGGGGGGTGTTCTGTGGCCCCGGGGAGCGCATGGATCGTGGGGGGGGTTGTGACTCGTGGATGGAGTGGGGGCCTGTTGGCCCGGGGAGCCCATGGATTGGGGGGGGGGGTTGTATTTGTTAGATTCTGGGGCCACCCGGGGAGCCCATGGATTGGGGGGGGGGGGTTGTATTTGTTAGATTCTGGGGCCACCCGGGGAGCCCATGGATTGGGGGGGGGGGTTGTATTTGTTAGATTCTGGGGCCACCCGGGGAGCCCATGGATTGGGGGGGGGGGGTTGTATTTGTTAGATTCTGGGGCCACAGTCACCACATTGTGGGGGGGGGCTGTACTGGTCTGGGGGGGGTTATCGGTGGGTGGCGGTTGTGTGTTGGGTGGTAATGTAAGCTCCGCCCCTCTCTCTCAGGATCAGGTGACGTTTGATGATGTGGCGGTGTATTTCTCGGAGGAGGAGTGGCGGAGTCTCCGGGACGAGCAGAAGAGTCTCTACAAGGAAGTCATGAACGACAATTATCAGATGATCCTTTCCCTCAGTGAGTCTTCCCACCCCCCCCCCCCTATTCCCATTCCCATCCCCCCCATCTCCCGCCATCCCCCATCTCCTCCCATCCCCCCCATCTCTCCCCATTCCCATCCCATCCCCCCATCTCCTCCCATCCCCCCATCTCCTCCCATCCCCCCATCTCCTCCCATCCCCCCCATCTCCCCCAATTCCCCATCCCCCATCTCTCTTCACCATCCCTCCTTTCCTTTGTTTTCCTGGGATAATCTTCCTCTCTCTGGGAATATTCTGGGTGGGGGGGGGGTTCCTCTCTGGGAATATTCTGGGTGGGGGGGGGGGGGGGTTCCTCTCTGGGTGGGGTTTGTGTGATTGGTGACGGTTGATGATGTTGGATCGTCATGTTGATCTTCTTTTTTCTTCCCCCTGCAGATCGGCCGGACCTTATCACCAACATTGCGTTGGGTTGTGAGCCGTACATCACCACAGCCCGGGACGGCGCCATCCGAGGTAAGAATACATCCTTGTCTTGTCAGATCAGAGGAAGGATTGGATGGTCAGAGATCATGGGGGGGGGGGGGGGCACAGGGTTCAATATTTGTTATCTGAGTGTGATGTGCCCCATGGGGTCCGGTAAGATTGTATGGAGGGGCACCGCGCCCCTCAGAATGGGATCATCTTATAGGTAGGTGCACCACGCCCCTCAGAATGGGATCATCTTATAGGTAGGGGCACCGCGCCCCTCAGAATGGGATCATCTTATAGGTAGGTGCACCACGCCCCTCAGAATGGGATCATCTTATAGGTAGGTGCACCACGCCCCTCAGAATGTGATTATCTTATAGGTAGGTGCACCACGCCCCTCAGAATGTGATTATCTTATAGGTAGGTGCACCACGCCCCTCAGAATGTGATTATCTTATAGGTAGGTGCACCACGCCCATGAGGGTCCAATATCATGTATGGAGGTGCACCACAGGATCCACTATTCTATATGGAGGAGGGTCACCACGCCCCTCAAGATCCAATCTCTTGTATGTATCTCTCTGCGCAGGAGAAGCCATCCCTCTGCTGCTGCGGCGGAAGAAGCCATCCCTCTGCTGCTGCGGCAGGAGAAGCCATCCCTCTGCTGCTGCGGCAGGAGAAGCCATCCCTCTGCTGCTGCGGCGGAAGAAGCCATCTCTCTGCTGCTGCTGCGGCGGGAGAAGCCATCTCTCTGCTGCTGCTGCGGCGGGAGAAGCCATCCCTCTGCTGCTGCGGCAGGAGAAGCCATCCCTCTGCTGCTGCGGCGGAAGAAGCCATCTCTCTGCTGCTGCTGCGGCGGGAGAAGCCATCTCTCTGCTGCTGCTGCGGCGGGAGAAGCCATCCCTCTGCTGCTGCTGCGGCGGGAGAAGCCATCTCTCTGCTGCTGCTGCGGAGGAGGAGCCATCCCTCTCTCTGCTGCTGCGGCGGGAGAAGCCATCCCTCTGCTGCTGCGGCGGGAGAAGCCATCCCTCTGCTGCTGCGGCGGGAGAAGCCATCTCTCTGCTGCTGCGGAGGAGGAGCCATCCCTCTCTCTGCTGCGGCGGCGGGAGAAGCCATCCCTCTCTCTGCTGCTGCGGCGGCGGGAGAAGCCATCCCTCTGCTGCTGCGGCGGCGGGAGAAGCCATCCCTCTGCGGCGGCGGGAGAAGCCATCCCTCTGCTGCTGCGGCGGCGGGAGAAGCCATCCCTCTGCTGCGGCGGCGGCGGGAGAAGCCATCCCTCTGCTGCTGCGGCGGGAGAAGCCATCCCTCTGCTGCTGCGGCGGGAGAAGCCATCCCTCTGCTGCTGCGGCAGGAGAAGCCATCCCTCTGCTGCTGCGGTGGGAGAAGCCATCTCTCTGCTGCTGCGGAGGAGGAGGAGGAGCCATCCCTCTCTCTGCTGCGGCGGCGGGAGAAGCCATCCCTCTCTCTGCTGCTGCGGCGACGGGAGAAGCCATCCCTCTGCTGCTGCGGCGGCGGGAGAAGCCACCCCTCTGCTGCTGCGGCGGCGGGAGAAGCCATCCCTCTGCTGCTGCGGCGGCGGGAGAAGCCATCCCTCTGCTGCTGCGGCGGCGGGAGAAGCCATCCCTCTGCTGCTGCGGCGGCGGGAGAAGCCATCCCTCTGCTGCTGCTGCGGCGGGAGAAGCCATCTCTCTGCTGCTGCTGGGCCTACTCCACTTCACTGCCTGCAGTCACCTGACTCTCGCCTGCGGTCTTTCCTCGTATTCTGAACTTGTGTGGCTTTAGCACTATGTGGTCACCTGTCTGTTTTTAGACACAGAGGGGACAGTCCCGCTGAAAGGGGTGACCCCCCGGCCCCCCCCCCCCCACTCCATTCATAGTTGCGGGTAGTTTTGTTCTGTGCCGTCCTGTTATCATACTGAGTCCAACTCGCCTCCATAGTCCTTCCTCCCCTCCCCCCCCGGCTCTGGATTACAGTCCCCTATCTTCCCCCCACTATGGATCGGTCAGTGGCCCCCCAGTGCAGGACTCTCTGTATACAAGGATCCCACCACTCACCTGTTGGAATCCCTCTTTAACTCCTTGCCTCCCGAGGTATGTATATAAAAAGACATGGTAGACGAGGGGTTAAATCTCAGCCTACATATGAGCTTCAGAGCCACCCAATCACTTTTATGGGGCTCCCCCCACCATCCTCGCTGGTGGCACCCACAGTGGTTCCTGGGATCCCCTGTTCCTCTGAGCCCCAAACCTCAGGAGACGCCTGGTACTGTGAGAGTGGGAGGAGCTCAGGAAACTTCCGTCGCCCACCGGGAGCGACCCGACATCACTTCTGTCACGTCAGTTGAATGAGATCAATAAATTCCAGTGCCTTGGCTCACGGCATCCCCTGTAGAGAATTTGGGGTATCGCAGTTTTCTTCTATTTCATGGGCAAGTTTTAGACTCGATGCGTTTCGTATCTATTTACGCAACACAACCCCCATCTTTTATATTTTACCAAAACCGTGGGTATTTCGTTGTGTGTGTGTGTGTATTGGCACCAAAATTTGCTTTAGTACATTTTCCTTGAAAATATCCGTTTGATAAATATGCAGCGCAAACATTGCATGAAATAAAAAATTGCAACAGTCACCATTTTATTCTCCAGGGTCTCTGCTTTCAGAAAATATATGCAAAAGCAGCTGCGGGGGGTGGGGGGAGCCATTTCTCTGCTGCAGCAGCTGCGGGGGAGCCATCTCTCTGCTGCGGGGGAGCCATTTCTCTGCTGCAGCAGCTGCGGGGGAGCCATTTCTCTGCTGCGGGGGAGCCATCTCTCTGCTGCTGGGGAGCCATTTCTCTGCTGCAGCAGCTGCGGGGGGAGCCATTTCTCTGCTGCTGCGGGGGGAGCCATTTCTCTGCTGCTGCGGGGGGAGCCATTTCTCTGCTGCTGCGGGGGAGCCATTTCTCTGCTGCTGCGGGGGAGCCATTTCTCTGCTGGGGAACCATCTCCCTGCTGTTGCTGCGCCATCTTGCTGCTGGTTCAGCCCCTGATATTTAATATTAGTGCGGGAGTGACCTTCAGGCGCTGGGTTCTGTGTAATTCTTTTCAGGTCCAAATCCAGGAATTGCCTAAACAGTAAGGCCCGGATTCACAAAGCACTTACGCCGATGTATCTCGAGATACGCCGCGTAAGTGCAAATATGCGCCGGCGTATCTGTGCGCCGGACCCACAAAACTAGATACGCCTGAAAATAGGCTTCATCCGACCGACGTAACTTGTCTACGCCGGCGTAGCGTGGGCGCATGTGGCGCTCCTATTGATTTTCTATTCAAATATGCAAATGAGGGATACGGCGAACGTACGTGCGCCCGGCGCGCGTAAGTTCAACGTCCGGCGTAAAGTTATTCCTCATAAAGGAGGTGTAACTCAGCACCATACGTGCACAGGTCAGCTAGAGAGCAGCTGCAGCAGCACCACCGTTACGGACGAGCTGAGCAACCACACTTGCAGGACAACACATCTGTGTGCCAACATGCCAGGCAGGGCCGCCATCAGGAATTATGGGGCCCCCTTACACAGCTTCAGGCATGGGCCGGGGGGGGGGGGGGGTGCGCTGCCGCGAATTGAAAAAGACGAAATAAAGAAAAATATAAAAAAAGGAACTAAAAAAATGTAAAAATATCAAAAACATTTTTTTTTCTTCTAAAAAAGAAAAGGTGACTTGCCATCTGTGGTCCCTAGCTCACACACACCACATCCACTTCACCTTGGTTTAGCCTAAGTCCACCATGCAGGACTTGGGAGCAGCAACGCCACGCCAAGGCCCCAATGGTGTTGCTGTCCATTCATACCACATTCACACGGTCGTGGGAATAACCTCTCCCAGACGACCCAGGGTGACACACCTTGCTGGCAGGCATGTCACCCCCACATTCACACACCAGTCACACTGTAGCAGCACTCCTCACCGTGTGTAGGAACTACAAAAATAAAAAAGCTCATAATCTGAGCCAAAAAAAAAAAAAACATTTGCCCTGTCGTGGGCCAGGCATGGTGCCACGGCTCCGGCTCCTCAGTTGTCTGGGGGGAGCCTCGGGTGGGGGGGCATCAGGAGGAGGATCATCCCCTGGTATGTCCCTCCTGGTCGATGTTGGCTGCCTGCCCTCCAACGCCTGCTGTGTGAGGCACTGCTGCACAGTGGCTGCGGTGCCCTGCACAGCCACTGTGCATTCAGCCTGGGTCTTGGCAGAAGAGGCCAGGCTGTCTGCCACACGGCGCAGGTCACAGGCAATAGCACCCATGTGGCGCGTCTGGCGGCCCTGTTCCCTCGCAAGCCCTTGTTGGAGGGATTCCGGAACACCCCTTGTCTTCCGCGTAGCCTTCCTCGGGGCAGAAGAAGCTTGGGCCCGTCTGTACGGGGTGGCCCTTGAGGGGCTATCCCTGATGGGGGAGGCCCTTGAGGGGCTTCCCCTGATGGGGAAGGAGGTTTGGGTCCGCGTCACGCCGGACGTAAACCACTGCGACACGCTTGGACCATCATTTGCATGGGGTCACGCCCACTTACACTGGCCTGCGCCTTTGGAAATATGCTGGCTCTTCTTGGTGAGCAATGGCTTGCTGAATGCAGTGCATGCCTCTTCGCGCTGCGCCGGCGTAGCCTAAAAACGATACGTCGGCATAAATATGCGCCAATATATGTGAATCCGGGCCTGAATCTGTAAATAGGCTGAACTTCGGGGGCTCCCTCTTTTGCATACACCACGGGGGCCCCATTCAATTCTGTTACATGCCGGTTTACGCCATGGAAGGGGTCAACGATGTGGGACTGACTGTTGCCATGATGCACTGGGTGGAATGTCATCAGTACTACGCTTGTTCCTGTTATTCAGTGTTAAGGAGCCATCTCTGTGCTGCTGCTGCGGGGGAGCCATCTCTGTGCTGCTGCTGCGGGGGAGCCATCTCTGTGCTGCTGCTGCGGGGGAGCCATCTCTGTGCTGCTGCTGCGGGGGAGCCATCTCTGTGCTGCTGCTGCGGGGGAGCCATCTCTGTGCTGCTGCTGCGAGGGGGGCCATCTCTGTGCTGCTAGTGCTGCTGCGGGGGAGCCATCTCTGTGCTGCTGCTGCGGGGGAGCCATCTCTGTGCTGCTGCTGCGAGGGGGGCCATCTCTGTGCTGCTAGTGCTGCTGCGGGGGAGCCATCTCTGTGCTGCTGCGGGTGAGCCATCTCTGCTGCTGGTTCAGCCCCTGATATTTATGAAGGCGGTCTCTGGAGGCAAGAGCCACCCTTCTTCCTCGGCTTAAGAAACCCGGAGAAAGGTCTGCAAAGTCTCCCCCCATTCGTACTTCCGGAGTATGTACATCTAGGAGTCCCTAACTTGGTTCTCGGCCTCTTGCCATGTGTGGGGTAAAAAAAAACAGAGGCCTTCATCAGTATGAAGGTGCACCCTGACTTCAAAGTGGATGGACGCTTGTTAATCAGCAGACCAACCTCTGCCTGGTCGTGGTGTCTCTGCCTGGTCGTGGTGTCTCTGCCAGGTCGTGGTGTCTCTGCCAGGTCGTGGTGTCTTTCTCTTCCGTTCATGGACGGACACAGCAGCAATTGACCTTAGGGTTATCTACCTTCCTTTCAGGAGATGACTAGGCAGAAAAAACAGCACTTCAAGTGTTAAAACACTTCTCTCAGTATAGCACCTCCCAGGGGGCGGGTCCCCGGGTACATCCCTCTCTCTGCATCATGCAGCCCCAGTTTTTTTCTGCCTAGCGTAAGGAGAAGACATGGCTCCTCTGGCCCATGTGCTCAGGAGAATTTTTTTTTTTTTTTCGCATTTTATCCCTGCATTTTTGGATCCTGGGATCTACAATCAACTGCCGACTGGGTGACAGGCTGGATCCTCGATCCTTGTAGTCCCCCCATGCTCGGCCATCGAGCGCGTGCCGGCCTTTACCTACGCGCTGGGCCGTCACGACATGCCCCGTTGCTCCAGTGGTGGCCGGTGAGCTATACGCTCCAGGGCACACATATGACCGGTCTCTATGGCTGTGTCACAGTGTGCTGGGCCGACAGCTGTGCCGTAAGCGGACGTTGGGTCTGTCTGGATTGCCGGTGGTCGCAGGACGGTTAAGTAGTATCCCCTTGCCTTGGCATGGTGGTTCGGCTGCCCTACTTTCCTCTCTCCCTTCCTCCCCCGCATCCTGGGTGACGGCCGTGAGGTAAGGGGTCCGCTTGGGGGGCTCCGTCCTACCTGGGGGCTGTGGGGTGCTGTATGTCTTTTTATGATGCCGTGTGTGCGGGGGGGACGACCTATGGGGTCTGGTACGTTTGCCGTGTTTTTTGCTGGTTTTTGTCGCTATGTGTTTTAAAAACGTGTTTGGCCGCCATTTTGCGGGTGACGGCCACTCTTATTGATGATCGGCGGCCATTTTCTTGTAGCCCGCATGCTGTTTTCCTGCATGTCGGCGGCCATCTTGGAAGGGATTTTGGCCTCTAGTGACCGGAATAACGGCGCGAATACTCCCAGCACACTTCCTGAGGGACGGCACAGCACGGGCAGTGTTTCTAGCTTCTCAGCAGCACTACAGCCTGGTCGGGTGGTGAGTCCTCTGGGGGATCCCCTGCTCTCTGTTGCGGCCGGGAGGGTGGCCTGTGGGTCTTGCCTTGCAGTACAAGGGTGGCATTTACAGTGGGTCAGCATGGCGTCCGAACCGGAGGCTTCTACCCCAAGCATGCCAGAGTTAACCCTTAGTGCCCCTGTTCCTGCGGCCTCGGTGGATGCTATGACGGCAGTCCTTGAGGCGTTTGTTGCCAGGATTGAAGCGGCAAGTGGCCAGAAGGGGGGTAAAAAGCGCCCCCTCCCTGCGCCTGCCTCTGGGGATGTCTCAGACATGGAATCGAGCCCCGCTACTGCGTCTGGCCCTGGTTCCGTTATGTCAGAGGATGCAGACTTGCACACACGGACAGTGAGGATGATTCTGCTTCAGGATCAGCACATGATAAGGAATTTGTTGGAGCTCTTACCACTGCGGTGCGGGACAGTCAAAAACTTGAGGATTCGGCGGAGGCAGCAGACACGCCGGTCCCTTTTGGGTTCCGCAAGCCGCCTCGCGAAAGTGTTTCCTTGTGTTCCGTATCTGGACAAAATCTTGTACAAGGAATGGGATCGGCCGCAGAAAGCTTTTGCTGTTCCAAAATACTTTTCGGTCCGTTATAGGTTTGAGGAGGATTTCCTAAAAAAAGTGGACCTCTCCTCCGTCATTGGACCCCCCTGTGTCCAGGCTGAACAAGGCTACCACGTTGGCTGTGGAAGGGGCTCCCGCTTTTAAGGACCCTGCAGATAGCTGAGGCTGTGGCCCGCTCCATGTTCACAGTGGTGGGGTCGGCGGTGAGACCGGTTTTGGCCGGGGCTCTGGTGTCGCAGACACTTACCGAACTCCTTGCTGCAGGAGCTGGAGGCGCAGAATGCTCCTGAGCTCTGTGTGGACCTGGCCGACCAGTTGGTGCAGGGCCTAAAGTTTGTCTGAGTTGGCCCTGGATACGCTTCCCTTGCTCTCCAGGGCCTCCGCCGTGGTGCTACGCCGCCTTGTGTGGCTGAAGTGTTGGTATGCGGACAAGTCTTCTAAGAAGTCCCTGGTGGACTTACCCTTTAAGGGTGAACGGCTTTTTGGGGCGTCTCTGGATGACATCATAAAAGATGCCACAGGGGGTAAGAACACTCTGCTCCCACAATCTGGAAAGGGTAAGGAGCCTCGCCGTAAGCAGGGGCCCTCCTTTACTGCCCCCAAGCATTTTTTCCGCCCACCAGGTGCGGCAGGAAAACGTTTCCAGGGTGCTAAGGAGCCCACTGAAGGACAAAAGCACGCCTGGTACCGCAAGCCCAACAAGCCTGCGGACAAACCTGCTTCTGGATGAAGGTCTGCCCCCGCCCGTATCTCGTGTGGGGGGCCGGCTTTGCAAATTCGGTGAAGGTCTCTTCTTTCCGACCGATGGGTTTGCAAAGTAGTTTCCTCGGGGTACAAGATAGAATTTCTCTCTTGTCCGCCAAACAGATTTTTTCCTTCCAACCTCCAGCTTCCTCCGGATTGCTGGAAGGATCTGTCAGGGGCTGTTCAGGACCTGCTGGTCAGGGGAGTGATCGTGCCGGTTCCCTCAGCGGAACGGTTCCAGAGGTTTTACTCCAATCTGTTTGTAATCCCCAAGAAGGAAGGGGTCTGTCCGATCCTGGATCTCAAGGCCCTCAATTGTTTTGTCAAAGTGCAAAAGTTCAGGATGGAGTCGATTCGCTCGGTAGTGGCGGCTCCATCAGGGGGATTTTCTGGCGTCCTTGGATATCAGGGACGCGTACCTGCATATCCCCATATCCGCAAAACATCAGAGATTTCTGCGCTTTGCGGTCGGAGAGGACTTCTTTCAATTTGTGGCCCTCCCGTTCGGCCTGGCCTCGGCACCACGGGTTTTCACCAAGGTGCTCGCTCCGATAGCGATCCCGCGCTGCCTCAGCAGGGCTAGTATCGTGGGATACCTGGACGATCTTCTTCCGAGAGCTTCTTCAAGCTCAGAGTTAGAAGACGACGTGTCTATCACCTGCCAGACCCTCCGGGAATTCAGTTGGCTATTGAATGTCCAGAAGTCAGTGTTGGTACCGTCTCATCGGTTGGAATACCTGGGGTTGGTCCTGGATTCCTCAGAGGCGAGGGTCTTTCTCCCAACGGAGAAATTACAGACACTGCAGTCTGCGGTGCAGCGGTTGGCGACCCAGGAGTGGTCGTCGCTTCGCTTTTGCATGCGAGTTTTGGGTCTGATTATGGCTTCGTTCGAGGCAGTCCCGTATGCCCAATTCCACACTCGAGTGTTACAGAAAGAGATTCTGTCACGTTGGACAAGCTCCCTTCGTCTCTGGATTACCAGATTCGGGTGAGCCGCCTGGTCAGGTGCTCCCTAGTGTGGTGGCTGACGTCTCCGGTACTTCAGACCGGAAAATCGTTTCTGCCGTGTCATTGAACAGTGGTCACGACGGATGCCAGCCTCTCCGGCTGGGGGGGGGGGGTGTCTGTGTCAATCATCAGGGGGGCACACGGAGCTCGGCCGCAGCGACGGAAGTCGCGCACATTCTCCGGTGGGCCGAAGATACGTTCTGGCTCTGTCGGCCGTGTACATTCCGGGGGTGCTGAACTGGCTGGCCGACTACCTAAGTCGCCAGGCGCTAGACCAAGGAGAATGGACGGTACACCCGGAGGTGTTTCGGGGTCTGTGCCAAAGATGGGGCACTCCAGACGTGGATTTTCTGGCGTCTCGCCTCAATCGGAAGGTGTCACGGTTCGTGGCCAGGTCAAGAGACCCGTGGGCGGACGTGTCAGACGCGTTAGTGGCGCCGTGGGGTCACTATCGCCTAATCTACGTCTTCCCTCCCCTAAAGCTTCTTCCTCGCCTGCTGCGCAGATTGGAAGCGGAGGGGATACCAACGATCCTAATCGCTCCGGATTGGCCGCGCCGGCCCTGGTACGCGGACCTGGTGGCAATTACTTCGGTCAGACGGTATCTGAACTGGCGGCCTTCTCCTGCAAGGCTCCTTACTTGGTCATCCACAAGGATAAGGTGGTGCTGCGGCCGCAGCCGTCATTCCTTCCAAAGGTGGTTTTGGCTTTCCACATTAATGAGGACATTGTTCTTCCATCCTTATGTCCTTGGCCGAAGAACCCAAAGGAGGCCACTTTGCAATCCTTGGATGTGGTTCGGGCCCTACGGGTGTACTTGTCTGCTACGGCTCCGTTTCGAAGGTCGGACTCACTGTTCGTGTCGGTGACTGGTCCTAAAAAGGGTCTGGCAGTCTCGTCGGCCACCATTTCTAGGTGGATCAGACAGGTCGTGCTCCAGGCCTATGCCCTAAAGGCCTCCCTTTCAGGTTATGGCGCATTCGACCAGGGCGATCGGTGCCTCTTGGGCTTACCACCTTCAAGCGTCTGTTTGTGTTACAGGTGTGTAAGGTGGATGTGAGTGCATCTTCGGATGCCTCCTTTGGCCGCAGGGTGTTACAGGCAGCTGTTTAAGGTTGAAGTTCCTCCGTTGAGGCACTCTGGTTTGTTTGGGGTGAAGTTTGGTTTGCTGTGTTTTTCCCACCCCTCGGAAAAAAAATTGACACTGCTTGGGGACGTCCCTAAGGTCAAAGGAGGCTGTGTCCGTCCATAAACGGAAGAGAAAATAGTATTTTTGTACTCCCCGTAAAATCCATTTCTCTGAGTTCATAGACGGACACAGCACCCACCCCTCCTTGGTTTGTACTGCTTGTTTTACGAACTGGGGCTGCATGATGCAGAGAGAGTGGGATGTACCCGGGGACCCGCCCCCTGGGAGGTGCTATACTGAGAGAAGTGTTTTAACACTTGAAGTGCTGTTTTTTCTGCCTAGTCATCTCCTGAAAGGAAGGTTGATAACCCTAAGGTCAATTGCTGCTGTGTCCGTCCATGAACCCAGAGAAATGGATTTTACGCTGAGTACAAAAATCCTATTTTTCCCAGGTCGTGGTGTCTTTTCCAGGTCGTGGCGTCTCTTCCAGGTCGTGGCGTCTCTTCCAGGTCGTGGCGTCTCTTCCAGGTCGTGGCGTCTCTGCCAGGTCGTGATGTCTTTTCCAGGTCGTGGTGCCATTAACGGACCGGACCGTGATAACGGTTCATTTTCTCATTACACACGTTCCTGGAATAAGCTCTCTCGGGTATGGGGTGCTGCAGTGACCACAGCTGGATCCTGGAGCATACACCACACAATGTAAATATTCACCAGCACACCACAGATCTTCAATTACATCCAAGAAAGGTGACATCACAGTGTATTCCCCTATATGGTTTGTGGTGAGATCTTTCTTCAATAAAAACCATGTGGACGTATCGGAGGAACGGTGGTGCTTTGGAGAATAGTTTCATCGTATTCCCCGACCACGGTGTCAGAATGATCTCCAGAGTTGTACTTCAGCCTCGTCCCTTTTCCCAAGAGAACTTCTGTCGCTTTTGGAACCAGTAAGTCCTAAAATTTAACATGGGATGCCCTCAGATCTTACCCAGGGGGTCTCCTGGGGTTCATTAGTCCCCATTCCTACAAGTTCCGGACCTTGCCCTGCACCCCCTGTATGTAGGTGCACCACCCCCCTCTGGATCCAATATCGTGTATGGAGGTGCATCACGCCCTTCAGGATTCAATATCTTGTATGGAGGGGCACCACGCCCCTCAGGATCCAATATCTTGTATGGAGGGGCACCACCCCCCTCAGGATCCAATATCTTGTATGGAGGGGCACCACGCCCCTCAGGATCCAATATCTTGTATGGAGGTGTACCGCGCCCCTCATGATCCAATGTCTTGTATGGAGGTGCATCACACCCCTCATGATCCAATGTCTTGTATAAAGGTGCACCACGCCCCTCGGGATCCAATATCTTGTATGGAGGTGCACCACGCCCCTCAGAATCCAATATCTTGTATGGAGGGGCACATCCCCCCTCCGGATCCAATATCTTGTATGGAGGTGCACCACGCCCCTCAGGATCCAATATCTTGTATGGAGGTGCATCACACCCCTCATGATCCAATGTCTTGTATGGAGGTGCACCACGCCCCTCATGATCCAATGTCTTGTATGGAGGTGCATCACACCCCTCATGATCCAATGTCTTGTATAAAGGTGCACCACGCCCCTCAGGATCCAATATCTTGTATGGAGGTGCATCACACCCCTCATGATCCAATATCTTGTATGGAGGTGCACCGCGCCCCTCATGATCCAATGTCTTGTATGGAGGTGCATCACACCCCTCATGATCCAATGTCTTGTATAAAGGTGCACCACGCCCCTCGGGATCCAATATCTTGTATGGAGGTGCACCACGCCCCTCAGAATCCAATATCTTGTATGGAGGGGCACCACTCCCCTCAGAATCCAATATCTTGTATGGAGGTGCACCACGCCCCTCAGGATCCAATATCTTGTATGGAGGTGCACCACGCCCCTCAGGATACTACTGCTGGGGAGCCATCTCCCTGCTGCTGCTGCTGGGGAGCCATCTCCCTGCTATTGCTGCTGCTGGGGAGCCATCTCCCTGCTATTGCTGGGGAGCCATCTTCCTGCTATTGCTGCTGCTGGGGAGCCATCTTCCTGCTATTGCTGCTGCTGGGGAGCCATCTCCCTGCTATTGCTGCTGCTGGGGAGCCATCTCCCTGCTATTGCTGGGGAGCCATCTCCCTGCTATTGCTGCTGCTGGGGAGCCATCTTACTGCTGCTGCTGGGGAGCTGTCTCCCTGCTATTGCTGCTGCTGGAGAGCCGTCTCCCTGCTATTGCTGCTGCTGGAGAGCCGTCTCCCTGCTATTGCTGCTGCTGGAGAGCCGTCTCCCTGCTATTGCTGCTGCTGGAGAGCCGTCTCCCTGCTATTGCTGCTGGGGAGCCATCTCCCTGCTATTGCTGCTGGGGAGCCATCTCCCTGCTGCTGCTGGGGAGCCATCTCCCTGCTGCTGCTGGGGAGCCATCTCCCTGCTGCTGAGCCATCTCCCTGCTGCTGCTGGGGAGCCATCTCCCTGCTGCTGCTGGAGAGCCATCTCCCTGCTACTGCTGCTGCTGGAGAGCCATCTCCTTGCTACTGCTGGAGAGCCATCTCCCTGCTACTGCTGCTGCTGGAGAGCCATCTCCTTGCTACTGCTGGAGAGCCATCTCCCTGCTACTGCTGGAGAGCCATCTCCCTGCTACTGCTGAGCCATCTCGCTGCTGCTGGGGAGCCATCTCACTGCTGCTGGGGAGCCATCTCACTGCTGCTGCTGGAGAGCCATCTCCCTGCTACTGCTGCTGCTGGAGAGCCATCTCCCTGCTACTGCTGCTGCTGGAGAGCCATCTCCCTGCTACTGCTGCTGCTGGAGAGCCATCTCCCTGCTACTGCTGCTGGAGAGCCATCTCCCTGCTACTGCTGCTGCTGGAGAGCCATCTCCTTGCTACTGCTGGAGAGCCATCTCCCTGCTACTGCTGCTGGGGAGCCATCTCACTGCTGCTGCTGGGGAGCCATCTCACTGCTGCTGCTGGGGAGCCATCTCACTGCTGCTGCTGGGGAGCCATCTCACTGCTGCTGCTGGGGAGCCATCTCACTGCTGCTGAGCCATCTCACTGCTGCTGCTGGAGAGCCATCTCACTGCTGCTGCTGGGGAGCCATCTCCCTGCTACTGCTGCTGCTGGGGAGCCATGCTACTGCTGGAGAGCCGTCTCCCTGCTGCTGCTTCCATGTGCATATACTTTGTTCTTTCCTGCTGCTCCCCTACACTGCCTGTGGTCCCCTCCAGCCGGATCCAGGCGGCTTTAGAGCCACCCAATCACTTTTTATGGGGGCTCTCAAATTGCACACCCCCAACCACCCTCCCCCCGCCGGCAGCACCCTTGGTGGGATCCTCTGAGCCCCGAAACACAGGAGACTGCTGGTACTGTGAGAGTGGGAGGAGCTACCCTATCTCTCTTGCGACCCCTGGGGGCGACGTATTTCATCACTTTTGGGGTTTTACTCCTGGGCTAGTGTGGCTATTCAAGTGTGAACTGTGCTTGAAAAGCTGCATTGGAAGGCAAGGGAGACATTGAGGGAATAATAGACCCCATTGTCTTCATAAAGAGGACCTGTCACCTAGAGCTGCACGATTAATTGCGATCTCGATTCTCCCCGCGGGATGACCCGCGATTCTTCTGTTTCACAGCTGGTTCCACGTAACCAGCGTGGAACGCAAATGGCGCCGATATCGGAACCGACGTCAGCAGCCTGCGCCGCTGGATGAATGCCTGGGCTTCTCTTGCAGATCTGTACAACTGTAGTGTGTATCCATGCGCCACCCAGTGGTTGCCGGCGGTACTGCTTCTGATGTATAAAAAAGAGACCAGTGATATTTCTATATTGGCAAAAATAGGGAAAAAACTGCGCTAACTAAAACAATGATTAAGCTGCTACATACAAACAAACAAAGCTGAGTAAATGGTAAACAAAAAATGTAGCGCTAAATAAAATGTGGGATGCCAAGTGGGGTACCGACATTAAATAGTGCAAGTGCACATATCTGACTGACATGAAAGTCAGAAATAAAGTTCCATATAAAAAGGAAAAAAAAAACCCACACAAAACATGTAGCCAAGTCTCTGTTGGGAACTTGAAGTGGATCATCAATTAAACAATTGGTGTGAGGTGTAGGGTGGATAGATGTCCAATGATTGAAGAAACAAACAGGTGATCAATTTGTCTGCAGTAATCTATACGAATCACAATGACATCAGATGTATGGTAGGTATGAATACGCTTACCGGATAAGTTGGACTCTGATACTGTACAGCAAAAGAGTCAAACGGGCATAGTGGTCATTAGGGAACTGGGACCACTGCAACCAGGTATAGGACAAGAAGTTTGTGGATGAAACTCCAACTGGCATGGACACCAGGAACCAGTGATGTTCAAATGGCGTGCTGTAAAACTGCAACGGATTCCGGATGGGATCCTTAGACTGCGTGTCCAAGGGTACAAGCAATGAACTCAGCTGAAGCTCCGGTCAGACCATGAGATAAAATAAAGAAAAAAGGGGGCTCCAATAGCGCAGGTCAATAAAACCAAATTAAGGTTTATTCAATAAAAGTCATACATGAATGATGACATAAAAGTAATCACGTGATGAAGCAATATGGGGTGCTCAATGGCGTACCCGACGCGTTTCGGCCACAGAAGCCTTCAACAGGGGCATATTTCTATATTGTTAAAGACTATTAGGTGGATTCAGTAAGCAATTGCGTCTGCGTAACCATAGTAACGCAGCGCAATTGCTTAGTTGCGCCGGTGTAACGACTTTTCTGTATTCAGAAAGCTTGTTACGCCGACTGCAGCCTAAGATATGACTGGCATAAGGCTCTTATGCCCGCATATCTTAGGCTGCATTCTTACACAGGCCGCTAGGTGGCGTTCCCGTAGTGGTCAGTGTAGAGTATGCAAATTGCATACTAACGCCGATTCACAACCGTACGCGCGCCCTACGTACGCATTTTACGTCGTTTACGTTTGTCGGGTTCCGCGTAAGGCTGCTCCTGCTATTAGCAGGGGCAGCCAATGCTAAGTATACCCGTCGTTCCCGCGTCGCAATGTTTGAAAATTACGTCGTTTGCGTAAGTGAATCGTGAATGGCGCTGGACGCCATTTACGTTCACGTTGAAGCAAATGACGTCCTTGCGACGTCATTTGCCGCAATGCACGTCGGGAAAGTTTCCCGATGGAGCATGCGCACTACGTTCGGCGCGGGAACGCGCCTAATTTAAATGATCCCCGCCCCCCTACGGGATCATTTCAATTACGCGCCCTTATGCCGGGCAGTTTTGAGGAGCGCCCACGCAAATTACGTGAATACTGCTTCGTGAATGAAGCGTAGCGCAAATAATTTGCGGGGGCGCAGGGCAAAAACGGGACGCTGCGCCTCCGTAAGAAGTGCGCAGCGGTACCTGAATCTGCCCCAGTGTGTTTTTTGGTGCTTTTTGCAGAAACACACTGCAGTCCATTTCCATGGTCACATCCCGGATTTTTTTTCAGCTGCTGTGTATTTGGAAAGGTCAAGGAGCTTTTAACCCAAAACGGGGGTATTTCGTTTTTTTTTGGTTCAATATACTTCAATGGAGAAGCTGCAGAAAAGCGTGGGATGTGTTTTTTTGCGGCAATTTGTGTTTTGTAATCTACCCGACAACAAATTGTCCCAAAAAAAAAAAACTTCAATTTTTTTTTTTTTTAAGGCTATTTTCCGATTAATCAAAACAATAATCGGCCAACTAATCGATTATGAAAATAATCGTTAGTTGCAGCCCTAGTTGTATCACACGTGTGCGCACGTCAATTGAGAATGATATCAATCAATTTCAGCGCCGTGGTTCGCGGCTCACTCTAAACTGATGGCCTGTGAAGCATTTAAAGCCTCACCTATGGAGAATTTTGTGTCACCTGCCGTCTGTGGACGATGAGGTCATCTGATGGCTGTGAATGTTCTTATTTGTGAGATGTTGTGTTGTTTTGTGGGCCGTGGTGTCGCCCGATGTCTGTGATGGTGTGGTGTGATGTTTGTGGGCAAGCACGTCACCTGATGTGATGTCTGTGGGCCATGGTGTGATGTGATGTCTGTGGGCCATGGTGTGATGTGATGTCTGTGGGTCGTGGTGTGATGTCTGTGGGCCATGGCGTGGTGAGATGTCTGTGGGCCATGGTGTGATGTCTGTGGGTCGTGGTGTGATGTCTGTGGGCCATGGCGTGGTGTGATGTCTGTGGGCCATGGCGTGGTGAGATGTCTGTGGGCCATGGTGTGGTGAGATGTCTGTGGGTCGTGGTGTGATGTCTGTGGGCCATGGCGTGGTGAGATGTCTGTGGGCCATGGCGTGGTGAGATGTCTGTGGGCCATGGCGTGGTGAGATGTCTGTGGGTCATGGTGTGGTGTGATGTCTGTGGGCCATGGTGTGGTGTGATGTCTGTGGGCCATGGCGTGGTGTGATGTCTGTGGGCCATGGCGTGGTGAGATGTCTGTGGACCATGGCGTGGTGAGATGTCTGTGGGCCATGGCGTGGTGAGATGTCTGTGGGTCATGGTGTGGTGTGATGTCTGTGGGCCATGGTGTGGTGTGATGTCTGTGGGCCATGGTGTGGTGTGATGTCTGTGGGCCATGGCGTGGTGAGATGTCTGTGGGCCATGGCGTGGTGAGATGTCTGTGGGCCATGGTGTGGTGTGATGTCTGTGGGCCATGGTGTGGTGTGATGTCTGTGGGCCATGGTGTGGTGTGATGTCTGTGGGCCATGGTGTGGTGAGATGTCTGTGGGCCATGGTGTGGTGAGATGTCTGTGGGCCATGGCGTGGTGTGGAAAACGTACTGCCTTACCATCCTAACCTATCCATAGTTTGCACTCGGAATGGGTGAAATGCAATATATAGTGGCAGAAGTTCTAAGCCTTTGCTCTCTGAGACCTATTCATTGCTAACCAATTTTGCTTCATCTTCCATTAGATTTCTGGCAAGGTGAGCGGTTGGCAGCCTCTGGCAGAAGCATATTCCAGGAGAGTACTGAACCCCTATCACCACCGAAGAGACAGCGGAGATACCCCAGAGTGAACCCCTTCAGGTGGATAAAGAGACACAAGAAGAGTAAAAGTCGTTTTTCCCGAACAACAAGAAGATCGGAGCAGAGAGAGAATGGGAATATTGAAGAGAGTAACTACGAGACGAGAGATGAAGCTGGGGACAGCAGGGAGGGGCGCTCTGAATTGTGCACAAGAGACCCATCAAACTCTATGCAGAGCAGAGAACTAGCGCAGAGAAGCCCTCAGACAGAAGATGGGAACAGAACAAGTAGAGACAGTCAAAGTTCTCGGACAGTTCAAATAATGGGCACCAAGTATAAACCAGATCTGAGGGTGACTCTGAGAAACTCAGGGGAGGAACCTGGTAGTGTAGCGGAGAGAGGCGAGGGCATAGCAGACATGGAACATTACACGCTTCACGCAGCCGAGGCTGAGAGGGCCACAAGCTCATCATATACGACTCGGCACAACACTCATCATGGAGATGGACATACTCAGAGTTCCCTGTCCTCACCTGAAACCACAGATACTGGGAAGTCTCCACATCTGAATGAGGAGAGGCACCAAGAAAAGACTAAAATGGACTCCGCATGTGAAGGAATTCCTTTGCCACGGAAGAAGGTAAAACACGTCAAGTTCAGTGACACGGTTACCACGTTTATTATCGAGTCGGAAGAAGCAGAACTCGCAGAGAAGGCATTCTTCGATAGCATTAGGCTGCAGAGGAAAATCCGTCCTCGTGTTGTTATTGTGAGTAAGGACATTAAGACATGCACCACAGCAGAGCCAATCCTAGTTACCAAAAGTCAGGACTCCAAGCCTAAAGCCACCCAGCCAGAGCGGAAGACCACCGCGGTGCGTGACACTCTGGAAGGAGGGAGCCAAGACCTGAAAAGTCCAAATTCCATGAAATGCAACAAGACGGTGAGAACCACAGAGGATGTTGGAGGATCTCTGCCAAGCGCAGTATGTAGGAGAGTTGCTGCAAGGCTATCCCCGTCTACTGGGCCTCAACTGCAACCAAAGGACAGAGATGAAAGGTCCATGGTTACCAGGAGTAACTCCAAGCCTAATGCCACCCAGCCTGAATGGAGGACCACCAAAAAACGTGACACTCCAGAAAGAGGAAGCCAAGAGCTGAAGAGTCCAAATTCTGTCAAATGCAACAAGATAATGAAGACCACAATGGAGGTTGAAAGATCTCCGCCAAGCGCAGTATGTAGGGCAGAGCCATCCCCGTCTACAGGATCTCCGCTGAGACCAAAGGACAGAGATGAAGGGTCCATGGTTACCAGAAGTCAGGACTCCAAGCCTAAAGCCACCCAGTCAAAGCAGAAGACCACCACAGAACGCGACAGTACAGAAGGAGGAAGCAGAGATCTGAAAAGTCCAAATTCTGTCAAATGCAACAAGATAATGAAGGCCACAGAGGAGCCAGCAGGATCTCCGCCAAGCGCAGTATGTAGAACAGAGACTGCAGAGCCATCCCCGTCTACAGGGCCTCCACTGCAACCGAAGAACAGAGATGAAGAGTCCTTTGTTACCAAGCGTCAGGACTCCAAGCCTAGTGCCACCCAGCCAAAGCAAAAGACCACCACGGAATGTGACAGTACAGAAGGAGAAAGCCAAGATCTGATAAGTCCAAATTCTGTCAAATGCAACAAGATAATGAAGAGCACAGAGGAGGTTGCAGGATCTCTGCCAGTCCCAGTATGTAGGACAGAGACTGCAGAGCCATCCCCGTCCACAGAGCCTCCACTGCAACCAAACAACAGAGATGAAGAGTCCTTTGTTACCAAGAGTCTGGACTCCAAGCCTAGTGCCACCCAGCCAGAAAGGGAAACCACAGCGGTGTGTGACATTCTGGAAGGAGAAAGCAGAGATCTGACCAGTCAAAATTCCATCAAATGCAACACGATGATGAAGACAATGGAAGAGGTTGAAGGATCCCCACCAAGTGCAGTATGTGGGAGCGACACTACTAAGCCTTCCGCCTCCACAGAGCCACAGCTGCCGCCAACCAAAAGGGACGTAGGAACGCAGATAGATCTATTTCACAAAGAAGAGCTGCAGCAACCAGCAAGCCGGATTCAGCTCACCCCACTAAACCCAGATGAAAGTGATCAGAACTTCATGAAATCTTATTCTTGCTCTAATTGTGGCAAAATTACCCACTGGACGAGGCTCAATGAGCAGCAAAAAGCCGACGTAGAAAGGTCCTCTCTTCATTTTTGCAGAATGTGTAGCCGGCAGAGAGATAAACCAGCCTTTAGTCCAGACAAGGGTACACCAAATACAACTCCCACCAAATGGGCCACCTCAAATAAAAACGTGACCGGAAGCCCTGCTAGAAAGAGGCCACATTGTTTGCTTCTGGATGATTCCCCCGACACTAGTTCACCTGCTAAGAAGAAGCAAAGACAAGACGTAAAGGGTGATGCAGAAACCCCAAGGAGCTCAACCCATCCCAATGGTCAGCTAAAGAAGGGTGAAGAGGCATCACTGAGGACCCTAACCAGCCATAATGTCCAACTGAAGAAAGGTGAGGCATCAACAACCAGTGATCATGTTCAGCTGAAGAAGAGCGAGGAAGCATTACTGAGCACCCCAACCAATCACAATGTTCAGCTGAAGAAAGGTGAGGCATCACCAAGGACTTCAACCAGTCATAGTGTTCAACTGAAGAAAGCTGAGGCATCACCGAGGACCTCATCCAGTTTTGGTGCTCAACTGAAGAAGGGTGAGGAAGCTTCACCTAAAACTTCAGCCAATCCTAATGCTCAGCTGAAGAAAGGTGAGGCATCGGTGAGAACCTCAACCAGTGATAATGTTCAATTGAAGAAGGGTGAGGAGCCATCACTGGGGACCTCAACAAGTCCTAGTGTTCAGCTAAAAAAGGGTGAGAAAGCTCCACCGAAACTGTCAACCAATCATAATGTTCAACTAAAGAAGGGTGAAAAGGCTTCACCGAAACCATCAACCAATCATAATGTTCAACTAAAGAAAGGTGAGTCATCACCAAGGACCTCAACCAATCATTCTAGCCACCTGAAGAAGGGTGAGGAGGCATCACCGAGGACCCCAATCAGTCATAATGTTCAGCTGAAGAAAAGTGAAGAGGAGTCACAGAGGACCAAAACCAATCCTAATGTCCAGCTGAATAAGGGTGAGGAGGAGTCACTGAGGACCTCCACCAATCAGAATGCCCAGCTGAAGAATGGAAAGGAATCCTTGTCTAGGACCTCAGCCAATCATAATGTCCAGCTGAAGAAGAATACGGACGACAACAACAAGTTTTTAGCAGCAGAGGACGCTCACACTGATAACAATTCCAACCTATGTAGACATTGCGAATCCCCAGAAGATGCTAAACTCCACCACAAAGTAAAAACGATTAAAACGTATACGAGAAGCTCTTCTACAAAAGTTCTTTCAAATCCGGATTCTAAAAATGATACACCAGAGAAAAGGAAATCCAACCAAATTCTGCAGAATAAACCAAGTCCTGTTCAAGAGCAGAAACTCCCATCCGATTCCAAATCCAATAAAGGCACCACGACCCCGCAAGATCAGAAGAATGGCGCTCAGACAAAGAAAGACGCGTGTGGGAAGTGCGGAAAACTATTTATTAAGAGACAAAAGACCAAACCCCTGGCAAATATTCAGCATAAGAAACCTGTCGATGATGGCTCCCCCATTTCCACAGATAAAATTCAGAAACTGGGTCCAAAATTTGATGCTGTCAGAAAAAAACGGGTGAAGAAATCACTCGGTGAGCCTAAAGTAAAGAAGCCTCGAAACGCTGAGGGCACCAAAAGTCCCAAATCTCCCAGAGGGGCCAGAGATAAGGATCTTTGCACCAAATGTGGTAAAAGATTAGCTTTGCATGTGGCGCCCAGCCAAGACGGCGGAAATGATGAGAATGAATGCGTTGTTCTTCCTAGGAAGAAGCGGAAGCGCCGTCTTGCTGGCATGGAACCTTTCACGTGTGAAGACTGTGGCAAAATCTTTACCCGGAACTTCACTCTCCTGCAGCACCGCCTAATACACACCGGGGAGCGCCCCTACTCCTGTAAAGTGTGCAGGAAGACCTTTAGGGACAGCAGCTATCTCATCGTTCACATGCGGTCCCACACCAAGGAGAAACCGTACGTCTGCCTTGAGTGCGGGAAGTGCTTCTCGCAGAACTCTGCCCTCCACGTCCACAGCAGAACGCACACCCACGAGCGACCCTTCAAATGCGAGTGCGGGAAGAACTTCACTGATCGATCAACCTACCGCCACCACCAGAGAATTCACACTGGGGAGAAGCCCTACGCCTGCTCATACTGCGGCAAGAAATTCACACAGCAGCCACACATGAAGAGACACGAGACGATCCACACGGGGGAGAGACCCTTCGAATGTTTAGAGTGCGGAAAAAGGTTTAGCGAACGGACAAAGCTGCAGAAACATGAACGTGTCCATCAGAGAGCGAAGGAGAAGGACTGAGCGCGGGTTACCGAAAATGTTCCACCGGGGACAGAAGATATCATAGAGAAGGGGCAGAACCTTCCATGGTAGAGGCCCCATCACAGATCTCTGAGGACTTCTTATGAAGGAACACAATGGCGAAGTATTAACGTAGAGAAGGACAAATCGAATGAACCAGAATACATGGAATGTCCAACTGGTGCCTCACTTTACTGAACCGTTATTACAGCCAACGAGCTCCCAGTTGCATTTGTGTGCAGACATATGCGAAACCCCTCCAAACCCACAACGTCCCCCCTCCATGAAGAGTTCCAACGTCCCCCCTCCATGAAGAGTTCCAACGTCCCCCCTCCATGAAGAGTTCCAACGTCCCCCCTCCATGAAGAGGTTCCAATATCCCCCCTCCATGAAGATTTCCAACGTCCCCCTCTATGAATAGGTTCCAATATCCCCCTTCATGAAGATTTCCAATGTCCCCCTCCGTGAAGATTTCCAATATCTCACACAACATCCCCCTCAATGAATAGGTTCCAATGTCTCTCTCCATGAAGAGTTCCAATGTCCTCCATGAATAGGTTCCAATGTCCCCCTCCATGAAGAGTTCCAATGTCCTCCATGAATAGGTTCCAAAGTCCCCCCTCCATGAATAGGTTCCAAAGTCCCCCCTCCATGAAGAGTTCCAATGTCCTCCTCCATGAAGAGTTCCAACGTTTCCCCTCCATGAAGAGTTCCACCGCCCCCCTCTATGAATAGGTTTCAATATCCCACGCAACGTCCCCCCTCCATGAAGAGTTCCAATGTCCTCCATGAATAGGTTCCAAAGTCCCCCCTCCATGAAGAGTTCCAATGTCCTCCTCCTTGAAGAGTTCCACCGTCCCCCCTCCATGAAGAGTTCCAATGTCCTCCTCCTTGAAGAGTTCCACCGTCCCCCTCTATGAATAGGTTCCAATATCCCACGCAACGTCCCCCTCCATGAAGTGTTCTCCGTAGGATGAAGTCTTCATCTGCCCACAACCTCCTAGCATGGTGGTTCCCATGTCAGCCTTGGCCGCATGTGCCGCAGTGTTGGTACACCTATAGAAAAGCACCTTGTTTTGCGGGTTGAGGCTTCCCCATATGTATGCAGCCGAGACCTCTGCTTTTTCTCATTATTATTATTGACTAGGCTGTCTAAGACATCAACCCTCAAAAGTTTTGTAGATAGAGCCAACCAATGAACATTTCAAGAGTCTGATATCAGCAAAGTCCCATATAAAGGAGGATAATAGAGACAAACATTTCATAGAACTCTGCTGTGCAGGCTTTGATCTCTCTCCCCCTCCCCCACAGCTATGAATGGCCGCACAGTCCGAGATCCACATCCCTCAAAAGATTTTCTCTATTTTTATGTTGACTGATAATAATAATAAACTGTATGGAATAATTTATATTGTTTTATAATCTGTAATTCGGTGTACGGCCATCAGCGGGGGGGGGGGGGGGGGTTCGTACACGGATATAAGCACTTAAAAAAAGAACCCCCGGACACAAGCTGACTTTTGCATTGGCCATAGGAATTGTGGGAGTGGCTCTGCAACACTTGTAGGAGTTTCATAGGATATATAGGAGTAGATGTATCTCTGTATATAGAAGCAGGATTCTCGTATACCCTGCCCTGACTGCATCCGTTCACTCACTGTGATCCGATCCAGAGGAATTCCCTTATCAAGTGTCATCCAGTGGGGATCATATTCCTTCCTGATCCCCCCCTAAAAAGCCATTGGATGTTCCTCCGGATCATCAATCTTCAGTATTATTACCTATAAATATTAATAGCCAATCATGTCCTCAGCCAGCCAGTGAGCAATCAACACCATTGGCTAGAGTTGGTTCCAGTTCTTGTTGGAGCTCTTACTGTGGAGAATACTTTCCATATGTGGATGGCCCAATGTCCCCTGGATGATCCGAGAAGATTGACAAATGTTTCTTGCACAGGAAATGCTTTGATAAGTATTAATATCTAGAACCCCAAACCTGTCTGACAACCAACCACTACATGACCCTGACGCCCAACCCGATTCCCTACAACCAACCACTACATGACCCTGACGCCCAACCCGATTCCCTACAACTAAATCTGCATGACACTACTTTGTGTCTGACACCCACCACCAGATACGAGCCTGATCCCCTACAACCAACTCTGCATGACACCCTACTCTGTGTCTGAAACCCACCACCAGATAGGAGTCTGACTCCCAACCCGATTCCCTACAACCAACCACTACATGACCCTGACGCCCAACCCGATTCCCTACAACCAACCACTACATGACACCCTACTCTGTGTCTGACACCCACCACCAGATATGAGTCTGACTCCCAACCCGATCCCCTACAACCAACTCTGCATGACACCCTACTCTGTCTGACACCCACCACCAGATATGAGCCTGACCCCCAACCCGATCCCCTACAACCAACTCTGTTTCTGAGACCTGATTCCCAAATATGAGTCTGACTCCCAACACGGGCCCCTACAACCAACTCTGTGCATGACACCAGGCTTTGTGTCTGACATCAACCCTCAAATATGAGTCTGACACCCAACTCTGTCCCCTACAACCAACTCTGCATGACACTACTTTGTGTCTGACACCCACCACCAGATATGAGCCTGACACCCAACACTTTTCCCTACAATTAACGTAACAAGTGCATAACACCAGACTGTCTCTGACACAAACCCTTCAAGTATAAGTCACTCCCAACTCTATCCCCTACAACCGACTCAGTGTCTGACACCCAACCCTTTCCCCTACAACCGACTCAGTGTCTGACACCCAACCCTTTCCCCTACAACCGACTCAGTGTCTGACACCCAACCCTTTCCCCTACAAACCAACTCTGTGTCTGACACTGTGCCCCAGATGAGTCTGACACCCAACCTTGTCCCCTACAACCAACTCTGCATGACACCCTACTGCATGTCTGACACCCACCCTCAAATAGTCTGACTCCCAACTCTGTGCCCTACAACCAACTCTGTATGACACCCAACCCTTTCCCCTACAAACCAACTGTGGGTGACACCAGACTGTCTGACACTGACCCCCAGATATGAGTCTGACACCCAACCTTGTCCCCTTCCAACCAACTCTGCAAGACACTTTCAAATATGAGTCTGACTCCCAACTCTGTCCGTTACAACCAACTCTGTGTATGACACCCTACTCCATGTCTGACACCCAATTTTTTTTCCCCCTACAACCAACTGCATGACACCAGACTGTCTGACAACGACCTCTAAATATGCGCCTGACACCCAACCCATTCCCCTACATCCAACTCTGTGCATGATACCCAACTGTGTCCAACACCCGTCCCCAAATATGAGTCTGACTCCCAACTTTGTGTCTGGAATTAACCCCTATATATGAGTCCGACATGACACACTGCCTACAATCGACCTCTAAATAAAAGTCTCTTACCTGTGCCTGACAACCCAACCCCAACCCTGGACAACACCTGACCTTGTGTCTGACTTTGATATCATTCGCTTGCTCAACCAATTCTCAATCCTGGACACCCAAATCTTCATCTGAAATAGGACCCCAAGTATGAGACCGGCCCTTGCCCCCCAACCCTGTGCCTGACAACCAACCCTGTCCCTGGGTTGGGTGGTTGTCGGTATTAATGAGATGACGGTGACCTCTATACAGACAGCAGATCACGCGGCGGCTGAATCTTACCCATAGAGGGGTGAGAATATCGCTTGTTTCCGCCTCCTATGGGGGTAACGCTTGTACCGCGCCAAAGGAAATGTCCACAATTATTGACGGGAACTCGATCAATTTTATTATCCTTGATTTACACGGTGCAGCCAGAATAGTGTGTTAGTGAAATTGTGGAAAGGATATGTGAGATGTCACTCCACAGAGCTGTCGGGGGATTTCTGTATAGAGGGGGGTACTGGGGGGGGGGGGGGGGTCCGGTCAGGAATAGTGTTACACAAGTATTTAGTGAGCCGTTATGCCCGGTGGTGCCGCCTTCTATCCTCCCCCTGAAGGTGAACTGCAGCTAGGTGCCGTCACATCCAGTGAAAGTGTGAGGCCTCAGTACACAGCAGCGCCCCCAGCAGGCAGCGCAGAGACAAGATTTTTTAGACTAGAATTAGACACATCGGGAGTCGTCCTTCCCACACATCAGAAACTGACACCTTGGATTATTTTTTATCTGTACGTTGCCTGTGCCGTTATTTTACATGACTAATTTTTATTGTATCTAAAGAAAATGTAATAATAAAAAAATCTCGCCTCCTCCTCCACCTGATTGGTCTGTCTGTTTTATGCATGAATCGTCTGTGTGCACCAACCACATACAGTACCTTGAAAAAGTATTCACACCCCTTGGAATTTTCCACTTTTTGTCATGTGACAACCAAAAAAACATAAATGTTTCCTGCTGCCTCTCATCTATCCAGACATGGATGAAGGACAATCGTTTGGCCCTGAACGTATCCAAATCCAAGGTACTTCTTAGGCCCCGTACACACGACCAAACATGTATGCTGAAACTGGTCCGCGGACCAGTTTCAGCATACAGGTTCGGTCGTGTGTAGGCGCGAGCGGGCCGAATTCCAGCAAACATTTGCCCGCCGGGCCTTTTTCCCAGCAGACAAATATTCCTGGACGTGTTTTAAAACCGTCCGCTGGAATCCTGCCCGCTTGGACATGTACGGTCGTCAGTACAGACCTACCATACATGTCCGAGCGCCCGCCGTCCCTCGCATGCGTCGAATGACTTTGACGCATGCGTGGAAGCCTTTAAATGGCAGCCGCGGACACGCCCCGCGTATTGTTTACGCGCGGACTTCTGTACGATGGTTAGTACAGCCATCGTACAGAAGCCCTCTGGCAGACATGTACGGTGAAAACGGTCCGACGGACCGCTTTCATCGTACATGTTTGCCCGTGTGTACCGGGCCTTACAGGTCCAACACAAAGCTTAAACCTGCTTGCAGAGTGGCCCGTATCAATGAGCCCGTGCCCCACTCCATCTACCGTGTTTCCCCGAAAATAAGCCCAGGTCTTATATTAATTATGCCAACACAAGACACAGTAGGGCTTATTTTCGGGGGAAGGTTTTACGATGTAATGTGCTGTCTTCTCTCCCCCTCTCCCTCCCTGCCTGCCAGGAATTCCCAGTGTGATCCAAGTTAAAATGATTGTAAAATCCTATAATCCACTCTATTACAGTAGTATATAATGTACAATGTGCGTGTTCCTGTAATATAATTGTGCCAAATACCTTTGTTAAAGCGCCATTCTGCGCTTTTGTGACCCGCCGGAGCTCTCTTTCCCGTATTTATATTACAGAAACACACACATTGTACATCATATACTACTGTAATAGAGTGGATTACAGGATTTTACAAGCATTTTAAACTAGGGCTTATTTTCGGGGTAGGGCTTATATTGCAGTCCTCCTGGAAAATAACGCTAGGATAGGTCTTATTTTTGGGGAAACAGGGTAGCCAAGTAAGAAACCTGGGCGTCATATTTGACAATAAACTTTCATGGATTCCACAGGTGAGGAATTGTACCAAGAATGCCCTTTACTATCTTCGGATGCTGCGACGGGTAAAACATCTGCTCTCCCAAACACATAGAAATACACTAGTACAGGCCTTAGTCATCTCATGTCTTGACTTTTCCAATGTGGTATACCTTGAACTCCCTATTAAATGGCTCTCCAAGCTGCAGCTGGTGCAGAACCAGGCAGCTAGGTTGATTACGGGGACCTCAAGATGGGACCATGTATCACCCGTTCTCAGACTACTTCATTGGCTCCCATGCGCAAGGAGGATCGAATTCAAGGCTTTGTGTGTTATGTTCAGGGCCTTCAAACAACATGGCCCATTGTTCATTAATAACATGGCCATACATTACCACCCCCCCAGGGCACTGAGATCGGCCGATCAGGACTTTGCTGTCATCCCTCCAGTAAGGTTGATTTCGTTCGGTGGCCGATCCGCCAGAGCCAGAGCCGCCTCGCTTTGGAACCTTCTCCCGTTTGAGGAAGTCCACTGTTCTTATTACCTTCAGAAAGGCTCTGAAAACGTTCCTCTTTGGGGCAGGTTGATTATGACCACGCCTAATTAAACTGACCTGGCCCCTCCTCCCCTTGTCCTATGTCCCCCTCACTCCAAACCCCCTTGCTACCGTTTGTTTTTTATTGTTGATATTTTACATGGTTTCTCTTTTCTTTTATGTACACGAGCTATCAGTTCGTCTACGAAGTCTTTTTCCTTTCTTTTTCTTGGATTGCTTTTTGCTCCAGAATAGACCAGCGGACCTCCTTCCAGCGCTTAGACACACCCTTCAGGGTGTATGTGGCGCTGTAAAGAAATATTAAAATCAATCAATCAATTGGGATTTTATGTGAGAGACCAACACAAAGTGTCACATAATTGTGAAGTGGAAAGAAAATGATACAAATAAATCTGTGAAAAGTGTGGGGGGGAGGGGCATTTGTATGGCGCCCCCCGGAGTCAATACTTTGTAGAACCCCCTTTCTCTACAAGTCTTTTTGGGGGTGTCTCTACCAGCTTTGCACCTCTAGAGAGGGACATTTCTCCTCCATTCTTCTTCTCTGTAAAATACCTCTGTCTCTGTCAGATTGGATGGAGAGCGTCTGTGATCAGCAATTTTCATGTCTTGTCCACAGATTCTCAATGGGATTTAGGTCTGGACTGTGACTGGGCCATTCTAACACATGAATAGGCTTTGATCTAATCCATTCCATTGTAGCTCTGGCTGTACTTTAGGGTCGTTGTCCTGCTGGAAGGTGAACCCCCCCTCCCCCCCGGTCTCAAGTCTTTTGCAGACTCTAATGCCCTGCACACACAATCGGAATTTCCGTCGGGATAAACTCCGGCGGATTTTTCAGACGGAATTCCGTTCAAGCTGTCTTGCATACACACAGTCACACCAAATTCTGAACGTCCAAAACGCGGCGACGTACAACACTACGAGCTCAGTACAGCACTTCTGAGCATGCGTCGACTTGATTCTGAGCATGTGTGTTTTCTCCGTCGGAGTTCCATACAGATGAACAGAATTTCCGAAAAAAAGAGAACATATTCTCTTTCTAAGTCCGTCAGAATTTCCGATGGAAAAACTCAGATGGGGCACACACACACGGTCGGAATATCCGATGAAAAAATTCCGTCTGCCCTTTTCCATCGGAAATTCAAACCTGTGTACGCGGCATAACAGGTTTTCTTCTAAGATTGTCCCGTATTTGTCTCCATCCATCTTCCCATCAGTTCTGACCAGCTCCCCTGTCCCTGCTGAAGAAAAGCATCCCCACCACATGATGCTGCCACCACCATGTTTCACGGTGGGGATGGTGTGTTCAGGGTGGTGTGCAGTGTTAGTTTTCCGCCACACATAGCGTTTTGCTTTTAGGCCAGGAGAAGGCTGTGTAGAATACAAACAATTTATTGATTGGGATGTTTCCAATGTGTCAACAATACCCAGTATCAGTGGTATCGGGTCACATGGGACTCGTCGTTTGCCTATGGAGTTGATTTCGCTAACCACCCCTTTCCAGAAAACGTGTAATTGCTGAAAGGACCATACAACATGGAAGAAGGAGCTCCTATCCGAGGTACATTTAGGGCAGATCGCACTCCTGGCAGGGTATATCCAGGGAGTAGTATGCCCGGTGTATAAGCTGGGTGAATCTATCTCTCGCAGGGATCATGAGGGGAAGGCATTGCTGGATACCCTCTTCCCAATCGTCATCGGTGAGCGTAGGTATATCCGCCGGCCACTTTGAGGTAGACCTTAGAGGTGTTTAGTCCAATGAATTCGGAGTAGAGAGCCGATAGGGGTTTGAGGTCTCCTGCCAGACCCAGCATGCATTCAATACCATTGACCTCCAGTAGGATAGAGTGGGGGGGGAATTGGGTCCGGTAGGCATGGCGGAGCTGTAAGTTCCTGAAGAACCTATGGATAGGCACGCCGTGCTCTCTTTTTAGAGCATCAAATGCGCGTAAGCCATCGAAGAGACAATGGCCCAGATTCACAGGGAGGTGGGCACACATTACGCCGCCGTAACGCAAACGCCACACCGACACAGCGCAGAGAGGCAAGCATGGAATTCAGGAAGCCAGTGCTCCCAACGTTGCACCAGCGTGGCGTGGGTTTCAAAAGCGCAGGCCGGTGCAGACCTTTGCATGTCTGCTGCTGGGTTGCACCTCCTTTATGGGGCTTAACTTGTGAATCGCCATATTTCCCTCATTTGCATGTTTGAATGGCTAATCAATGGGAGCGGCACCATGCGCCCAGCCACCCAGCCTAAATGTGCGCCCACGCTACGCCGGCGTAAGCAAGATACGTCGGCGAGGTGTAGCCTGGTTTTAGGCGCATCTCTGTTCTTGGGTCTTGCGCACAGATACGACGGCGCACGTTTGCACTTACGCCGACGTAACTTGTTATACGTCGGCGTAAGTGCTTTGTGAATCTGGGCCAATATCTGCCAGCGTTTTGATGCCATATCGGGGGCCCACATCACCATGGACCGGAAATGTAGGCAGCATCGGGTTCCCCCATAGTGGAGTATGTGGGGACCAGCTTTTGGATTTCTCCACCTGGGCCCGTACCGTCTCCCAGACCCAAAGTGTAACACGCATCGAGGGGGTAATGTTTGGGTTGGATCTGGGGCCTCTATATATTAAGCCAAGCAATGCCGCCTCTAACGGGCTGCGGGGTTGACCCGACTCCTCGGACAGCCACCATCTAACTGTAACCAGGACCGCTGCCCAGTAATATTTAACAAAACAGGGCAATGCCAGGCCTGATATTCTGGAGATGCACCATTCCACACAAAGGAGGTAAGTAGGCTATCTAGTTTGCGGAAAAACGTGTGTGGGATGAGATCCGGGGTTTGTCTGAAAAGATAAAAAAAATTGGGTGGCACAGACATTTTAATCAGATTAACCCATACCGACTGGGGTGAGGGGCAGTGTTCTCCAGGCGGTACATCTCTGAGCTAGGAGGGAAAGCACCGGATTAAGTGTGGCATGTCTGTATGTATAACAACACCCAGGTATCCGTTGCAATGGAGTGTCTATTGGCCAGAACTTCGTCCCAGGAGTATTGTGCAAAGAGGACTAGATGAAGGGGTGGTACATGCCGTCTTCGGACGTCAGACAACCAACCCCGTCCGTCCACCTATCTCTGTCTATCTCCTATCCCATATAGGAGGCGCAAGTCATGCAAAGGTAGGGAACAGAGCCGTCGTATTTTACGTTGTTTACGTTGTACCTGAATATGGCTGGGCGTAGGTTACGTTCACGTTCGAGGCAGTGATCCGGCGTATCTTAGGTAGTTGTTCCGACGTGATTCTGAGCATGCGCACTGGGAATGCGACCACGGGGACGTCGCATGCGCCGTCATTTTTAAGTACTTCTATGACGCTCGGCCCATCATTTGCATGGGGTCACGCCTCATTAGCATGGCTTACGCCACTTTCCACCTACGCCGGCTTACGCCGAGGAAACCCAGCGTAGATTTGAGAGCGAGTGAGAGCGAGGTGCTTTGTGAATACTGTGCTTGCCTCTCTGCACTGCGTCGGCGTAGCGTATATTCGATAAGCTACGCCGGCATAAATATGCGCCGATGTATGTGAATCCGGGCCTCTGTCTGGAACCACCCCCCAAATATGAGTCTGACACCCAATCCCATGTCTGACAACCCAACATTGCATGACACCCAAACATGAGTCTGACACCCAAATCTGTCTAGGTACAACTATCTCTGTTATTGAGCCCCAAAATATGAATCTGACTCCTGTCCGATTACCTGTGCCTAATAACCCAACACTGCCTGACCACACAATCCCAACTCTATGTCTGGAACCAACACCATCTCTGGCAAACTGACCACACTATGCATGACACCCAAATATGAGTCTGACACCCAACCCCGTCCTGTACGATCTCTGTGCCTGGCATCGAGCCCCAAATATGAATCTGACCCCAGTCCGATACCGGTGCCTGAGAACCTAACACTGCCTGACAACACAACCCCAACTCTGTGTCTGGAACCAACCCCCATCTCTGACAATCCGACCTCAACCCTGCATGACCCCCCAAAATTAGGTGTAACACCAGACACCATCCCGTACAACTATCTCTGTGCCTGGCATCAAGCCCCAAATATGAATCGGACCCCTGTCTTATACCGGTGCCTGATTACCCAACACTGCCTGACAACACAACCCCATCTCTGTGTCTGGAACCAACCCCCAACTATAAGTTTAACACCCAACCCCATGTCTGACCCCAACCTTGCATGACCCCCAAAAATGAATCTGACCCCTGTCCAATACATGTGCCTGACAACACAATCCCATCTCTGGTCTGGAACCAACCCCCAACTATAAGTTTAAGGCCCTCGTACACACGACAGAGAAACTCGACGTGCCAAGCCCGTCGAGTTCCTCGTCGAGTTCCTTGTTGAACTGTCGAGAAGCTCGGCAGGCTTGCTTTGCGTACACACGTAACATACCAAAATCTGGTCGTTCTCCCGGCGCGATGACGCTCACGACGTATGACGCGACTATAAAGGGGAGGTTTGATTTTGTTGGCGCCACCCTTGGGGCTCCTTTTGCTGATTCCGTGTTTACGCGTGTTAGTAAAAGTTTGGTGAGTGACGATTTTCAGTCTTTGTGCTTTCAGATTGATCTCTGCCGTTCAGTTTGTACTTGTGGGGGTTGTATCTAGGCAATCGAGACGTGCGGTCCAGGTCGTATTGTTTTACATTGCGGTCCTTGTCCCCGCGTTTTTCATTGTCAGGGTCGTTCTTCATAGGTCTTGCTGTTCTTCACTGCGGTCTGTTTAGTGCAATTCTGATTTGTCGTTCGTAACTAGCCTTGTAGCCATGTTGCAGGCACCTAGTCGTCGCCGACTTCGTGCTAAGCATCTTCTGAGTATAGGTCTGTTTGTTTATGACCTAGACGATGAGGAGTTCATGAACAGGAGGAGGACACGTTCATGGACCAAGAATTGGTTGCTCCGTAGGAACCAATTCTCTCACATGCCTTTGCTGCGGGAGCTTCAGGAAAATAATCCTGTTGATTACAGGAATTTCCTGAGGATGTGGTGTCCCCCTATATTACCAGGCAGGACACCGTTATGCGGGAAGCCATCAGTGCTGAGCAGAGGCTAGTTGCCACCCTCCGTTATCTGGCAACTGGGAGAAGCCTTCAGGACTTAAAGTTCTCGACGGGCATCTCCCCCCAGGCTCTGGGCCTCATCATTCCTGACACCTGCTCTGCCATCATCCAGGTTCTGCAGGAGGAATATATGAGGGTAAGTTTTCTCCTTTAATCTCACATTTTATGTCTATAATGTATGCTAATGTCTTGTAGTTATCTCCTCCTTCCCTAATTACCATGTCTGGAATATGCTGTGAATGTCCCCTTTGCCCCCATGCATGATGTAAACTTTGATGCCCCTTTTTTGGCCTACATGCATATTTCCCATCACTTACCTCCCCAGCATGCTATCCTGGGCCCCAACCTACCTAGTCTAGTCACTTCCCAATGTATTGTGTTATATCCATTGTAATGTCCCCCCCCTCCCCTCCAAAATGTGTTGTAAAGTCTATGTTCACCAATAATCCAAATTATATTTTTTTAGTACTCCCAAACTCATCTAGCCCTCCCCTCCAAAATGTGTTGTAAAGTCTATGTTCACCAATATTAAATATAATTTTTTTTATATTTTAGGACTCCAAAACTCATCTAGCCCTCCCCTCCCAAATGTGTTGTAAAGTCTATGTTCACCAATAATCATAATTTTTATTTTTTTAGTACTCCCAAACTCATCTAGCCCTCCCCTCCAAAATGTGTTGTAAAGTCTATGTTCACCAATAATCATATTTTTTTATTTTTTGTACTCCCAAACTCATCTAGCCCTCCCCTCCAAAATGTGTTGTAAAGTCTATGTTCACCAATATTAAATATAATTTTTTTATATTTTAGGACTCCAAAACTCATCTAGCCCTCCCCTCCCAAATGTGTTGTAAAGTCTATGTTCACCAATAATCATAATTTTTATTTTTTTAGTACTCCCAAACTCATCTAGCCCTCCCCTCCAAAATGTGTTGTAAAGTCTATGTTCACCAATATTAAATATAATTTTTTTTATATTTTAGGACTCCAAAACTCATCTAGCCCTCCCCTCCCAAATGTGTTGTAAAGTCTATGTTCACCAATAATCAAAAATATTTTTTTTTTTTAGTACTCCCAAACTCATCTAGCCCTCCCCCAAACTTGGGCACTGGCCCATCAGAGGGGGTGTTTAATGTGTTAATTGTGTAAATATATTTAGATATAATATGCTAGTTCCCAGAAATGTTATAATGCTTATAATGTCTTTGTATAATCTGCTTGCAAGGTTATGTGGCTAATTTTTTCTTTTTTTCTTCCCCAGCTTCCGTCCACACCACAGGAGTGGCAGTCTGTGGCTTTGGACTTCCAGACCCGATGGAACTTCCCCAACTGCGGGGGAGCCATCGACGGGAAGCACGTCCGCATCGTGCCTCCACCCCGTTCAGGATCCCAGTTCTTTAATTATAAGGGGTTCAACAGTATTGTGCTGATGGCGGTGGTGTCAGCACAGTATGAATTCCTTTTTGTGGATGTCGGGATGAATGGACGGGTATCGGATGGGGGAGCCTTCAGGCAGACGGAGTTCGCGCTTCGCCTTCAGGATGATGATCTGTCATTGCCACCGGATGACCAGAATGTAGAAGGCCTGCCATTTGTTTTCCTGGCTGATGAAGCGTTTGCCCTGGGACCCCATCTTATGAGGCCATTCCCTCAGCGCACCCTCACCCCAGAGAGGAGTGTGTCTTTAATTTCCGGCTGGGCCGAGCACGTAGAGTGGTTGAGAACGCTTTCGGCATCATGGCCAGCCGGTTCCGCCTTTTCCTCACCTCTCTCCACATGGCGGAATATAAGTGGAATACAATTATTTTTGCAATTTTTTGCGGAGACAATCTCCAAATTATATGGCCCTGGTTGGGCCTGAGGCACAACTTTTGGCTCCATCAGAACTTTGGCGGGCCTTGAAGCTGGCACACAGGACTGCCCCCCCAGAGTGCCCGTGAAGTCCGGGACAAATACATGGACATTTCATGGGTAGGGGGGCAATACCATCTCAAGCAAATTTGCCATAATTTTAGCTTTCACCAAAATAAATCATAATCTTTTTTCTAAACTTGTTATGTCTTGCTTGTGTTGTTTGGAGTTCTTTACTAAGTGTAACTAAGTGTATTTTCATTATCAACTAGCAAACATTTCCCAGGTGACCCCCAAACCAAACACATAGAAAATTTAACGTATTTTAGGAAAAACACCACACACTTTTTTGATGTTCAAAAGCTCTTTATTTTCCTAATTTTTTTTTTGGTTTTTTTTCCAAAATACCCTACAAAATTTTTTTTTAGATTTTTCTCATACAATATACAATCATTTTTGTATTTTTTCTGGTCTTTTTTCTCATACAATATACAATCATTTTTGTATTTTTTTTGGTCATTTTTCTCATACAATATACAATCATTTTTGTATTTTTTTTGGTCATTTTTCTCATACAATATACAATCATTTTTTGTATTTTTTTTGGTCATTTTTCTCATACATATACAATCATTTTTGTATTTTTTTTGGTCATTTTTCTCATACAATATACAATCATTTTTGTATTTTTTTTGGTCATTTTTCCTCATACAATATACAATCATTTTTGTATTTTTTTTTGTCTTTTTTCTCATACAATATACAATCATTTTTGTATTTTTTTTGGTCATTTTTCTCATACAATATACAATCATTTTTGTAATTTTTTTGGTCTTTTTTATCTTAATAAACATTAAAATCTGGTTATTTTATTTTTTTTGTATTTTTTTTTTATTAAAGAAACTGTCAAATCTGGTTATATTATTATTTTTTTTTTTTTTTATTAAATAAAGTCTAAAATCTGGTTATATTATTATTTTTTTTTTTTTTTTTATTAAATAAAGTCTAAAATCTGGTTATATTATTTTTTTTATTTTTTTTTATTAAATAAACTGTCAAATCTGGTTATATTATTTTTTTTTTTTTTTTTTTATTAAATAAACTGTCAAATCTGGTTATATTATTATTTATTTATTTTTTTTATTAAATAAACTGTCAAATCTGGTTATATTATTTTTTTGGTTTTTTTTTTATTAAAGAAACTGTCAAATCTGGTTATATTATTTTTTTTTTTTTTTTTTTAATTAAATAAAGTCTAAAATCTGGTTATATTATATATTTTTTTTTTTTTTATTAAATAAGTCTAAAATCTGGTTATATTATTTTTTTATTTTTTTTTTATTAAATAAACTGTTAAATCTGTTTATATTATTTTTTTTTTTTTTTTTTTTTTTTAATAAACTGTCAAATCTGGTTATATTATTATTATTTTTTTATTTTTATTAAATAAACTGTCAAATCTGGTTATATTATTTTTTTTTTTTTTTTTTTTTTTTAATAAATTGTCAAATCTGGTTATATTATTTTTTTTTTTTTTTTTTAATTAATAAACAGCAAAATCTGGTATTTAAAAAATTTTTGGTATTTTTTTCTGATTCAGACTCTCCCCAAAACATCTAGTAAATTTTTTAATTTAGTTTCCACCCTCCTTGTTCTTTCGTTTATTTTTCTGTTGGCCAGATGTATCTCCTCCACCTCTTCTCTGCAGGCCCATATTTCGGAGATCAGCATCTGTTTAGTATGCCTGTCCAAGCCACCACCTGATCCTGAAATGTGGGACAAAACAATTTTTTTAAAATTAGGCAGGCCTACATCTACATTACCTGAAGCTGGGTTAGTTATAATGTTACTTTACCTGATGTGGTGGCAGGCTGCGCATCATCACCATCCCTCGGGGGTGTGGCTTGCTGACTTCTTGCTCCCTTCTTGCTTCATGACCCCTACGAGAATGAAGAAAATGGAAACAGGATTTTATATAGCTTATAGGCCTGAAAGAGGAATATGATTCACTTTATACAATTTCTGGGACTATTGATGTTTAGAAAAACCCTCAGGGCAAAACACAGGATTGAAGGCATTCACAAAGATCCTGACAAATCTTGTAGCTTTGGTTCTCTTTTAAACATGTAAGCCAACAAAGTATACACTGGATCACCTCACCTCTGGTGAAGCCCAAAATGGGTTATTTAAGGGACACAATTATGCAAATGAGTCCACAGTGTCACCGACTGCTGAGCAGACTCTCCTTTTACTGTATATTTAATTACTAAAAAAAGTTTTGTGGTTTTAATAGCACATCTACATAATTTTCACAATTGATCTCACCACAATTTTAGAAAAATGTCATAATTTGTAGGATTTTAACCACTTGCTTACTGGGCACATAAACCCCCTTCGTTCCCAGGCGAAATCTCAGCGTCCGGGACTGCGTCGCTTTAACTGACAATTGCGCGGTCGTGCGACGTGGCTCCCAAACAAAATTGGCGTCCTTTTTTCCCCACAAATAGAGCTTTCTTTTGGTGGTATTTGATCACCTCTGCGGTTTTTTATTTTTTGCGCTATAAACAAAAAAAGAGCAACAATTAAAAAAAATATATTTTTTTTTTACTTGTTGCTATAATAAATATCTATCCCAATTTTTTTTAAAAAACTATTTTTTTTCTCAGTAAAGGCCGATACGTTTTTTCGACGTATTTTTGTAAAAAAAAAAAAAAATCGCAATAAGCGACTGGTTTGCGCAAAAAGTTATAGCGCCTACAAAATGGGGAACAGAATTATGATTTTTTTTATTATTTTTTTTTTTTACTAGTAATGGCGGCGATCTGCGATTTTTATTGGGACTGGGATATTGCGGCGGACGTATCGGACACTTTTGACACAAATTTGCGCCATTCACATTTATACGGCGATCAGTGCTATAAAAATGCACGAATTACTGTATAAATGTGACTGGCAGTGAAGGGGTTAACACTAGGGGGTGAGGAAGGGGTTAACTGTGTAGCCTGGGTGTGTTATAACTGTGTGGGGGGAGGGGGGTGACTGGGGGAGGGGACCGATGCTGTGTCTCTATGTACAAGAGACACAGATCGGTCTCCTCTCCTCTGACAGCACGTGGAGCTCTGTGTTTACACCTCATCATTACACACAGAGCTCCACGTATCTGCTGTCACCGACGATCGCGTGTACCCGGCGGACATCGCGGCCGCCAGGTACACGCATCGGGTCTTCGGCGATGCGTCGGGACAGTTTTTACCCGCCGCGCGCCACCCAGTGGCGCGCGCGGGTAATGCACATAAAGGCCGTTTTTAAACGGCCACTTGGCACTTGAGAGCCGCGCTGCGGACGTATTTCGTCTATAGCGCGGATCTCAAGTGGTTAAACACAATATTTTGTCGTTCCAAATGGACGTCCAGTTTGACGATAAATTCTTGTGCATAAAAAAATAATACAGTACAACCTGAAATAAAAAACACATGGCGCGGAACAAATCTTACAAAATATATAACAAACTTACTTCTTCTAATCACTCTCCTGATCCTCTTCATTTGTTCCGGCTCACGTTTTTTAAGGTCACACCACCTTTTCCGGATCTGTTCCTTGGACCTTTTCACCCCAAATTTCTGATGGAGACTCCTCCTCACCTTCTCCATTATTGCGGCCTTGACCTTGTTCGGGTACTTATATGGCCCATGCCTCCCATCGTAGTCCTCTGCTTTGAGGATGAGGACCATCTCCACCATTTCCTCAAAGGTCATGTTGGAGGCCTTACAACGGATTCGCCGTGCTGCCATATTCTCCAACATGTGCTTCCAACAAAAAAAGATGGAAAAGGGGCGGGGAAAATACGACACCATGAACGTCAGGGGCGGGGAGACGTGCGTAAAGTCCCACATGCGCGTGTATAAAGGGCTACCACGTGAGTAAAAGGGGCGTTCACAGTTTGTGGAAGACGGCGGAGATAACGATCGGGTCAAAGACCGGTATGTAACTACATTTTACATGTTTTTCTTGATTGAATGATTTTGTGGCCTACATCTTAGGTTCATAAATTAAAACATAGCCAGTTTGAAATTTGAAGGTAATGGACGCTATAGTGCCGTCGTACGTAAACAACGCTTTGATTATGCATTTTGATCCAACTACTGTTGTGTGGGCAATCTCGGTTCTCATCAGGATGTCTTCTAAAAACAAGTCGGTTTAAACATGATGCAAATGGTCGCTTTTATGTCTTGACCAAACTATATCGGAGTGCTTTTCTCTAACTAACGTTTCATACACAAATGAGGATGAGATCTGGCTTATTAGTTCGACACAACTGGTCATCTGTTTCCTAGGAACTGACCCAACATGATCTGCTGCCAATTCCTCCTTGTCGTTTTTGCGACGGAAGATAAGGGGCGGGGGGGAAACATCAATTTTATTTAAGCATGGGCGGATGTCGTGTGCGGAGTGTATATAAGGCTCGAACACATGTAGCGTCCATACGACCGGGTTGCGTAAGAAAGACGTTTGAACGACAAGCGTGTAGGTATGCTTCGAACTTGGGACAGCAGTGGCATATTCAGGAAAGACAGACATTTAAAGGAGCAATAAGCCAAAATTGTTTGGGGCAGAAATAACTAACTTTACATTATATCAGTCTTGATTTCATGTCCTCATTGTCCCTTTTTGCTTTTAAGCAGCTGTAATCATTTGCATAAATCCTCACTTCCTGGTTCTCTGGCTCCCTCTCAAATTTATCAGGGGAGCTTGTCACTGTGGTCTAAGCTGTGTGTGTAAAAATCCACCAAAACAATGCTAATAATTTTAGAAATTAAAATATGCCCTGCTTTTATTTTTTTTTGGGTTCTGTGTGTCTCTTTACTTCACAGAAACAATAACTAAATTTAAAACCAAAAGTGAAACTAGAGGCACATTATATGTATGCACTTGTATGTCTCTAGACACTGTAAACAGTCATTTCCTCCAAAAATATAGTTATCCATTAGTGACCCTTTAAGGGCTAGCTTGTGAGAAAGAGTAATTGACTTTATAGATTGTGTATTGACATTATTTTTTTATCCTTGGTTTTGGACAGGAAAAGATGAATCTCTTTAACCGACCCGAATTCTTGGAGATCTTCATTGATCGGTGGCAAGAACTTCCTGTTCTGTGGGCCACCAAAGACCCCATATCTAGAAATAGAGAGTTGCGCAAAACTGCACTGGAGAGCCTGCTCCCACTTGTGTGGAGACAGGTGGGGTTTGATGTGACAACTGACCAGTTGGAGGTCAAAATTGGGACCTTGAGAGGCACCTACAGGAAGGCACGCAACAAGGTCTTGGCTTCGATGAGGTCTGGAGCTGGAGCAGGGCGGGTATTTAAACCCAAGTTGTGGTACTACAGCAAACTGAGCTTCCTGGATGAACACCTGGAGGTTAGGGAGTCACTTTCTAGCCTTCGCCCCAGAAGCCACAGAAGCTCCAGCCTTCCCTCCAGCCAACCTGCTGCTCCCTCTGCAGATGAACCCTCTCAGCAGCCTTCCATCCTGGATGAAGATCCGGATTTGCCCAGCTGGAGCCAGGTATATAGTACTTTCAATGTGCAAATGTGTGGTGTTTAAATGTTGTTAAAGAGATGTAAATTAAGATGTTAAAGGTAAAAAAAAATTAGATCTAAAAGTGTTATACCGAAAATTTGTCAGTATTGGCCATGAATTTTTGTGGTGTGATTGACCATAAAACATGGGTCAGAATGATTGGCTTAGCTAAGTCGTGACTAAAAAAAATGCAACAGTCAGGAGCTTAAATAAATAAAAAAATTTTTTTTTGAAATAGTAAAACTGTACTTTTTTTCCATACACAGGACGAGACCAGGCAGCAGGAGGATCAGGAAAATGCCAGGCAGGAGGAGGACAGGGTGAGTGGCTTGGAGGAGGCTGCAGGCCCAAGTATCTGTAACGTGGTGGCAGGCCCAAGTGGAGCGGATGAGGTGGCAGGCCCAAGTGGGTTGCACGAGGTTGCTGGGCCAAGCACAAGATGTCAGGTGTCTCCTCTTCGCCTGCGTCCGAGAAGGCAGGTGAGGGATACAAGGGTGCGTGACGCCTCACTAGCCCTCATTCGGGACGCCCATGCAACCCTTCAACAGCCTCCCACTGCTCAGGAGGGATTTGTAACAGTGGTTTTGGCCAAAATGTCAGAAATGACATTATACCAACGCCTCCTCTTTGAGGGACTCCTCATCACCCTCGCAAATCAGGGGGTGAGGGGTCTTCTCACGGAGGACACTGTGATTTGCCGCCATCCCCATCCTCACGCACCACATAACTCCCAAGCTCCCCCACCTTCTTCTTCTTCTCATGCTCCTTCTCAAGCTCCCCCACCTTCTTCTTCTTCTTCTCATGCTCCTTCTCAAGCTCCCCCACCTTCTTCTTCTTCTTCTCATGCTCCTTCTCAAGCTCCCCCACCTTCTTCTTCTTCTTCTTCTCATGCTCCTTCTCAAGCTCCCCCACCTTCTTCTTCTTCTCATGCTCCATCTGAACATTCTTCTTCCTCTTCTTCTCCTGCTCCTTCTGAACATTCTTCTTCCTCTTCTTCTCCTGCTCCTTCTCAACATTCTTCTTCCTCTTCCTCTCCTGCTCCTTCTGAACATTCTTCTTCCTCTTCTTCTTCTACTACTCCTCCTCCTTCTACTCCTCCTCCTTCTACTGCTCCTCCTCCTTCTACTCCTCCTCCTTCTACTGCTCCTCCTCCTTCTACTCCTCCTCCTTCTACTCCTCCTCCTTCTACTGCTCCTCCTCCTTCTACTGCTCCTCCTCCTTCTACTCCTCCTCCTTCTACTGCTCCTCCTTCTACTGCTCCTCCTCCTTCTAGTGCTCCTTCTACTGCTCCTCCTCCTTCTACTCCTCCTCCTTCTACTCCTCCTCCTTCTACTACTCCTCCTCCTTCTACTACTCCTCCTCCTTCTACTGCTCCTCCTCCTCCACCTCCTCCTCCACCACCGTCGGCTACTCATCCTCCACCACCTTCGTCTACTCCTCCTCCTGGCATGAGTACTACCCCTGTGGCACCACCTCCAGCCAGGCAGAAGAGGAAGGCTGCTGAGAAGGCTGCAGAGAAGGTGAAAGAGCAGGCTGCAGGGAAGCCACCAAGGAAGGCCTTGAAGAAATCCAGAAAGTGACTCCCTTACTTCCATGTGGTGTACCAGAGTTCAGGCTGCTATAGTACCACAACCTGGTGACATCTGCCTGCCCTGCTCCAGTTTCTGACCTCGGGGAGTCCAAGACCTTGATGCGTGGACTTCCTGAATGAACCTCTCAAGTCCCCATTTTGGGCCTCCAACTGCTCACCAGTCACATCAGGCCACACCTGGCTGTGCACAAATGGCAGCAAGCTCTCCAGTGCTGACTTTTGCATAGTTAATTTATTTTTATAACCAAAATAAATGGTACATTTTTTTTTTTACAGTTCATACTTGTCCTTGTATTTTTTTACATTTCAATTTTGCAAGTGAGAAGGCAGGTTATTTTTTTTTAAAAATTGGATATAAGGTGTAATTTGAAAGGGACACATGAGATAAGACAAAGCAATAAGGTTTCTATGGGGGGGAACTTGACATTACAAAAAATAAAAGGATTTGCATTTTTTTGAAATTTAAAATTAAGGTGAATATTAAAAGCAGGATTTAAAACACACGACCAAAATAAGGTGACAATAAAAAAATAACAAATATTGAGACCAGTAAGAAAAAGGTTCCACTAATTTTAAGGAACTCTGTGTGAATATCTTAAAAAAAAAAAATTATATTGCTGTTTTGTGCCCTTACAAAAAATTGTGTAAAGCGCTGCAAATAAACGATTAAATAATGTTGGAAGCGACACGAATGTGCTATCTCCATTCCAAACGCTAGTTTTACCTATGTTGGTCTCCAGTGTCTAAGTTTTTGACAGGTTTCTTAGCATACACACGACCGAGTTTCTCGTTTAAAAAACAGCCCGATGAAGAACTCGTCGAGCCAAAATCCACTGCCATCGAGAAAATAGAGAACCTGCTCTCTATTTGCTCGACGAGTTCCTCGGCGGCTCCATCGGGCCGAAAATGTACACACGACAGAGTTTCTCGACAGAATCCGGCTCTTCACCGAGATTCTCGACGAATTCTGCCGAGAAACTCTGTCGTGTGTACGAGGCCTCACACCCAACCCCATGTCTGACCTCAACCTTGCATGACCCCCGAATATCAGTCTGACCCCTGTCCAATACATGTGCCTGACAACACAATCCCAACTCTATGGGACTAACCCCAAAATATGAGTCTGACACCCAACCCCCGTCCTGTACGATCTCTGTGCCTGGCATTGAGCCCCAAATATGAATCGGACCCCTGTCCAATACCGGTGCCTGAGAACCTAACACTGCCTGACAACACAACCCCAACTCTGTGTCTGGAACCAACCCCCATCTCTGACAATCCGACCGCAACCCTGCATGACCCCCAAAATTAGGTGTAACACCAGACACCATCCCGTACAACTATCTCTGTGCCTGGCATCAAGCCCCAAATATGAATCGGACCCCTATCTTATACCTGTGCCTGATTACCCAACACTGCCTGACAACACAACCCCATCTCTGTGTCTGGAACCAACCCCCAACTATAAGTCTGACACCCAACCCCATGTCTGACCCCAACCTTGCATGACCCCCAAATATGAATCTGACCCCTGTCCAGTACATGTGCCTGACAACATAACCCCAACTCTGTGTCTGGAACCAACCCCCAACTATAAGTTTAACACCCAACCCCATGTCTGACCCCAACCTTGCATGACCCCCGAATATCAGTCGGACCCCTGTCCAATACATGTGCCTGACAACACAATCCCAACTCCATGTCTGGGACAAACCCCTAAATATGAGTCTGACACCCAACCCCATGTCTGACAACCTGACCCGCAAACATGAGTCTGACGCCCAACCCCAACCCGTACCACTATCTCTGTGCCTGGCATTGAGCCCCAAATATGTATCTAAGGCAATATCCCCAACGCACGTGTTCCTGAAAATGGACAGGTGCTGTAGCGACCACTGGCTGGAGATCGGAAAGGACTTCAAGGCAAGAGATATGTCACCAACACACCATGGACTTCCATGAAAGGGTCAAACATCTTCTGCTGTGATCTGATCAGTCAATGAAGTGCTGGACCCTTTTATGGGGTTCCTTGGTTTGCTGGTGACGTATCTCTTGCCAAATATGAATCTGGCCCTAGTCCAATACCTGATAACCCAAAACTGACCAGAACCCCAACCCCCATCAAACCTATCTCTGACAACCCAAACCCAACCTTGCATGACACCCATCTCTGTGACTGGAATAGACCCCCAAATATGAGTCCGACATCAAACCTATCTCTGACAACCCAAACCCAACCCTGCATGACACCCATCTCTGTGACTGGAATAGACCCCCAAATATGAGTCCAACGCCCGTCCATGGCCCTGAGCTGAACACCCAACCCCGTATCTGACACCTGAGCTCGTCCCTGTGTGATACCCAACTGCCTTATATGAGCCCGATACCCTACTCTGAGTCTGGAACTGACCCCTATGAGTGTGACCTCTAACCCTGTATCTGGAATAGACCCCCAAATAATGAGTCTGATTATCCAACACTGTGCCTAATATGACCCCAGCCCTGCATGACACCCAACGTTGTGTCTGAAACCTTTTCTTAGAGTACATTGTGGGACACATCAGCCATTACAATAGGGATATGTTGCCACCTCCAGATGATTGGACACTGACAGGAAAACAAAAGACGGTTCCCTCCCAGGCATAACTCCTCCCCATTAGGCAAGGGGTCATTTTTTTTCAGACATCAGGGAGCCGTTAGCCTGCTGATTTGTAAATCGGGGAATATCCTGGAATCAGCCGAGAGGGAACTGTGCCAGGAAACCCTACTGAGCTGGTTACCCCGCTTCAGATCTGCCAGTGCCCCACCAGGAAGTGTGTCTTTGTGTGGCCTCTGTAGTCCTTGCTGCGACTTGTAGTACCTTCAAGCGCAATATTCCCCTCGTACAAGAAACCGGCATTAGTGCCGGGCGCTGTAATGACCACAGACTGGAAACTGGATGATCAGCACCCGAGGATTCCAGGAAAGGGTCCAAAGCTTTATTATCGCGGTCACATGGTGAACATACAGCAACGTTTTGGAGCCACGCAGGGCCCCTTTCAGTGATGATTGTGACTAGCCTGATAAAGGGGCCCTGCGTGGCTCCGAAACGTTGCTGCGTGTTTACCATGTGACCACGATAATAAAGCTTTGGACCCTTTCATGGAATCCTCGTGTGCTGGTGACATTTCTTCACTTTGTGGTTCCTTCAGACACTAACAATAACGGAAGCCTCGCCCAACGGGGAGGAGTTATGTCTTGGAGGGAACTTCCTGTCCTGTTTTATTATTGACAGCGCCGATCACCTGAAGGTGGCAACATAACCCGATTGTAATGACTGAGGAAGACGCTCTCGTGTCCCGTGATACATGTTAAAGAAATTGCTCTGACCCCCCATCTCTGATAATCCAACCCCAATCCTGTGTCTGGTACCCAATTCTCCATATCACCTGACTCTGTGTCCGGAAACCGACCCCCCAAACAAGTATCCGACACCCATCCTCAACCCATTACAACTCCGACACCCAATTCTCCATATCACCTGACTCTGTGTCCGGAAACCGACCCCCCCAAACAAGTATCCAACACCAGTCCTCAACCCATTACAACCCCGACACCCAATTCTCCATATCACCTGACTCTGTGTCCGGAACTGACCCCCCCAAACAAGTATCCAACACCAGTCCTCAACCCATTCTAACCCTGACACCCAATTCTCCATATCACCTGACTCTGTGTCCGGAACTGACCCCCCCAAACAAATATCCAACACCAGTCCTCGACCCATTACAACCCCGACACCCAATTCTCCATATCACCTGACTCTGTGTCTGGAACCGACCCCCCCAAACAAGTATCCGACACCAGTCCTCGACCCATTACAACCCCGACACCCAATTCTCCATATCACCTGACTCTGTGTCCGGAACCGACCCCCCCAAACAAGTATCCGACACCAGTCCTCGACCCATTACAACCCCGACACCCAATTCTCCATATCACCTGACTCTGTGTCCAGGACTGACCCCCCCAAACAAGTATCTGACACCAGTCCTCGACCTATTACAACCCTGACACCCAATTCTCCATATCACCTGACTCTGTGTCCAGGACTGACCCCCCCAAACAAGTATCTGACACCAGTCCTCGACCCATTACAACCCTGACACCCAATTCTCCATATCACCTGACTCTGTGTCCAGAACCGACCCCCCCAAACAAGTATCTGACACCAGTCCTCAACCCATTACAACCCCGACACCCAATTCTCCATATCACCTGACTCTGTGTCCAGGAACCGACCCCCCCAAACAAGTATCTGACACCAGTCCTCGACCCATTACAACCCCGACACCCAATTCTCCATATCACCTGACTCTGTGTCCGGAACTGACCCCCCCAAACAAGCATCTGACACCAGTCCTCAACCCATTACAACCCTGACACCCAATTCTCCATATCACCTGACTCCGTGTCTGGAACCGACCCCCCCAAACAAGTATCTGACACCAGTCCTCGACCCATTACAACTCTGACACCCAATTCTCCATATCACCTGACTCTGTGTCCAGGACTGACCCCCCCAACAAGTGTCCGACACCAGTCCTCGACCCATTACAACCCTGACACCCAATTCTCCATATCACCTGACTCTGTGTCCGGAACTGACCCCCCCAAACAAGTATCTGACACCAGTCCTCAACCCATTACAACCCTGACACCCAATTCTCCATATCACCTGACTCCGTGTCTGGAACCGACCCCCCCAAACAAGTATCTGACACCAGTCCTCGACCCATTACAACCCTGACACCCAACTCTCCATATCACCTGACTCTGTGTCCGGAACTGACCCCCCCCAACAAGTGTCCGACACCAGTCCTCGACCCATTACAACCCTGACACCCAATTCTCCATATCACCTGACTCTGTGTCCAGAACTGACCCCCCCAACAAGTGTCCGACACCAGTCCTCGACCCATTACAACTCTGACACCCAATTCTCCATATCACCTGACTCTGTGTCCGGAACTGACCCCCCCAAACAAGTATCCGACACCAGTCCTCGACCCATTACATCCCTGACACCCAATTCTCCATATCACCTGACTCTGTGTCCAGAATGGACCCCCCAAACAAGTATCCGACACCCGCCCTTAACCCATTACAACCCTGACACCCAATTCTCCATATCACCTGACTCTGTGTCCGGAACCGACCCCCCAAACAAGCATATAGTATAGTAGGCGAGGTTGAAAAAAGACACAAGTTGAACCTCTGTGTGTGATTATATGTCAGAATCACAGTGTATATCCCTGTATGTTGTGGTCGTTCAGATGATTATCCAATAGTTTCTTAAAAAGGACCGATGCTCCCTGCTGAGACCACCGCCTGTGGAAGGGAATTCCACATCCTTGCCGCTCTTACAGTAAAGAACCCCTCTAAGTAGTTTAAGGTTAAACCTCTTTTCTTCTAATTTTAATGAGTGGCCCTGTGTCTTATTAAACTCCCTTCTACAAAAAAAGTTTTCTCCCTCTTGTGGGGTCACCAGTCCGGTATTTGTGAAATCATCTCCCCTCCCCCGTCTCTTCTCCAGAGAGAATACGTTCAGAGCTCCTCCCCCTTTCCTCATCACTAATATCCTCCATTCCTCCTCCAGACCCTTTATTAGCTTTGTTGTCCCTCTTTGTACTCTCTCCATTTCCAGTACATCCTTCCTGAGGACTGGTGCCCAGAACTGGACGGCATACTCCAGGTGCGGCCGGACCAGAGACTTGTAGAGGGAAGAATTATCCTTTTATCTCTGGAGTTGATCCCCTTTTTAATGCCGATATTCTGTTTGCTTTGTTAGCAGCAGCTTGGCATACCTGAGCCTCTCATCTACTAGGACCCCCAGAGGTTCTTCCCCCATACCTGAGCTCCTCCCTCCCCCATACCTGAGCTCCTCCCTCCCCCATTGCTGAGCCTCTCATCTACTAGGACCCCCAGAGGTCCTTTCCCCATACCTGAGCTCCTCTCTCCCCCATACCTGAGCTCCTCTCTCCCCATACCTGAGCTCCTCCCTCCCCCATTGCTGAGCCTATCATCTACTAGACCCCCAGAGGTCCTTCCCCCATACCTGAGCTCCTCCCTCCCCCATACCTGAGCTCCTCCCTCCCCCATACCTGAGCTCCTCTCTCCCCCATACCTGAGCTCCTCCCTCCCCCATTGCTGAGCCTATCATCTACTAGACCCCCAGAGGTCCTTTCCCCATACCTGAGCTCCTCTCTCCCCCATACCTGAGCTCCTCCCTCCCCCATACCTGAGCTCCTCCCTCCCCCATTGCTGAGCCTATCATCTACTAGACCCCCAGAGGTCCTTCCCCCATACCTGAGCTCCTCCCTCCCCCATACCTGAGCTCCTCCCTCCCCCCATACATGAGCTTCTCCCTCCCCCATTGCTGAGCCTATCATCTACTAGGACCTCCAGGTCCTTCTCCATCCTAGATCCCCCCAGAGGTTCTCCCCCCCAGTGTATAGATTGCATTCATATTTATACCACCCAAATGCATTATTTTACATTTTTCTACATTGAACCTCATTTGCCATGTAGTCCCCTCCCCCCCCCCATTAATTTGTTCAGATCTTCTTGAAAGGTTTCCACATCCTGCAGAGAAGTTATTGTCCTGCTTAGCTTAGTATCGTCCTCAAATACAGAGATTGCACTGCTCACCCCTCCTCCAGGTCATTTATGAACACATTAAATAGGATTGGTCCCAAAGAACCCTGGGGGACCCCACTACCCCCCCCCCGACCATTCCGAGTACTCCCCATTTATCACCACCCTCTGAACTCGCCCTTGTAGCCAGTTTTCAATCCATGTACTCCCCCCCTATGGTCCATGTACTCCCACCATTGGTCCATGTACTCCCCCCCTATGGTCCATGTACTCCCCCTATGGTCCATGTACTCCCCCTATGGTCCATGTACTCACCCCTATGGTCCGTGTACTCCCCCCTATGGTCCATGTACTCCCCCCTATGGTCCGTGTACTCCCCCCTATGGTCCATGTACCCCCCCTATGGTCCGTGTACTCCCCCCTATGGTCCATGTACTCCCCCCTATGGTCCGTGTACTCCCCCCTATGGTCCGTGTACTCCCCCCTATGGTCCATGTACTCCCACCATTGGTCCATGTACTCCCCCTATGGTCCATGTACTCACCCTATGGTCCATGTACTCCCACCATTGGTCCATGTACTCCCCCTATGGTCCATGTACTCCCCCCTATGGTCCGTGTACCCCCCCTATGGTCCATGTACTCCCCCTATGGTCCGTGTACTTCCCCCCTATGGTCCATGTACTCCCCCCTATGGTCCATGTACTCCCACCATTGGTCCATGTACTCCCCTTATGGTCCGTGTACTCCCCCTATGGTCCATGTACTCCCCCTATGGTCCATGTACTCCCCCTATGGTCCATGTACTCCCACCATTGGTCCATGTACTCCCCCTATGGTCCGTGTACTCCCCCCTATGGTCCATGTACTCCCCCCTATGGTCCGTGTACTCCCCCCTATGGTCCGTGTACTCCCCCCTATGGTCCATGTACTCTCCCTATGGTCCATGTACTCCCACCATTGGTCCATGTACTCCCCCTATGGTCCATGTACTCACCCTATGGTCCATGTACTCCCCCTATGGTCCGTGTACTCCCCCCTATGGTCCGTGTACCCCCCCTATGGTCCATGTACTCCCCCTATGGTCCGTGTACTTCCCCCCTATGGTCCATGTACTCACCCTATGGTCCATGTACTCACCCCTATGGTCTGTGTACTTCCCCCCTATGGTCCATGTACTCCCCCTATGGTCCGTGTACTCCCCCCTATGGTCCGTGTACCCCCCCTATGGTCCATGTACTCCCCCTATGGTCCGTGTACTTCCCCCCTATGGTCCATGTACTCACCCTATGGTCCATGTACTCCCCCTATGGTCCGTGTACCCCCCCTATGGTCCGTGTACCCCCCCCTATGGTCCATGTACTCCCCCTATGGTCCGTGTACTTCCCCCCTATGGTCCATGTACTCACCCTATGGTCCGTGTACCCCCCCCCCTATGGTCCGTGTACCCCCCCTATGGTCCATGTACTCCCCCTATGGTCCATGTACTCCCCCTATGGTCCGTGTACCCCCCTATGGTCCGTGTACCCCCCCCTATGGTCCATGTACTCCCTCTATGGTCCGTGTACTTCCCCCCTATGGTCCATGTACTCACCCTATGGTCCATGTACTCCCCCCTATGGTCCGTGTACTCCCCCCTATGGTCCATGTACTCCCACTATGGTCCGTGTACTCCCCCCCCCATGGTCCGTGTACTCCCCCCCTATAGTCCATGTACTCCCCCCCTATAGTCCATGTACTCCCTCCTATGGTCCCTGTACTCCCCCCTATGGTCCATGTACTCCCCCCTATGATCCATGTGCTCCCCCCTATGGTCCATGTACTCCCCCTATGGTCCGTGTACTTCCCCCCTATGGTCCATGTACTCACCCTATGGTCCGTGTACCCCCCCCCTATGGTCCGTGTACCCCCCCTATGGTCCATGTACTCCCCCTATGGTCCATGTACTCCCCCTATGGTCCATGTACTCCCCCTATGGTCCGTGTACCCCCCCTATGGTCCGTGTACCCCCCCCTATGGTCCATGTACTCCCTCTATGGTCCGTGTACTTCCCCCCTATGGTCCATGTACTCACCCTATGGTCCATGTACTCCCCCCTATGGTCCGTGTACTCCCCCCCTATGGTCCATGTACTCCCACTATGGTCCGTGTACTCCCCCCCCCATGGTCCGTGTACTCCCCCCCTATAGTCCATGTACTCCCCCCCTATAGTCCATGTACTCCCTCCTATGGTCCCTGTACTCCCCCCTATGGTCCATGTACTCCCCCCTATGATCCATGTGCTCCCCCCTATGGTCCATGTACTCCCCCCTATGGTCCATGTACTCCCCCTCTGGTCCATGTACTCCCCCTATGGTCCATGTACTCACCCCTATGGTCCATGTACTCCCCCCTATGGTCCATGCCAACGGACCTCACTTTGTACAGTAAACCTTTATGGGGAACTGTGTCAAATGATTTTACAAAATCCAGATACACCACGTCTACGGACCTTCCTTTATCTAGATACACCACGTCTATGGGCCTTCCTTTATCTAGATACACCACGTCTACGGGCCTTCCTTTTTCTAGATACACCACGTCTACGGACCTTCCTTTATCTAGATACACCACGTCTACGGGCCTTCCTTTATCTAGATACACCACGTCTACGGGCCTTCTTTTATCTAGATACACCACATCTACAGACCTTCCTTTATCCAGATACACCACGTCTACGGGCCTTCCTTTATCTAGATACACCACGTCTACGGGCCTTCCTTTATCCAGATACACCACGTCTACGGGCCTTCCTTTATCCAGATACACCATGTCTACGGGCCTTCCTTTATCTAGATACACCACATCTACGGGCCTTCCTTTATCTAGATACTCCACGTCTACGGGCCTTCCTTTATCTAGATACACCACGTCTACAGACCTTCCTTTATCCAGATACACCACGTCTACAGGTCTTCCTTTATCCAGATACACCACATCTACGGGCCTTCCTTTATCCAGATACACCACATCTACAGGCCTTCCTTTATCCAGATACACCACGTCTACGGGCCTTCCTTTATCTAGATACACGTCTACGGGCCTTCCTTTATCCAGATACACCACGACTACGGGCCTTCCTTTATCTAGATACACCACGTCTACGGGCCTTCCCTTATCCAGATACACGTCTACGGACCTTTCTTTATCCAGATACACCACGTCTACGGGCCTTCCTTTATCCAGATACACCACATCTACGGGCCTTCCTTTATCCAGATACACCACATCTACGGGCCTTCCTTTATCCAGATACACCACGTCTATGGACCTTCCTTTATCCAGATACATCACGTCTACGGGCCTTCCTTTATCCAGATACACGTCTACGGGCCTTCCTTTATCTAGATACACCACGTCTACGGGTCTTCCTTTATCCAGATACACCACGTCTACAGGCCTTCCTTTATCTAGATACACCACATCTACGGGCCTTCCTTTATCTAGATACACCACGTCTACGGGCCTTCCTTTATCTAGATACACCACATCTACGGGCCTTCCTTTATCTAGATACACCACGTCTACGGGCCTTCCTTTATATAGATTCACCACGTCTATGGACCTTCCTTTATCCAGATACATCACGTCTACGGGCCTTCCTTTATCTAGATACACCACGTCTATGGACCTTCCTTTATCCAGATACATCACGTCTACGGGCCTTCCTTTATCTAGATACACCACGTCTACGGGCCTTCCTTTATCTAGATACACCACGTCTACGGGCCTTCCTTTATCCAGATACATGTCTACGGGCCTTCCTTTATCTAGATACACCACGTCTATGGACCTTCCTTTATCCAGATACATCACGTCTACGGGCCTTCCTTTATCCAGATACACGTCTACAGGCCTTCCTTTATCTAGATACACCACGTCTACGGGCCTTCCTTTATCTAGATACACCACGTCTACGGACCTTCCTTTATCTAGATACACCACGTCTACGGACCTTCCTTTATCTAGATACACCAAGTCTACGGGCCTTCCTTTATCTAGATACACCACGTCTACGGGCCTTCCTTTATCTAGATACACCATGTCTACAGGCCTTCCTTTATCTAGATACACCACGTCTACGGGCCTTCCTTTACCTAGATACACCACATCTACAGGCCTTCCTTTATCCAGATACACCACATCTACAGACCTTCCTTTATTCAGATACACCACGTCTACGGGCCTTCCTTTATCTAGATACACCACGTCTACGGACCTTCCTTTATCTAGATACACCACGTCTACGGGCCTTCCTTTATCTAGATACATCACATCTACGGACCTTCCTTTATCTAGATACACCACGTCTATGGGCCTTCCTTTATCTAGATACACCACGTCTACGGACCTTCCTTTATCCAGATACACCACGTCTACGGGCTTTCCTTTATCTAGATACACCACGTCTACAGACCTTCCTTTATCCAGATACACCACGTCTACGGGCCTGCCTTTATCTAGATACACCACGTCTACGGGCCTGCCTTTATCTAGATACACCACGTCTACGGGCCTTCCTTTATCCAGCTACACCACGTCTACGGACCTTCCTTTATCCAGATACACCACATCTACGGGCCTTCCTTTATCCAGATACACCACGTCTACGGACCTTACTTTATCTAGATACACCACATCTACAGGCCTTCCTTTATCTAGATACACCACGTCTACAGACCTTCCTTTATCTAGATACACCACGTCTACGGACCTTCCTTTATCTAGATACACCACCAGCTCACCTCCTCTTAGAAGGGATAATAGATTGGTTTGGGAAGAACGATTCTTCATGAATCCATGCTGATTACTGCGAACGATACCGTTCTCATTACTAAAATATTATATATAGTCCATTATCATCCCCTATAAGAGCTTACATACTATTGGTGTTAGGCTGACTGCTCTGTAACTTCCAGGGATGTATTTTGGGCCCTTTTTTGAATATTGGAGCTACATTGGCTTTTCTCAGCTGGTACCATTCCAGTCAGTAAACTGTCAGTAAAAAATAGGAACAATGGTCTGGTAATTACTTGACTGAGTTCTGACACCCATCTTCAACCCTGAAAGCTCAACACTGTGCCTGACACCCGTCTTCAATTCTGACACCCCATTCCAACCCTGACTTCCAATCCTGGGTCTGGGTCTCAACTTACCATATCACCTGACCTTGTGTCTGGAACCGACCCCCCAAACAAGCATCTGACACCCATCTTCAATCCTGACACCCCATTGCTCCACGCAAACCGAAAGAAAAACCCAGCGCAACATGGACACCACCCACCATGCTCAGACAAACCATCACCCCCAGCACCAAAATCAAAAGCCTTGGAGTGATCTTTGACACTGGCATGACTATGGACGCACAAATAGGATCTGTAGTCTACCGATCTCACTACCTTCTTCGCCTGCTCCGTAGACTCCTCCCCTTCATCCCGGAAGGAGACACAGCAGTAGTAGTTGGAACAATCATCAATTCCCAACTCGACTACGCAAATTCCCTCTACATAGGACTTCCCAAATACCAAATTTCACGTCTACAATTCGTCCTGAACACGGCAGCCAAAAAAAACCTGGGAAATCGATCACCCCGTCCCTGAGGACCCTCCATTGGCTGGCCGTGAAGGATCGGGTTACTTTCAAGACCCTCTGCCTCACTCACAAATGCGCACAAGGAAACGCTCCGCAATACCTATGCGAGAAAATAAATCACTACACCCCCAAGTCGCCCCCTCCAGGTCAACAAACCAGAACCTCCTCCACATCCCCAAGTCCCGCTACAAATCAAAAGGAGAACGAAGATTCGCAGTCCAAGGACCCCGGCTACGGAACGCTCCGCCCGCCGACATCCACATGGAAGAAAACCATCGGGCCTTCCGGAAGAAGCTTAAGACCCGCCTCTTCTGAAGGCACAGGGCCGAGACTGGCTGGAAAAAGCGCCTTGAGGCGACTTAGTTCGCATTTGCAGCGCTATACAAGTTACTCGCTGTCATGGATGTGCAGTAATGTTTGTCTGTCAGCTTACCTCCTCCATGTGTTCACCTTAGAGGCCAGCCACTCTCACCTGGCTGCTTAGGTAATCTCTCCTCTATCAAGGCTCCACCCCCCAGGCCTTATCAGGGAACTCTATATTAACCTGTGCACTGCAAGCCAGCCGTGCTGATCAACGTTGTTTGTTAAGCATTGCTTGCCGTATGCTACGGTTATCTCTGTGTAGCAATCTTGGCCTGTCCCCGACTATCTCTGCCTGCTTGTGACCCTGACCCTTGGCTTGTCCCCGACTATCTCTGCCTGCTTGTGACCCTGACCCTTGGCTTGTCCCCGACTATCTCTGCCTGCTTGTGACCCATGGCTTGTCCCCGACTATCTCTGCCTGCTTGTGACCCTGACCCTTGGCTTGTCCCCGACTATCTCTGCCTGCTTGTGACCCGGACCCTTGGCTTGTCCCCGACTATCTCTGCCTGCTTGTGACCCTGACCCTTGGCTTGTCCCCGACTATTTCTGCCTGCTTGTGACCCTGACCCTTGGCTTGTCCCCGACTATCTCTGCCTGCTTGTGACCCTGACCCTTGGCTTGTCCCCGACTATTTCTGCCTGCTTGTGACCCTGACCCTTGGTTTGTCCCAGACTATCTCTGCCTGCTTGTGACCCTGACCCTTGGCTTGTCCCCGACTATCCCTGCCTGCTTGTGACCCTGACCCTTGGCTTGTCCCCGACTATCTCTGCCTGCTTGTGACCCTTGGCTTGTCCCCGACTATCTCTGCCTGCTTGTGACCCTGACCCTTGGCTTGTCCCCGACTATCTCTGCCTGCTTGTGACCCTGACCCTTGGTGCGTTCTCGGCTATACCTGCCTGCTTGTGACCCTGACCCTTGGCTTATCCCCGACTATCCCTGCCTGCTTGTGACCCTTGGCTTGTCCCCGACTATCCCTGCCTGCTTGTGACCCTGACTCTTGGTGAGTTCTCGACTATCCCCGCCTGCTTGTGACCCTTGGTGCGTTCTCGACTATCCCCGCCTGCTTGTGACCCTGACCCTTGGTGAGTTCTCGACTATCCCCGCCTGCTTGTGACCCTTGGTGCGTTCTCGACTATCCCCGCCTGCTTGTGACCCTGACCCTTGGTGAGTTCTCGACTATCCCCGCCTGCTTGTGAGCCTTGACCTTTGGCTTGTTCACCGTTTCGCCCCGGACCTTTAGCTTATCCTCCTATAGCCTACCGTGAGCTGGGAGACCCCAGGTGCCGCAACCTGGAGTAAGCTACAGCGAAGTCCATCCTCACCACTAGAGGCTCTGGTGAACACCAGCTGGCTCTTAGACTCCGCGCCCTGGGGAATCTCACGCTCTAGCTCCCTGTGGGATCCGTGTTGGCGCCCCCAGTGCACCTGCCTTTCTGCACCACCCAGGGTTCCAACCGCAGCAGTCAGCCGTAGGGTCTCCCTATCATAGTGGTGCACTCCTGACCCAACGGTGTGCATCTGTCACCTGACCTGACCTGCCCTGCCACTCACTCACACTCACAACCAATTAGACATGAATGGCTGTGTGTTGAGTTGTTATACAAGCTGTACACTCCCCCCCCCCCCATGTACACCCCCCCCCTATACACTTACTACACAACATTGGAGATACAAAGTGTAATTTCTTCAGTGTTGTCACATGAAAAGATACAAGGAATGTGACAGAGGGGTGTACTTACTTTTGTCAGATCCTGTATAACCGGCAAAGCTAAACACCAGGCCAACCAGTTCTGTTCAGCCAGTCAGGTAATCCCGGGACTCCTTACAGTCAGCAATCAAATTCATATAAGTAGTAAAGTCTGGTCACAACCCCCCCTCCCCCCCCCGATACTCCCAGTGTTAGTCCAAAGCACAGTGATTTGGGTGAGAACCCCCCCCCCCCCCCATATTCCTCTCTCACCCCGAGATACAGGAAGGTCAAATAATGAGGAAAAAAAATGGGGAAATCGATGAGCAGTGGGGGGAGGGGTGCACAGTGTGCATAGGGGATCGATGAGAGGTGGGGGAGGGGTGCACAGGGGATCGATGAGCAGTGGGGGAGGTGTGCACAGGGGATCGATGAGCAGTGGGGGAGGGGTGCACAGGGGATCGATGAGCGGTGGGGGAGGGGTGCACAGGGGATCGGGGAGGGGTCCACAGTGTGCATAGAGGATCGATGAGCAGTGGGGGAGGGGTGCACAGGGGATCGGGGAGGGGTCCACAGTGTGCATAGAGGATCGATGAGCAGTGGGGGAGGGGTGCACAGGGGATCGGTGCACAGTGTGCATAGGGGATCGATGAGCAGTGGGGGAGGGGTGCACAGGGGATCGATGAGCAGTGGGGGAGGGGTGCACAGTGTGCATAGGGGATCGATGAGCAGTGGGGGAGGGGTGCACAGTGTGCATAGAGGATCGATGAGCAGTGGGGGAGGGGTGCACAGGGGATCGATGAGCAGTGGGGGAGGGGTGCACAGTGTGCATAGGGGATCGATGAGCAGTGGGGGAGGGGTGCACAGGGGATCCATGAGCAGTGGGGGAGGGGTGCACAGGGGATCGATGAGCAGTGGGGGAGGGGTGCACAGTGAGTATGGGGGGGGGGGGAATCGATGAGCAGTGGGGGAGGGGTGCACAGGGGATCGATGAGCAGTGGGGAAGGGGTGCACAGGGGATCGATGAGCAGTGGGGGAGGGGTGCACAGGGGATCCATGAGCAGTGGGGGAGGGGTGCACAGTGTGCATAGGGGGGGGATCGATGAGCAGTGGGGGAGGGGTGCACAGGGGATCGATGAGCAGTGGGGGAGGGGTGCACAGTGAGTATGGGGGGGGGGGGAATCGATGAGCAGTGGGGGAGGGGTGCACAGGGGATCGATGAGCAGTGGGGGAGGGGTGCACAGTCAGTATAGAATATACATAGAATATATAGAAGACACAAAACAATTACAAAATAAACGTTTATTAAAAGCAGCAAAAAACACAAAACAAAGACGAATATTTTCTACAATTCGAAGAGATCGTCCAGAAATATTAATATATCGAGCATTTCCCACTGCGGCTGTGACTCCGCCTCCTCCAGCAACATCTCTGCAACAAAAGAGGGGGAGGGGAAAGATGAGCGTCACCCAACAGACCCCCCAATACCCCCAGACTGACTGGACCCCACAGACCCCCCCGACATTTCCCAATTACCCCCGCTGATATAACTATTACTATTACTCTTTTCCATCCCAAAGGTACATACCCCGAGGGGGGGGGGGTTGTATTATACAGAGGTACATACCCGGGGGTTGTATTATACAGGGGTACATACCCAGGGGGTGGGGGTGTATTATACAGAGGTACATACCTGGGGAGGGGGGGGGGGGGAGTATTATACAGAGGTACATACCCTGGGGGGGTGTATTATACAGAGGTACATACTGGGGGGGGGGGGGGGGGGGAGTATTATACAGGGGTACATACCTGGGCAGTGTATCTGTAGTTCCATATCCAAGTCGTCTTCCAGTATCGATCGCTCCGTCCAGTCTGCAGAAATCAGAACATTCAGTAAATGGTCTAATACAGAATTTCACCCACAGCAGAGCAGCTAAGAAGAGTCTGGAATCGTTGGTCCATAGCCACGCACTGCAACTGGAATGCCCAGCCCATCAGAGTACCTATCACTTGGGTACTCTGATGGGCTGGTGATAGGTACTCGGGTACTCTGGGCCTTGGGGGTGTGGCCCCTCACCATGCAATGTTCCAGCACCTGGTCACAGGTAGCCGTATATTTGGACTTCCAGGTTAAAACAACCTGGACAGGTACAGGGATCCTCTAGCGCAGGGGTCTCCAAACTGCAGCCCTTTGCTGGCTTTTATCCGATCCTTGGCGCAATTATTCCCCCCCCCACTGACAGCAACGAGGGGGCACTAATCCTCTGACTGACGAGTGGGGCACTATTCCTCCCCCTAATTCCAATCATGGGGCATGGTTTACGCCCACTAGGACAGTTTCTACTCCCAAAGGCCACAGTCCGGCCCCCTGAAGTCTGAAGGACAGTAAACTGGATACAAGGTCAGAAGATCGATGTCTTGGTTGTGGTGAAACCTTAAAACCACCTTAAGGAGGAAGTTAACTGGCCCTTGTTTAGAAAGTTTGGAGACCCCCTGATCTGGCAGAAGCAGTGGATGTTCTGGAGGCTCCATGGGATTGGTACCTCCTGATCTACGCCTTCCACCCCCAGAAATGGCTTCCTTGTCTTCTTCACAGGATTGAGGGCCTTCCAGCGATCCTTCTAGCTGGCGGGTCCAGGTGGATGAGGTGCTCTGATGTCATCAAACTCCTGGCAGACCCCCCGTGGGCTCAGCTTTGCCCCCCTGATTCCGGGTCACCGGCTTTACCTGTATGGAAGGTTCTGAGAGGCAAAGGCATCTCCGAGACTACGAAGCGGAACGCTAGAAGTCTACTGTCCGCAAGCTCAACCGTCACATCTGGAAGGTGCAAGAAACTTTCATCCAAGATAATCCTCTGAGGGACAAATCCTTTTAGCCAATGGACCTGGGCCAGAATTTGGACCATCAAGGGTCATATCTCTGCACTGGCAATCGTGTCCCGGGGGCCACTGGCTTCCCATTCTTTGGTTGGGATATTTGTATAAAGTGCCTCCCACGTGGCTCCGCCGCGCCTCCCACGTGGCTCCGCCGTGCCTCCCACGTGGCTCCGCCGCGCCTCCCACGTGGCTCCGCCGCGCCTCCCACGTGGCTCCGCCGCGCCTCCCACGTGGCTTTGCCGCGCCTCCCACGTAACGCCCGGCGTGCCTCCCACGTGGCTCCGCCGCGCCTCTGTAGGATCGGAATTTAGTTGTCTCAGCCCTTCAAAAACGTTTGATATTCCCCCTTTCCACTCACAGGGTTACGTTTCTACTTCACATCTACAAAACGAATATCTGAGCTGAAGAACTCTTTCCACTCTTACAGAAGGAAAAAGGTGGGGTTTAGGCCTAGAAATTCCGTCCTTCCTAGAGGTGGTTTTGGTCCCTCACCACAACATCGATCTTCTGACCTTTTGTCCAGCTTCTGTTCAGAAGATCTCTGAGAACTTCCTTCACTCAGGACATCGATCTTCTGTCCGGCTTTCTCCCATAAGATTTCCCAGAACTTCCTTCTTTCTTAAATGGTGGTTTTGGCCGTTCACCACAACCAAGACACAGACCTTCTGTCCAGCTTCCAATCAGAAGATCTCGGAGAACTTGCTTTCTAGAGGTGGTTTTGGCCATTCACCTTAACCAAGACATCGATTGTCTGAGCCCAGCCATCGATGTTCTGACCCCATGTCCAACTTCGTTCAGAAGATCTCCCAGAACTTCCTTCCTAGAATGGTTTTGGCTTTTGACCCTGGACATCGATCTTCTGACCCGGTGTGCAGCTTCCATTCAGAAGATCTCCCAGAACTTACTTCCTTCTTAAGGTGGTTTTGGTTCTTCACCCTGGACATCGATCTTCTGACCCGGTGTCCAACTTCGTTCAGAAGATCTCCCAGAACTTCCTTCCTAGAATGGTTTTGGCCCTTCACCCCACCCAAGACATCGATCTTCTGACCCCGTGTTCAGCTTCCATAAGAAGATCTCCCAGAACTTTCTTCTTAAAAATGGTTTTGGCCCTTCACCCAGGCCATCAATCTTTTGATCCGGTTCAGATCTTCTATAACTTCCTTCCTAAGGTGGTTTTCGGCCCTACACCTCAACCAAGACATCGATCCTCTGACCCTTTGTCCAACTTCGTTCAGAAGATCTCCCAGAACTTCCTTCTTAGAATGGTTTTGGCCCTTCACCTCAACCAAGACATCGATCTTCTGACCTGGTGTTCAGCTTCTGTTCAGAAGATCTCCCAGAACTTCCTTCCTAAGGTGGCTTCGGTGCCCCACCCAGAACATCGATCTTCTGACCTTGTGTCGCTACCATTCATTAGAAGATCGATCTCCACTGCATGGTAACAGCCTTCTGACTCTCTACGTCACCCCGACTCCAGGAAAGGGGGACCCCGTTTCTCGTTCAAATCATTATTCAAACTAAAGCTTCCGCTATTCCCTGGATAGGCCACATCCTCTATGGAAGAGTTCTTCAACATCAAGCAACTGTTTCTTCAGATTTCCGGTCTTCTGCTCACACGTTCCCTCAAGTCCTCCCAGGTGGAGGTTCAGAGGCCAGCTTTGGGTAGAAGGTCATCCAGGCAGCTCCTCCCCAGAGTTCCCCTCCCTTCTCCCAGGTGGATATTCTGGGTGTAAGCTCCTCCTCAATATAGAAGAGGGTGTGACCCACTGATCTGTCATAGGAGCCCCCCCCCCCCCCTTCTCACCTGTGTGCACAGTGGTGTCGGTCCTCCGGGGCTCCTCAGAGAGTTGATGGGCCCTGAAACACGGATCTTCCCCTCTCTCTATCCGAGACAAGATCTCCGGCTGACCTGAAGGGCCAAAAAATAATAAATATAGGAGGAGAGACCAATCACAGCACAGGATCCCCGGGGGAGCCACACCCCCAGGAGAGCTGCCCATTGTCTTACCTATGAAGACCAGAGTCTGATAATTCTCCTTCATCACATCCTTGTAGAGTTCCTTCTGCCACTCCTCCAGACTACACCACTCCTCCTCCGAGAAATACACCGCCACCTCATCGAAGAGCACCGGCACCTGAAGAGCGACAGAGAACCCGCCCATCAGTACTCCGCATCACACCCCTCCCCCGTCACCATCACCCCTCCATCACTCCTCCCCCATCACCACTCCTCCTCCGAGAAATACACCGGCACCTCATCGAAGAGCACCGGCACCTGAAGAGCGACAGAGAACCGCCCATCAGTACTCATCACCTAACCTGACACCCCTCCCACCTTAGCCGACACCCCTCCCACCTGACCTGACACCCTCCCCTGAAACCCCTCCCACCTCACCTGACACCCTTCCCCTCTAGGGTTGCCACCTTTTCCTCAAGCCAAACCCGAACACGCCACGGCATTTGGTGGGTGTGGCCATATTGTGGGAGGGGCCTCAAGGGGCATGATTAAATAAAACAAAATCATTATTTTACCTATAGAATATGATCACTTTGCTGTGCCACAAGTAAGAGTCTCACTGACATGAATAAACCTCAGCACAATAAATCTCTTCCATTACTACAGAGGTAAGTGCAGTGTAGATCAGGGGCATTAGTTCACCTTTTCATTAGGTACAGAGGGTATTACAGTGTGTGCAGGGAGGGAGTGCGGAATTTACAGCAGTATATACAAGAGTGTGGCGCGTATGTTGGTATGTGTAGGAAAGGAGTGCAAAGTGTAAGACATTATGTACAAGAAATGAGTGCAGAGGGTGTAACAGTGACCAGTATATGCAGTAGAGGAGTGTGGAGGGGATGATGGGGGCAGTATGTACAGGAGAGGAGTGTGGAAGGTATGACAGTGGGCGGTATGTACAGGAGAGGAGTGTGGAGGGTATGACAGTGGGCAGTATGTACAGGAGAGGAGTGCGGAGGGTATGATGGGGGCAGTATGTACAGGAGAGGAGTGTGGAGGGGATTATGGGGGCGGTATGTACAGGAGAGGAGTGTGGAGGGGATTATGGGGGCAGTATGTACAGGAGAGGAGTGTGGAGGGTATGATGGGGGCAGTATGTACAGGAGAGGAGTGTGGAGGGTATGAAGGGGGCAGTATGTACAGGAGAGGAGTGTGGAGGGTATGACGGGGGCAGTATGTACAGGAGAGGAGTGTGGAGGGTATGATGGGGGCAGTATGTACAGGAGAGGAGTGTGGAGGGTATGACAGTGGGCAGTATGTACAGGAGAGGAGTGTGGAGGGTATGATGGGAGCAGTATGTACAGGAGAGGAGTGCGGAGGGTATGATGGAGGCAGTATGTACAGGAAAGGAGTGTGGAGGGGATGATGGGGTAGTATGTACAGTAGAGGAGTGTGGAGGTATGATGGGAGCAGTATGTACAGGAGAGGAGTGCGGAGGGTATGATGGAGGCAGTATGTACAGCAAAGGAGTGTGGAGGGGATGATGGGGCAGTATGTACAGGAGAGGAGTGTGGAGGGTATGATGGGAGCAGTATGTACAGGAGAGGAGTGCGGAGGGTATGATGGAGGCAGTATGTACAGGAAAGGAGTGTGGAGGGGATGATGGGGTAGTATGTACAGTAGAGGAGTGTGGAGGTATGATGGGAGCAGTATGTACAGGAGAGGAGTGCGGAGGGTATGATGGAGGCAGTATGTACAGGAAAGGAGTGCGGAGGGGATGATGGGGTAGTATGTACAGTAGAGGAGTGTGGAGGGTATGATGGGGGCAGTATGTACAGGAGAGCAGTGTGGAGGGTATGATGGGGGCAGTATGTACAGGAGAGGAGTGCGGAGGGTATGACAGTGGGCAGTATGTACAGGAGAGGAGTGTGGAGGGTATGATGGGGGCAGTATGTACAGGAGAGGAGTGTGGGGGGTATGACAGTGGGCGGTATGTACAGGAGAGGGGTGCGGAGGGTATGATGGGGGCAGTATGTACAGGAGAGGAGTGCGGAGGGTATGATGGGGGCAGTATGTACAGGAGAGGAGTGTGGGGTATGATGGGGGCAGTATGTACAGGAGAGGAGTGCGGAGGGTATGATGGGGGCAGTATGTACAGGAGAGGAGTGTGGAGGGTATGATGGGGGCAGTATGTACAGGAGAGGAGTGCGGAGGGTATGATGGGGGCAGTATGTACAGGAGAGGAGTGTGGAGGGTATGGTGGGGGCAGTATGTACAGTAGAGGAGTGCGGAGGGTATGATGGGGGCAGTATGTACAGGAGAGGAGTGTGGAGGGTATGATGGGGGCAGTATGTACAGGAGAGGAGTGTGGAGGGTATGATGGGGGCAGTATGTACAGGAGAGGGGTGCGGAGGGTATGATGGGGGCAGTATGTACAGGAGAGGAGTGCGGAGGGTATGATGGGGGCAGTATGTACAGGAGAGGAGTGTGGGGTATGATGGGGGCAGTATGTACAGGAGAGGAGTGTGGGGTATGATGGGGGCAGTATGTACAGGAGAGGAGTGCGGAGGGTATGATGGGGGCAGTATGTACAGGAGAGGAGTGCGGAGGGTATGATGGGGGCAGTATGTACAGGAGAGGGGTGCGGAGGGTATGATGGGGGCAGTATGTACAGGAAAGGGGTGCGGAGGGTATGATGGGGGCAGTATGTACAGGAGAGGAGTGCGGAGGGTATGATGGGGGCAGTATGTACAGGAGAGGAGTGCGGAGGGTATGATGGGGGCAGTATGTACAGGAGAGGAGTGCGGAGGGTATGATGGGGGCAGTATGTACAGGAGAGCAGTGTGGAGGGTATGATGGGGGCGGTATGTACAGGAGAGGAGTGTGGAGGGTATGATGGGGGCAGTATGTACAGGAGAGGAGTGCGGAGGGTATGATGGGGGCAGTATGTACAGGAGAGGAGTGTGGAGGGGATGATGGGGGCAGTATGTACAGGAGAGGAGTGTGGAGGGTATGATGGGGGCAGTATGTACAGGAGAGGAGTGTGGAGGGTATGGTGGGGGCAGTATGTACAGTAGAGGAGTGCGGAGGGTATGATGGGGGCAGTATGTACAGGAGAGGAGTGCGGAGGGTATGATGGGGGCAGTATGTACAGGAGAGGAGTGCGGAGGGTATGATGGGGGCAGTATGTACAGGAGAGGAGTGTGGAGGGTATGATGGGGGCAGTATGTACAGGAGAGGAGTGTGGAGGGGATGATGGGGGCAGTATGTACAGGAGAGGAGTGTGGAGGGTATGATGGGGGCAGTATGTACAGGAGAGGAGTGTGGAGGGGATGATGGGGGCAGTATGTACAGGAGAGGGGTGCGGAGGGTATGATGGGGGCAGTATGTACAGGAGAGGAGTGCGGAGGGTATGATGGGGGCAGTATGTACAGGAGAGGAGTGTGGAGGGGATGATGGGGGCAGTATGTACAGGAGAGGGGTGTGGAGGGGATGATGGGGGCAGTATGTACAGGAGAGGAGTGCGGAGGGTATGATGGGGGCGGTATGTACAGGAGAGGAGTGTGGAGGGTATGATGGGGGCAGTATGTACAGGAGAGTGGTGCGGAGGGTATGATGGGGGCAGTATGTACAGGAGAGGAGTGCGGAGGGTATGATGGGGGCGGTATGTACAGGAGAGGAGTGCGGAGGGTATGATGGGGGCAGTATGTACAGGAGAGGAGTGCGGAGGGTATGATGGGGGCGGTATGTACAGGAGAGGAGTGCGGAGGGTATGATGGGGGCAGTATGTACAGGAGAGGAGTGTGGAGGGTATGATGGGGGCAGTATGTACAGGAGAGGAGTGTGGAGGGTATGATGGGGGCAGTATGTACAGGAGAGGAGTGCGGAGGGTATGATGGGGGCGGTATGTACAGGAGAGGAGTGCGGAGGGTATGATGGGGGCAGTATGTACAGGAGAGGAGTGTGGAGGGTATGATGGGGGCAGTATGTACAGGAGAGGAGTGTGGAGGGTATGATGGGGGCAGTATGTACAGGAGAGGGGTGTGGAGGGTATGATGGCCAGCCAGAGAAGAGCACTCTGCGTCCCGTCTTGCACTCTGCAGCACACTATGCAGACGGAGGCGCGCCGCTGACAGGGGGGGGGAGGGGGGGCTGGACGGGGGAGAATTGAAAACCTTCTGCTGGAGAAGAAATCACCGCGGACCCGAACTCGGGACGCGGCTGTGGCGGCACAGCGGAGGCACAAGCACAGGGAGCCACCAGCGGGTCTGAATAATGTGCCCGGGTCTCAGGTGGGTTGAGACCCGGACACATGTTTCAAAACCCGTACAGGTGGCAACCCTACTGCCCTCCCCTAAAACCCCTCCCACCTCACACCCCTCACCTGACACCCTTCCCCCCTTACCTCACACTGCCCCTCCCCCCTTACCTCACACTGCCCCACCCCCCCTCACCTGACAGGGTAGTAGCGCTCAGCCTATGATAGGTCCTCTGTGTGTGTTGGGGGGACACTCCCCCCTCCCATGATGCTCCGGGGCCTCACCTGGCGAGAGATGATCATGATGACTGCCAGCCACTGCGCGTTTCCATCCCGGCTCCGCCCCTTCCGCCACCGGCCCCGCCTTCCATGCTGGTCACATGTCCCCGCCGCTGATTGGGCGCCTCCGTATTAGTAAACAGAGGGGCGGGGCTGTGTCTCTTATGGTTACCACGGAGACGAGCGCGAGGAGGGTGGAGCCTGTGGTGATAGAGGGAGGAGTTGAGAGGCGGTCGGAGAAGTCAGTCAACGATTGGTGGAGGGCGGAGCGGTCAGTGATGATTGGCGGGGAGTCAGGGAGGAGGGCGGAGCGGTCACTGTTGATTGGCGGGGAGTCAGGGAGGAGGGCGGAGCGGTCAGTGATGATTGGATGAGAGGGGTCACCTCAGGAGCTCTATGTCTGTACATCGCCACGATGTGTGAAAGTGACATCCCCGCCCGTACAGGTCACATGATCCGGTGGGTGTGTCTATTTTATTCATTTGGAAGATTTCATACAAGACAAAGCGGACGGACTGAGCGCCGCTGTAGCGCTGGCCCTGATGTTCCGTCAGATTAGGCGACCCGTTGGAATTGGTAACGGAAGTGACGTTCCGTCGCCGCCATCTTGCTACACCCCGCACTCCTCCCACAGTAATGATACACCGGACATCTTGCTACACCCGCCGGAGTTTTGCATTTTACTGTTATTTTTAACACAAAACGGAGTTTATCTGATTAACCCCTTCCCTACCGGACCCCCCCCTCCCCCGCCCAGACCAGTTTTCATCTTTCGGCGCTCTCACACTTTGAATGACAAATACTCAGTCATCTAATACAGTCTGGACCCAAACAATTTTTATAATTTTTTCCCACAAATAGATTTCTTTTGGTGGTATTTCATCACCTCTGTGTTTCACGATCTGTGATTGGCTGTGTCCAAGGCACACAGCCAACACAATTTTCCCTGATGCACGCCCGCGTCGTTCGTCGATAGCGCCGGTGTAGTGTCACATTCTGCTGCCTATCATAGAATGCTCCGGAAGTCACATGGCAGCCAACTGCGCATGCGCAATGCGTTCCAATGGATTTACAACAGTACACACCAGCGAACCCGGCATTCAGGGTGACGTGAAATTAGAGGAAAGTGGCCAGTCGGCCTCACGTCCTCGCTCCGCTCGCTCGGCCTCCTGGCTCTTTTTTTAACATCCTCCAATCCACGGGGATGATAAGGAAAGAGCCTGGATGCCGGGCGAGGTTTCACTGGTGTGCACTGTCGTGAATCCATTGGAACGCATCGTGCATGCGCAGTTGGCCTCCACGTGACTTCCGCAGCATTCTACGATAGGCAGCAAAATGTGACAATACACCGACTCGAAGTGGGTGTAGCAAGATGTCCGCTTCTCGGTGTATCGTTACTGTGGAGGAGTGCGGGGTGTAGCAAAATGGTGACAACGGAACGTCTGATGGAACACCGGCTCCGCCTCCACCTGTCCTGACTCTACTGTTAGTCACTGGTTGCTAGAGCCGCCTGGCAATGTCCACTCCCAACTATCACTCTCATCAGCAAGAAGACAGGCTGACCAAGGACTCAGAGGACGGACAAGTAGGTAGGCGCATCACAGAAACACACCTACCCACAAACAGGGGGGGGGGGCACAACAGGGATTGCAGGCAGGGCTAGGGGGTCTCACCCCCCCCTTAATATCTCACCCACCCCCATATCATCATCTCTCACCCACCCCCCTAATCTCTCACCCACCCCCATATCATTCACCCACCCCCCTAATCTCTCACTCACCCCAATATCATTCAACCACCCCCCTTATCTCTCACACACCCCCAATCTCTCACCCACCCCCATATCATGCACCCACCCCTCTAATCTCTCACCCACCCCCATATCATCATCTCTCACCCACACCCCCCTAATCTCTCACCCACCCCCATATCATTCACCCACCCCCCCTAATCTCTCACTCACCCCAATATCATTCAACCACCCCCCTTATCTCTCACACACCCCCAATCTCTCACCCACCCCCATATCATGCACCCACCCCTCTAATCTCTCACCCACCCCCATATCATGCACCCATCCCCCTTATCTCTCAATCACCCCCATACCATGCACCCACCCCCCCTTATCCTTCACCCTCCCCCAATCTCTTACCCACCCCCATATCATTAACTCACCCCCCCATCATCTCTCACCCACCCCCCTCATCTCTCACCCACCCCCATATCATTCACCCGCCCTCCTTATCTCTCACCCACCCCCCTAATCTCTCACCCACCCCCATATCATTCACCCACCCTCCTTATCTCTCACCCACTAATCCTTCACCCTTCCCCAATCTCTCACCCACCCCCATATCATTAACTCACCCCCCCATCATCTCTCAACCACCCCCCTCATCTCTCACCCACCCCCACATCATTCACCCGCCCCCCTTATCTCTCACCCACCCCCCTAATCTCTCACCCACCCCCACATCATTCACCCGCCCCCCTTATCTCTCACCCACCCCCCTAATCTCTCACCCACCCCCATATCATTCACCCACCCCCCTTAATCTCTCACTCACCCCAATATCATTCAACCACCCCCCTTATCTCTCACACACCCCCAATCTCTCACCCACCCCCATATCATGCACCCACCCCTCTAATCTCTCACCCACCCCCATATCATGCACCCATCCCCCTTATCTCTCAACCACCCCCATACCATGCACCCACCCCCCCTTATCCTTCACCCTCCCCCAATCTCTTACCCACCCCCATATCATTAACTCACCCCCCCATCATCTCTCACCCACCCCCCTCATCTCTCACCCACCCCCATATCATTCACCCACCCTCCTTATCTCTCACCCACCCCCCTAATCCTTCACCCTTCCCCAATCTCTCACCCACCCCCATATCATTAACTCACCCCCCCATCATCTCTCAACCACCCCCCTCATCTCTCACCCACCCCCACATCATTTACCCGCCCCCCTTATCTCTCACCCACCCCCCTAATCTCTCACCCACCCCCATATCATGCACCCACCCCCTAATCTCTCACCCACCCCCTAATCTCTCACCCACCCCCATATCATTCACCCACCCCCCTTATCTCTCACCCACCCCCCTAATCTCTCACCCACCCCCATATCATTCAGCCACCCCCATAATCTCTCAATCACCCCCTTATTTCTCACCCACCACTATCATGGGGGGGGGGGGGGCTGAGGAGAAGGTCTTGTGTAAATTCACCTGACAGATTTTTCTGTAAAAGGTGAACTTACCCTTTAACTGGGTTGGGTCAGGTAGAGTTAGGTTGGTTCAGGTTGGTTAGGCATTGTAAGGTTGGGTTAGGTAGAGTTAGGTTGGGTCGGTTAGGCAGAGTTAGGTTGGGTCGGGTTGGGTTAGGTAGAGTTAGGCTGGGTTAGGTAGAGTTAGGTTAGGTTAGGTTGGGTTAGGTAGAGTTAGGTTAGGTAGAGTTAGGTTAGGTTGGGTTGGGTTAGGTAGAGTTGGGTTAGGTAGAGTTAGGTTAGGTTGGGTTAGGTAGAGTTAGGTCGGGTTGGTTAGGTAGATTTAGGTTGGGTTAGATCAAACTGTTCCTGGAACTAGTGTCCCCATTGGATGATTTTACGAGACAGGAAATGAGGGAAAACAGGAAGTGAGAGGAAAGCCCTGTACCGTGTTATCAGGACTAGTGACCCCATTGGATGATTTCTCCTCGCTTCCTGTTCTGGTGACAACCCAGCATTAAGGATTTTCTTTCACTTTTTGTAATTTTACAAATAGGGTAAATCTGTCTAATGGGGGCACAGACGGCAATAAAAGCTTGACAGGGGGTCTAATCCCTCTCCACTTTGTCCAAAACTAAAACTAAATAATTTTTTTTATCTAGGCTGGGAAAATATTAGGATGGGGGAGGGGTGGAGTTTGTGGAGCAGAAGACGAAAAACCGGGAAGGGGGCGGAGATAAGAAAGAGGCAGGAGCAGCAATTGGCGGAGCAAAACGGGGCAGAAAATGCAAAATGATCACCCCAAATCTCCCACCTGGTTTTCCAAGGTGAACACCCCTGAAAATTGGTACAAAGCCACGCCCCTCATAATAGGTGTCATGGTGGATTACATGCTCCGCGTATTCCTCCGATATTCCGCTGCTACTGGATATTATTTTCTTACCATATTAAGACGTTCTTCTAATCTTGTACAATGTGGGTGTGGTCTAAAACCTCGTACACACGATCGGATATCTGATGGAATCTAAGCCGATGGATTTTTTCGTCAGATATCCGATGAAGCCGACTTTCATCAGTCTTGCCTACACACCATCAGTCAAAATCCGACCGCGCCAAAATGCGGTGCCGTAAAACACTACGACGTGCTGAGAAAAATGAAGTTCAATGCTTCCGAGCATGCGTCGACTTGATTCTGAGCATGCGTGGATTTTTGACCGATGGAGTTTCACACAGACGATCGTTTTTTTATCCATCGGAAAATTTTAAAAACAGGTTCTATTTTTTTTTTCACCGATGGAAAACAAACCGATGGGGCCCACACACGATCGGTTTGTCCGATGAAAATGGTCAGTTTTCATCAGACAAACCGATCGCGGGTACAGGGCATTAGTGTTCATAACCCCGTCCATACTTATGAATGGTGGTGATTGGTACCACTGGATGGTCACTAGGCTCCAGTAAGGCCCTGTACACACGATAGAATCCATCCGCTGAAAAATCTCAGCGGATCGGTTTCAGCGGATAGATCCCCTGGTGTGTACGATCCAGCAGGTCTTTTTCCGCGGATTTTTATCCCCTGGGATGGATTTCAAGCGGATAAAAATTTGAAGACATGCTTTCAAATCTATCCGCTTGAATCCATCCCAACGGATTGATCCGCTGGTCTGTACAGACTCGCCGGATCAATCCGTCCGAAGGGATCCCCCGCATGCGTCGTAATGATTCGACGCATGCGTGGAATTCCTTATATGACAGCATCGCGCACGTCGCCGCGTCATCATCGCGGCGACACGTCATCGCGAGGGGATTTCGGCGCGGATTTCGATCCTATGGTGAGTACACTCCATCGGATCCAAATCCGCTGAAATTCTCTCGTGTGTACTAGGCCTTAGTCTTGTCCTGGGTGTGGCCTCAGTGATCATAGTCTCATCCATACTTATCAATGGTGGTGATTGGATGGAGGCTGTTCAGGTGCTGCAAATAATTCCACCAACATCCTTAAAAGATTAACTGGGTTGGGGTGAGTTAGGTTATGTTGGGTAGCTTTAGTTTTGGTTGGGTTGGGGTTGAGTTAGGTTGCGTTGAGTTGGATTAGGTTGGGTTTGGATGGGTTTGGTTAAGTTGGATTGGGTTTGGTAGGGTTGGGTTGAGTAGGATTAGGTTGGGTTTGGTAGGGTTGAGTAGGATTAGGTTGGGTTTAGTTGGATTGGATTGGGTTTGGTAGGGTTGGGATTGAGTAGGATTAGGTTGGGTTTGGTTGAGTTGGATTGGGTTTGGTAGAGTTAGGTTGGGTTGAGTTGGATTAGGTTGGGTTTAGTTGGATTAGGTTGGGTTTGGTAGGGTTGAGTAGGATTAGGTTGGGTTTAGTTGGATTGGATTTGGTAGGGTTGAGTTGGATTGGGTTTGGTAGAGTTAGGTTGGGTTGAGTTGGATTAGGTTGGGTTTGGTAGGGTTGAGTAGGATTAGGTTGGGTTTAGTTGGATTGGATTGGGTTTGGTAGGGTTGGGATTGAGTAGGATTAGGTTGGGTTTGGTTGAGTTGGATTGGGTTTGGTAGAGTTAGGTTGGGTTGAGTTGGATTAGGTTGGGTTTAGTTGGATTAGGTTGGGTTTGGTAGGGTTGAGTAGGATTAGGTTGGGTTTAGTTGGATTGGATTGGGTTTGGTAGAGTAGGATTAGGTTGGGTTTGGTTGAGTTGGATTGGGTTTGGTAGAGTTAGGTTGGGTTAAGTTGGATTAGGTTGGGTTTGGTTGAGTTGGATTGGGTTTGGTAGGGTTGGGTTGAGTTGGATTAGGTTGGGTTTGGTTGGATTGGGTTTGGTAGGGTTGGGTTGAGTAGGATTAGGTTGGGTTGGATTGGGTTTGGTAAAGTTAGGTTGGGTTGAGTAGGATTAGGTTGGGTTTAGTTGGATTAGGTTGGGTTTGGTAGGATTAGGTTGGGTTTAGTTGGATTGGGTTTGGTAGGGTTGGGTTGAGTAGGATTAGGTTGGGTTGGATTGGGTTTGGTAAAGTTAGGTTGGGTTGAGTAGGATTAGGTTGGGTTTAGTTGGATTAGGTTGGGTTTGGTAGGGTTGAGTAGGATTAGGTTGGGTTTAGTTGGATTGGGTTTGGTAGGGTTGGGTTGAGTAGGATTAGGTTGGGTTGAGTTGGATTGGGTTTGGTAGAGTTAGGTTGGGTTGAGTAGGATTAGGTTGGGTTTGGTTGAGTTGCATTGGGTTTGGTAGAGTTAAGTTGGGTTGAGTTGGATTGGGTTGGGTTGAGTAGGATTAGGTTGGGTTGGAGGCGCCAATATGAACTTCACCATCAGAAGAGCAACAAGCGGATTTTACATCCTGGCTCCGGAGACCGACATCTCACACACAGAGATCTCCTCATCTTCAGACATTTACTATCTGTGTGAAATGGATACAGACGTGTTGGAGCCGCAACTTGTATGGATTATATTTGTTTGTTTTTTATGAAATTGTACCAATAAAGATATTCTAATCTTATTATATATTTAAACTCATTACTATCTCTTTGCCAAATAATAGTCCCAGGGGTATTAATATTCTGGTGGGTGGGATGAGAGGGGTATCAGTACTCGTAGGTAAGTTTGGAGTAGTGGGGGCCCCCCCCATACAGTCCCTGTAGGTAAGTTTGGAGTAGTGGCAGGGGGGGCACCCCCATACAGTCCTTGTAGGTATATTTGAAGTAGTGGGGGCCCCCCCCATACAGTCCCTGTAGGTAAGTTTGGAGTAGTGGGGGAGCCCCCCCATACAGTTCCTGTAGGTAAGTCCTGAGAGTAGAACCATCGGTCACACACAGTGAGGAGGACCCGGGGGAGGTGACATCATCCAGGAGGATTTCCGGTTCTTGAGGTCTGGAGGAGGATCTTCTTCTTTATTCTGGAATGTCATTGGGCCTCCTGGCTCTGTCTGCGGATCAGCTCGGCGTAAATCCCGCCCCTCCGCAGCAGTTCACGATGAGTCCCGCTCTGATGGGAAAGAGAAGAGAACATAAAGGGTTGTGCGATACGGGTCATCATCAGCCCCCCCCAATCTCTTCTTCTTACAGGTTGGGCCCCTGCAGGTCTATGTGTGACCTTTGACCTTAACCACTTGCCGGATATATATATATATATATATATATATATATATATATATATATATATATATATATATATATATATACACACACACACACACATACATTGCAGTTTGCAAAAGTGATTTCCCGGGATTATGGGTGCCGCTGTCAGCCACGCCCCCGTACCCTTTTTTTTTGCATCCAGCGGCCGGCTTTCTGGAAGGGGACGTCCCCCTCCACCTTTCTGGAGCTTACCGTTTCCCCTCCCCCCGAGAGCCGATCCAGCGGTGCCGCCAGCTGCTCCCATGGACGATCAGACAGTAGATACTCTTTGATCACCTCTATGGCCTTGGAGGACCGGAGTGACGTCACATCCGGTCCAGGCTGGAAGTAAATCATTTTTATTTATTTTTTAAAGTAAAAGATTAAAAAAAAATTTTTTGTTGGATCTTTTAAAAGTAGAGAAGAGATGTGACGTCTTTTTGACCCCCCAGATCTCTCCATAAAGAGGACCTGTCATCCTTTTTTTATTTTTTATTATTACAACGGATGTTTACATTCCTTGTAATAGGAATAAAAATTACACAATGTAACAAAAAAAAAAAAATGTAAAAATAAAGAGTAAAATAAATAAGAAAAAATTAATTTGAAAGCGCCACGTCACGCCGAGCTCGCGCGCAGACGCGAACGCATACCTGAGCGGCGCCCGCATATGAAAACGGTGTTCAAACCACACATGTGAGGTATCGCCGCGATTGGTAGAGCGAGAGCGATAATTCTAGCCCTAGACCTCCTCTGTAACTCGAAACATGTAACCTATAGAATTTTTTTTAAACGTCGCCTATGGAGATTTTTAAGGGTCAAAGTTTGTCGTCATTCCACGAGCGGGCGCAATTTTGAAGCGCGACGTGTTGGGTATCAATTTACTCGGCGTAACATTATCTTTCACAGTATAAAATAATTGGGATAACTTTACTGTAGTCTTATTTTTTAATTCAATAAAGGTTTAATGAATTAAAAGATAACAAAAAACAGTAAAGTTAGCCCATTTTTTTTGTATATTGTGAAAGATGAAGTTACGCCAAGTAAATAGATACCCAACACGTCACGCTTTATAATTGTGCGAACTCAAGGAATGGCGCCAAACTTCAGTACTTAAAAATCTCCATAGGTGACGTTTTAATTTTTTTTTTTTACAGGTTACCAGTTTAGAGTTGCGGAGGTCTGGGGCTAGAATTGTTGCTAAACGCCGCGGCGATACCTCACATGTGGGGTTTGAGCGGCGTTTACATATGTGGGCGGGACTTGCGTGTGCGTTCACTTCTGAGCGCGAGCAGACAGGGGTGTTTTTATTTTTACCCTTTTTTTTTTTGATCACTTTTATTCCATTACAAGGAATGTAAACATCCCTTGTAATAGGAATCTATTGTGACAGGTCCTCTTTATGGAGAGAGGCGGGGTCAATAAGACCTCCCCCTCCCCCACACATCTCTCCTCCAGGCTGGAAAATATGAGATTGAAAAAAAATAATAATAAAATAATAAAAAAATAATAATAATAATAAATAATAATAATAATAATAATAATAATAAAAAAAATAATAATAAAAAATCAATAAAAATAATAATAATATAAATAAAAATAATAATAATAATAATAAAAAAAATAATAAAAAAATAAATCAATAAAAATAATAATAATAAAAAATAAATAAAAATAAAAATAATAATAAAAAATAAATAAATAATAATAAAAATAATAAAAAAAAAAAAAAAGGACCGATCTCATGCTGACGGCCACGATCACGGCTTTGTTTTAGGACTGGGAAAAAAAAAAAAAAAATTCATTTGAATCTTGAATCGAGTTGCCAGGGCAATTTTTTTTGGCCACAGGTCAGCGCTACGTGGACTAGGCCGAAGCCGCGGCCTCGCCTAAAAATCCTGCCCGGATTTTTTTAGGCGAGGCCGTGGCTTCGGCCTAATCCGCAGCCTTTTCCCAGGATCGCGCGTTACTAGGCTGAAGCCGCAGTCTCGCCTAAAAACTTAGGACCGGCGCAGTGTCCATGAAGAAAAAAATAAACTAAAACTTGATTTGTAGCGTGAATCAAGTTTTTTTTTTTTTTTCAAATCAGATTTTTTTTTTGCCTAAAATCGCCCAGCTCTACTTTGTTTACGTTGGGGGATCCCGGGTGTGACGTCGTAACGTCGGCCTCCGAAGGTCATAGAGATGACTGGAGACCCATCTGGTCACCGGAAATCTATCCTCGTCATCCGGCCCCCGATGATTATTTCTCCGGGGCCTCCGATGGCAGGGGAGAGCCCGGAGAAGCACCGGATAGAAGGGGGGGGGGGGGCGTCCCCTCCCATCGCCTATAAGAACGGAATTACCCCTGTGATCGTTCTTGTGGTGCACAGAAACACAGACTGCAAAGAATGATATCTGAATGATGCCTGTAGCTGCCCCCATCATTCTGATATCCCCCCCCCCCCCCAAAGTCCAGGACGTCATATGATGGTCGGGGGTAGGGAAGTGGTTAAAGTGTATTTCCCCCCCCCCCCAAAAAAATGTGTTTTGCAAAACCTCTCCGCCATGAATGTGACATGATATAAATTGCAACAAAAGCCATTTTATTCTCTAGGGTCTCTGCTAAAAAATATATATATATATATATCAGGGCTCAAAATTTCACTCTTTTGCTCGCATTTTGCGAGTGGAATTCAGTCCAGGGCGAGTGAGGAGCGGGGTGAACCAGGCTGACAGTTTCCTGGCTGAAGCGATCAGCCAGAAACGGTCAGCCGAAGGACACAGAGAGCAGCAGCGCTCTCCTTCTCCCCCTCTTGTATCACACACAGCGTGCATCTTCCGCGGTGTGTCATGGAGCGGGGTCTGTGTTTGGCGGCGCGATGTGACAAGGTCTCGCCCCCCCAGCTAATGTGATAGTAGATTGAATCGTTGTTCTGCCTATCACATTAGCCGGTCTAGGGGGGGCGGGACCTTGTCACATCGCGCCACCAAACACAAACCCCGCTCCATGACACACAGCGGAAGATGCCCGCTGTGTGTGTGCAGGGCCGGATTCCAGACGCTTGGAGCGGGTACTGGCCAGCCGGGACATCTCTGAGGGGTGTGATTTGGCCATGGCTGCGGTCACACTGACACAATAATAACCAGCGACACGATCCGATCACCGAACTGAACTGCTGGCCGCCGCTCACTGACAGCTAACTTCCCGGAGCAGGGGCGGAGACCAGAGGACCGCCTAGATGGAGGGGCGCAGAATAGGAAGCTGTCCTAGTGGACGAGGAGCAGGAGAGGAGGATGTCCTAGCAGGAAGGGCGGAGCCCTAGTGGGAGGGAGGAGCGGAAGGTAGCCCTATTGGGAGCGGCGATTAAAGGGAAGGCCGCCCTTGTAGGAGGGGTGATTAAAAGGGGTGGAGCAGGAGGCCATCCTATCAGGGAAGTCCTAGTAGGAGGGGCTGAGCCTACCTGTCCGCCCCGCCCTCTGCACACAGGTGTCCTCAGGAGGAGAACTGGGGATGGAATGGAGGGAGGAGCCGGGCAGGATAAACATGTCTGAGCAGAAATGTAGAAGAGCCGGAGTGAGCAGTGTTCTCTGATATTCTGTCAAAATTATGTCCAATTGAAGTCATTGGGCCAGATTCAGGAAGCGGTTGCGCGGCGCAATAGCTGTTTTGCTCCCGCGTAGCGAATGCCCCTGATTCAGGAACATCGCTACGCGGACTGCAGCCTAGGATATGACAGACATAAGCCTCCTTATGCCTTCATATCTCAGGCTGCATTCTTGCGTTGGCCGCTAGGGGGCGCGGCCATTGTGATCGGCGTATAGTATGCAAATTGCATACTACCACCGATTCACAAAAGTTGCGCGGGCCCTGCGCACGCAAGGTACGGAGTTTCCGTACGGCGACTTTAGCGCAAGGTTGCTCCTGCTGTAGCAGGGGCAGCCAATGCTAAAGTATAGCCGCCCTTCCCGCTCGTGAAATTTAAATTTCACGTCGTTTACGTAAGTGATTCGTGAATGGCGCTGGACGCCATTCACGTTCACTTAGAAGCAAATGACGTCCTTTCGACGTCATTTGCCGCAATGCACGTCGGGAAACTTTCCCGACGGACCATGCGCTGTTCGCTCGGCGCGGGAGCGCGCCTAATTTAAATGATTCCCGCCCCCGGGGGCGGGATCATTTACATTAGGCAGCCTTACGCCCGGCTATTTAGCATATCGCCCGCGCAATTTACGGAGCTACTGCTCCGTGAATCGCGGGCATATCAAAATATTTGCGTGGGCGCAGAGCAAAAATCGTTGCCCTTTGCCCACGCAAATATTGCGCGGATCTAGCTGAATCTGGCCCATTGTATGAGGACCAATGTGCGGGAAACCAGCCACAGCCTGCTGTCTGTTACCCTACAATGACCGGCTGTGTGTGGGAGCAACAAGGCTGCATAGGTCCCCTCCATTAGATTGCCCTATCAGAATTCCCTCTTCATATCAGTGTCCCCACTAAAGTTGCCTGTTTACCCGTTCAGCGAATGTTTGCCCGCCAAGCGCCATCACCCCTGCTCTGCCTCTGGGCCCCCCTCCAGGACCAGATTACAGTGCCAAGCAGAATATTTGACTCAAAGGTATTTAATTCCTTGCAGGGTATGCTGCATAATGCATATAACTACATTTATTATTGTATAAAAAACATGTCTTCAATAACACACTGTAATGCGGCAATTGATGGGACACAGTGTTGCGGCAATTGATGGGGCACAGTAATGCGGCAATTGATGGGGCACAGTAATGCGGCAATTGATGGGGCACAGTAATGCGGCAATTGATGGGACACAGTAATGCGGCAATTGATGGGACACAGTAATGCGGCAATTGATGGGACACAGTAATGCGGCAATTGATGGGACACAGTAATGCGGCAATTGATGGGGCACAGTAATGTGGCAATTGATGGGACACAGTAATGCGGCAATTGATGGGACACAGTAATGCGGCAATTGATGGGACACAGTAATGCGGCAATTGATGGGACACAGTAATGCGGCAATTGATGGGACACAGTAATGCGGCAATTGATGGGGCACTGTAATGCGGCAATTGATGGGGCACAGTAATGCGGCAATTGATGGGGCAAAGTAATGCGGCAATTGATGGGACACAGTAATGCGGCAATTGATGGGACACAGTAATGCGGCAATTGATGGGACACAGTAATGCGGCAATTGATGGGACACAGTAATGCGGCAATTGATGGGACACAGTAATGCGGCAATTGATGGGACACAGTAATGCGGCAATTGATGGGACACAGTAATGCGGCAATTGATGGGACACAGTAATGCAGCAATTGATGGGACACAGTAATGCGGCAATTGATGGGGCACTGTAATGCGGCAATTGATGGGGCACTGTAATGCGGCAATTGATGGGGCACTGTAATGCGGCAATTGATGGGACACTGTAATGCGGCAATTGATGGGACACAGTAATGTGGCAATTGATGGGACACAGTAATGCAGCAATTGATGGGACACAGTAATGCGGCAATTGATGGGGCACTGTAATGCGGCAATTGATGGGACACAGTAATGCGGCAATTGATGGGGCACAGTAATGCGGCAATTGATGGGACACAGTAATGCGGCAATTGATGGGACACAGTAATGCGGCAATTGATGGGGCAAAGTAATGCGGCAATTGATGGGACACAGTAATGCGGCAATTGATGGGGCACAGTAATGCGGCAATTGATGGGGCACAGTAATGCGGCAATTGATGGGGCACAGTAATGCGGCAATTGATGGGACACAGTAATGCGGCAATTGATGGGGCACAGTAATGCGGCAATTGATGGGACACAGTAATGCGGCAATTGATGGGGCAAAGTAATGCGGAAATTGATGGGACACAGTAATGCGGCAATTGATGGGGCACAGTAATGCGGCAATTGATGGGGCAAAGTAATGCGGAAATTGATGGGACACAGTAATGCAGCAATTGATGGGACACAGTAATGCGGCAATTGATGGGGCACTGTAATGCGGCAATTGATGGGGCACTGTAATGCGGCAATTGATGGGGCACAGTAATGCGGCAATTGATGGGGCACTGTAATGCGGCAATTGATGGGGCACTGTAATGCGGCAATTGATGGGGCACAGTAATGCGGCAATTGATGGGGCACAGTAATGCGGCAATTGATGGGGCACTGTAATGCGGCAATTGATGGGACACAGTAATGCGGCAATTGATGGGACACAGTAATGCAGCAATTGATGGGGCACTGTAATGCGGCAATTGATGGGGCACAGTAATGCGGCAATTGATGGGACACAGTAATGCGGCAATTGATGGGGCACAGTAATGCGGCAATTGATGGGACACAGTAATGCGGCAATTGATGGGACACAGTAATGCGGCAATTGATGGGACACAGTAATGCGGCAATTGATGGGGCACAGTAATGCGGCAATTGATGGGGCACTGTAATGCGGCAATTGATGGGGCACTGTAATGCGGCAATTGATGGGACACAGTAATGCAGCAATTGATGGGACACAGTAATGCGGCAATTGATGGGACACAGTAATGCGGCAATTGATGGGGCACAGTAATGCGGCAAGTGATGGGACACAGTAATGCGGCAATTGATGGGACACAGTAATGCGGCAATTGATGGGGCACTGTAATGCGGCAATTGATGGGGCACAGTAATGCGGCAATTGATGGGGCACAGTAATGCGGCAATTGATGGGGCACTGTAATGCGGCAATTGATGGGACACAGTAATGCGGCAATTGATGGGACACAGTAATGCAGCAATTGATGGGACACAGTAATGCAGCAATTGATGGGACACAGTAATGCGGCAATTGATGGGACACAGTAATGCGGCAATTGATGGGGCACAGTAATGCGGCAATTGATGGGGCACAGTAATGCGGCAATTGATGGGGCACAGTAATGCGGCAAGTGATGGGACACAGTAATGCGGCAATTGATGGGACACAGTAATGCGGCAATTGATGGGACACAGTAATGCGGCAATTGATGGGACACAGTAATGCGGCAATTGATGGGACACAGTGTTGCGGCAATTGATGGGGCACTGTAAGGCTGCGTTCACGGGCACACTGAGGCTGCACAGGTGGGTACTGATATGCTTTATGTTACTATTGTTAAAGTTGTTAATATTTATTTTTGGAATTTAATTCTGCTTAAAATATTTAACAGTGTCATTTCATGAGATAATTTACAAAGGCGTGTTTAGGGGCGGACTTAGGGGTGGGGCAGGGGAGGTGTTGGGTGGGGCAACTGGTGGCGAGTAACTCTTAAGGCCTGGCTAGTGGCTCAGGACTTGAAATTTTGAGCCCCGTATATATAAAATGTTTGGGGGGTTCCAAGTAATTTTGTAGCAAAAAAATGACTTTGCAATCTCCACCCTCTCACGTGTCATTGACACGAATATGAAGCATCATGTGATGTGACCGGGGGGAGGGGTCACCCGTGAGAGGGGGGGAGGGGGTCACCTGTGAGAGGGGGAGGAGGGGTCACCTGTGAGAGGGGGGAGGGGTCACCCGTGAGAGGGGGGAGGAGGGGTCACCTGTGAGAGGGGGGAGGAGGGGTCACCTGTGAGAGGGGGGAGGAGGGGTCACCTGTGAGAGGGGGGAGGAGGGGTCACCTGTGCGCATGTCTGGTGATGGAGGACAAAGCATTGGAATTCCCGGTCACTCACCTCCACCACGCGGCCTTTAGCCAGGACCACGATGATATCGGCGTCGGCGACGGTGCTCAGCCGATGAGCGATCACCAAGACGGTGCGCCCCGAGGCGGCGCGCTCCAGAGCCAGCTGTACCGTCCTCTCCGACTCGGCGTCCAGAGCGCTCGTAGCTTCGTCCAGAATCAACACCCGCGGGTCTTTGAGAAGGGCGCGGGCAATGGCCACCCTCTGCTTCTGACCTCCGGAGAGGGTCACCCCACGCTCACCTGCCAAGAGAGGAAATGGGGCGCCGGTCACCTCTGATGTGTGGCCCCGGCCCGGTTCCTGGCCATGAGGGGGAGGGGTTGGGTCCAGTATTGCCCACAAGACTCACCCAGCACGGTGTCGTAGCCATCTGGAAAGCTCCGGATGAAGTCGTCGGCGTTTGCCAACTTGGCAGCTTGGAAGACGTCGGCATCGGAAGCGTCCGGCCTCCCGAAGCGAATGTTCTCCAGGACGGAGGTGCCAAACAGGACCGGCTCCTGAGGGGGACAAGGATCAGTCAAGACGCGGAAAATTTCAGTGTATTCTCCATGCTGCACAGTACAGGGAAATCCTAGGCCAGCCCAACACAGCTCTACGTAACCCACATCCCCCCCATGATAGCACCTTGTGACCCCCCCTTATCACCAGGGTGGGGGCGGGGTCATTACATTCACCCAATCACCAGGCTTCCTGCACCACGCCCATCTGGGTTTGTATATTACACCCACCGGCCACTTTATTAGGTACACCTGGGCAATCGCTCGGTAAAAAAAAATGCTAATCAGCCAATCACACGGCAGAAACTTAATGCATTTAGGCATCTAGATGTGGTGAGGAGGAGGAGGAGGACATGGGATGGAGGAGGAGGAGGACATGGGATGGAAGAGGAGGAGGACATGGGATAGAGGAGGAGGAGGACATGGGATGGGACTGGGGGAGGACATGGGATAGAGGAGGAGGAGGAGGACATGGGATGGGACTGGAGGAGGAGGACATGGGATAGAGGAGGAGGAGGAGGACATGGGATGGAGGAGGAGGAGGACATGGGATAGAGGAGGAGGAGGAGGACATGGGATGGGACTGGAGGAGGAGGACATGGGATAGAGGAGGAGGAGGAGGACATGGGATGGGACTGGAGGAGGAGGACATGGGATGGAGGAGGAGGACATGGGATGGAGGAGGAGGAGGACATGGGATAGCGGAGGAGGAGGACATGGGATAGAGGAGGAGGAGGACATGGGATGGAGGAGGAGGACATGGGATAGAGGAGGAGGAGGAGGACATGGGATGGGACTGGAGGAGGAGGACATGGGATGGAGGAGGAGGAGGAGGACATGGGATGGGACTGGAGGAGGAGGACATGGGATAGAGGAGGAGGAGGAGGACATGGGATGGGACTGGAGGAGGAGGACATGGGATGGAAGAGGAGGAGGAGGACATGGGATGGAGGAGGAGGAGGACATGGGATAGCGGAGGAGGACATGGGATGGGACTGGAGGAGGAGGACATGGGATGGAGGAGGAGGAGGACATGGGATGGAGGAGGAGGAGGACATGGGATGGAAGAGGAGGAGGAGGACATGGGATGGAGGAGGAGGAGGACATGGGATAGCGGAGGAGGACATGGGATGGGACTGGAGGAGGAGGACATGGGATGGAAGAGGAGGAGGAGGACATGGGATGGAGGAGGAGGAGGACATGGGATAGCGGAGGAGGAGGACATGGGATGGGACTGGAGGAGGAGGACATGGGATAGAGGAGGAGGACATGGGATTGGACTAGAGGAGGACATGGGAAAGAGGAGGAGGAGGACATGGGATGGAAGAGGAGGAGGAGGACATGGGATAGAGGAGGAGGACATGGGATGGAAGAGGAGGACATGGGATGGAGGAGGACATGGGATAGAGGAGGAGGAGGAGGAGGACATGGGATGGGACTGGAGGAGGAGGACATGGGATGGAGGAGGAGGACATGGGATGGAGGAGGAGGACATGGGATGGAAGAGGAGGAGGAGGACATGGGATGGAGGAGGAGGAGGACATGGGATAGCGGAGGAGGACATGGGATGGGACTGGAGGAGGAGGACATGGGATGGAGGAGGAGGACATGGGATGGAGGAGGAGGAGGACATGGGATGGGACTGGAGGAGGAGGACATGGGATAGAGGAGGAGGACATGGGATTGGACTAGAGGAGGACATGGGAAAGAGGAGGAGGAGGACATGGGATGGAAGAGGAGGAGGAGGACATGGGATAGAGGAGGAGGACATGGGATGGAAGAGGAGGAGGAGGACATGGGATAGAGGAGGAGGAGGACATGGGATGGAAGAGGAGGAGGAGGACATGGGATAGAGGAGGAGGAGGACATGGGATGGAAGAGGAGGAGGAGGACATGGGATAGAGGAGGAGGACATGGGATGGAAGAGGAGGAGGAGGACATGGGATAGAGGAGGAGGACATGGGATGGAAGAGGAGGAGGAGGACATGGGATGGAGGAGGAGGACATGGGATGGAGGAGGAGGACATGGGATGGAAGAGGAGGAGGAGGACATGGGATAGAGGAGGAGGACATGGGATAGAGGAGGAGGACATGGGATGGAAGAGGAGGAGGAGGACATGGGATAGAGGAGGAGGAGGACATGGGATGGAAGAGGAGGAGGAGGACATGGGATGGAGGAGGAGGACATGGGATAGAGGAGGAGGACATGTGATTGGACTAGAGGAGGACATGGGAAAGAGGAGGAGGACATGGGATGGAAGAGGAGGAGGAGGACATGGGATAGAGGAGGAGGAGGACATGGGATGGAGGAGGAGGAGGAGGACATGGGATGGAGGAGGAGGAGGAGGACATGTGATTGGACTAGAGGAGGACATGGAAAAGAGGAGGAGGAGGACATGGGATAGAGGAGGAGGAGGACATGGGATAGAGGAGGAGGACATGGGATAGAGGAGGAGGAGGAGGACATGGGATAGAGGAGGAGGAGGAGGACATGGGATAGAGGAGGAGGACATGGGATAGAGGAGGAGGACATGGGATAGAGGAGGAGGACATGGGATAGAGGAGGAGGAGGAGGAGGACATGGGATAGAGGAGGAGGAGGACATGGGATAGAGGAGGAGGAGGACATGGGATGGAGGAGGAGGACATGGGACAGAGGAGGAGGACATGGGATGGAAGAGGAGGAGGACATGGGATGGAGGAGGAGGACATGGGACAGAGGAGGAGGACATGGGATGGAAGAGGAGGAGGACATGGGATGGAGGAGGAGGAGGACATGGGATGGAGGAGGAGGAGGACATGGGATGGAGGAGGAGGAGGACATGGGATGGAGGAGGAGGAGGACATGGGATAGAGGAGGAGGACATGGGATAGAGGAGGAGGAGGAGGACATGGGATAGAGGAGGAGGACATGGGATAGAGGAGGAGGAGGACATGGGATAGAGGAGGAGGACATGGGATAGAGGAGGAGGACATGGGATAGAGGAGGAGGAGGACATGGGATAGAGGAGGAGGAGGACATGGGATAGAGGAGGAGGACATGGGATAGAGGAGGAGGACATGGGATGGAAGAGGAGGACATGGGATGGAAGAGGAGGAGGAGGACATGGGATAGAGGAGGAGGACATGGGATAGAGGAGGAGGACATGGGATAGAGGAGGAGGACATGGGATGGAAGAGGAGGACATGGGATGGAAGAGGAGGAGGAGGACATGGGATAGAGGAGGAGGACATGGGATAGAGGAGGAGGACATGGGATGGAAGAGGAGGAGGAGGAGGACATGGGATAGAGGAGGAGGACATGGGATGGAAGAGGAGGAGGAGGACATGGGATAGAGGAGGAGGAGGACATGGGATGGAAGAGGAGGAGGAGGACATGGGATAGAGGAGGAGGACATGGGATAGAGGAGGAGGACATGGGATAGAGGAGGAGGAGGAGGACATGGGATAGAGGAGGAGGAGGAGGAGGACATGGGATAGAGGAGGAGGAGGAGGACACGGGATAGAGGAGGAGGACATGGGATAGAGGAGGAGGAGGACATGGGATAGAGGAGGAGGACATGGGATAGAGGAGGAGGAGGAGGAGGAGGACATGGGATAGAGGAGGAGGAGGAGGACATGGGATGGAGGAGGAGGACATGGGATGGAAGAGGAGGAGGACGACATGGGATGGAAGAGGAGGAGGAGGACATGGGATAGAGGAGGAGGACATGGGATGGAAGAGGAGGAGGAGGACATGGGATAGAGGAGGAGGAGGAGGACATGGGATAGAGGAGGAGGAGGAGGACATGGGATAGAGGAGGATGATATGGGATAGAGGAGGAGGACATGGGATGGAGGAGGACATGGGATGGAGGAGGAGGAGGACATGGGATAGAGGAGGAGGACATGGGATAGAAGAGGAGGACATGGGATAGAGGAGGACATGGGATGGAGGAGGAGGAGGACATGGGATAGAGGAGGAGGACATGGGATAGAGGAGGAGGAGGACATGGGATAGAGGAGGAGGAGGACATGGGATGGAGGAGGAGGAGGACATGGGATAGAGGAGGAGGAGGACATGGGATAGAGGAGGAGGAGGACATGGGATAGAGGAGGAGGAGGAGGACATGGGATAGAGGAGGAGGACATGGGATGGAAGAGGAGGAGGAGGACATGGGATGGAGGAGGAGGAGGACATGGGATAGAAGAGGAGGACATGGGATGGAAGAGGAGGAGGAGGACATGGGATAGAGGAGGAGGAGGAGGACGACATGGGATAGAGGAGGAGGACATGGGATAGAGGAGGAGGACATGTGATAGAGGAGGAGGAGGAGGAGGAGGACATGGGATAGAGGAGGAGGAGGAGGAGGACATGGGATAGAGGAGGAGGAGGAGGAGGACATGGGATAGAGGAGGAGGAGGACATGGGATAGAGGAGGAGGACATGGGATAGAGGAGGAGGACATGGGATAGAGGAGGAGGACATGGGATAGAGGAGGAGGACATGGGATAGAGGAGGAGGACATGGGATAGAGGAGGAGGAGGAGGAGGACATGGGATAGAGGAGGAGGACATGGGATAGAGGAGGAGGAGGAGGACATGGGATAGAGGAGGAGGAGGACATGGGATGGAAGAGGAGGAGGACATGGGATGGAAGAGGAGGAGGAGGACATGGGATAGAGGAGGAGGACATGGGATAGAGGAGGAGGACATGGGATAGAGGAGGAGGACATGGGATAGAGGAGGAGGACATGGGATAGAGGAGGAGGACATGGGATAGAGGAGGAGGAGGACATGGGATAGAGGAGGAGGACATGGGATAGAGGAGGAGGAGGACATGGGATAGAGGAGGAGGACATGGGATAGAGGAGGAGGACATGGGATAGAGGAGGAGGAGGACATGGGATGGAGGAGGAGGAGGACATGGGATAGAGGAGGAGGACATGGGATAGAGGAGGAGGAGGACATGGGATGGAGGAGGAGGAGGACATGGGATAGAGGAGGAGGACATGGGATAGAGGAGGAGGAGGACATGGGATAGAGGAGGAGGACATGGGATAGAGGAGGAGGAGGACATGGGATAGAGGAGGAGGAGGACATGGGATAGAGGAGGAGGACATGGGATGGAGGAGGAGGAGGACATGGGATAGAGGAGGAGGAGGACATGGGATGGAGGAGGACATGGGATAGAGGAGGAGGAGGACATGGGATGGAGGAGGAGGAGGACATGGGATGGAGGAGGAGGAGGACATGGGATAGAGGAGGAGGACATGGGATAGAGGAGGAGGAGGACATGGGATAGAGGAGGAGGAGGACATGGGATAGAGGAGGACATGGGATGGAGGAGGAGGAGGAGGACATGGGATAGAGGAGGACGAGGACATGGGATGGAGGAGGAGGAGGACATGGGATAGAGGAGGAAGAGGACATCGGAAGGGACTGGAGGAGGAGGACATGGGATGGAGGAGGACATGTGATGGGACCGGAGGAGGAGGACATGGGATGGAGGAGGAGGAGGACATGTGATGGGACCGGAGGAGGAGGACATGGGATGGAGGAGGAGGAGGACATGGGATAGAGGAGGACATGGGATAGAGGAGGAGGAGGAGGACATGGGATAGAGGAGGACGAGGACATGGGATGGAGGAGGAGGAGGACATGGGATAGAGGAGGAAGAGGACATCGGAAGGGACTGGAGGAGGAGGACATGGGATGGAGGAGGACATGTGATGGGACCGGAGGAGGAGGACATGGGATGGAGGAGGAGGAGGACATGTGATGGGACCGGAGGAGGAGGACATGGGATGGAGGAGGAGGACATGGGATGGAGGAGGAGGAGGACATGGGATGGAGGAGGACATGGGATGGAGGAGGAGGACATGGGATGGAGGAGGAGGACATGGGATGGGACTGGAGGAGGACATGTGATTGAGGGACGGGACTGGAGAACGAGGAGGACATGGGATGGAGGAGGAGGAGGAGGACATGGGATGGAGGAGGAGAAGGACATGGGATGGAGGAGGAAGAGGAGGAGGACATGGGATAGAGGAGGAGGAGGAGGAATGGAGGAGGAGGACATGGGATGGAGAAGAGGAGGACATGGGATTGGACTCGGTGGGGCGGCCGGATTCGGTGGGACTTCCGATAGCTGCCCTGGGACCCCATAGGAGAGATTTCACCTCACTTCCTGTCTCAATGGCTCCGCCAGGCAGGAAGTGGGAGGAGCTCTATAACAGGAGCACAGACAGAAGTAAACTGGGGCGGGTCTTCCAGAGGGGATTTCCATCTCGCTTCCTGCTGTGACAGGAAGTGATGGGGAATCTCCCCCAATGAGACACACCCCACCCCCCACCCATAACTAGAAAACATTTCTTCTTCTATATAGTGGATCTTGTCGGTGATCGGAGGCGACGGACCTGATTGATGAATCCAATGACTTCTCCTCGGAGCCATGAGGGGTCCAGAGAGCGAATGTCCACCCCATCCAACTCCACCGCCCCCCGGAGGGGGTCATAGAAACGCTCCAACAGAGCCGCAATGGTGGACTTCCCTGAATCACAACACAAACGTTATACAAAGTATTCACTTCCTGGAGATCCCATGCTGGGGCCCCTCCGCAGCTCCTCTGTTCCCAGGGGCCCCATATGAGCACTGTCTGCAGTGTTCCATTTTCTCCTACTCTTCTCTGGGGCCCCCAGCTGTGCATGGTCTGCTCCTTCTCACCCTATGGGCCCCCAGCTGTACACGGTCTGCTCCTCCTCACCCTATGGGCCCCCAGCTGTGCATGGTCTGCTCCTTCTCACCCTATGGGCCCCCAGCTGTACACGGTCTGCTCCTCCTCACCCTATGGGCCCCCAGCTGTGCATGGTCTGCTCCTCCTCACCCTATGGGCCCCCAGCTGTGCATGGTCTGCTCCTGCTATTCCCGGGCCCCAGCTGTGCATGGGTCTGCTCCTCCTCACCCTATGGGCCCCAGCTGTGCATGGTCTGCTCCTCCTTACCCTATGGGCCCCCAGCCATGCACAGTCTGCTCCTGCTATTCCCAGGGCCACAGCTGTGCATGGGTCTGCTCCTCCTCACCCTATGGGCCCCCAGCTGTGCATGGTCTGCTCCTCCTCACCCTATGGGCCCCCAGCTGTGCATGGTCTGCTCCTCCTCACCCTATGGGCCCCCAGCTGTGCATGGTCTGCTCCTCCTCACCCTATGGGCCCCCAGCTGTGCATGGTCTGCTCCTCTTCACCCTATGGGCCCCCAGCTGTGCATGGTCTGCTCCTGCTATTCCCGGGGCCCCAGCTGTGCATGGTCTGCTCCTCCTTACCCTATGGGCCCCTAGCCGTGCATGGTCTGCTCCTGCTATTCCCGGGGCCCCAGCTGTGCATGGTCTGCTCCTCCTCACCCTATGGGCCCCCAGCTGTGCATGGTCTGCTCCTCTTCACCCTATGGGCCCCCAGCTGTGCATGGTCTGCTCCTGCTATTCCCGGGGCCCCAGCTGTGCATGGTCTGCTCCTCCTTACCCTATGGGCCCCTAGCCGTGCATGGTCTGCTCCTGCTATTCCCCGGCCCCAGCTGTGCATGGTCTGCTCCTCCTTACCCTATGGGCCCCAGCTGTGCATGGTCTGCTCCTCCTTACCCTATGGGCCCCTAGCTGTGCACAGTCTGCTCCTGCTATTCCCAGGGCCCCAGCTGTGCACAGTCTGCTCCTGCTATTCCCAGGGCCCCAGCTGTGCACAGTCTGCTCCTGCTATTCCCAGGGCCCCAGCTGTGCCTGGTCTGCTCCTCCCCCCCTTGGACCCCCAGATGTGCACGGTCTGCTCCTGCTATTCCCGGGGCCCCAGCTGTGCCTGATCTCCTCAACTGTGTACTGCCTGCTTATACTGCTCCCCAAGTCCCCCAGCTGTGTACAGTTTGCTCCTAATCCTCCCCGGGGGCCCCGGCTGTGCACTGTCTGCTCATACTAATCCCTGGAGCCCCCTGTCTGCTTTTACTCCCATTGGGGCCCCCAGTCAGCTCCCACTCCCCCCCGGGGGCCCCCCAGCTGTGCACTGTGTACTAATGCCTGGAGCCCCCATATGTGTCCTGTCTGCTTTTACTCCTATTGGGGTCCCCATTTGTGTACTGTCTGCCCCCCCCCCCCCCGCAGCTCCCACTCCTCCCTGGGGCCCGCTCTGTGCTCCACTGAAAGTAAACCGTTTACTATGTATATTATCTCCGATGATCTCGGGGTGACCCCCCCCCCACACGTCCTCTCACCTCCCCCAGACTGTCCCACGATGGCCACCGTCTTCCCGGAGGGGATGTGAAGGTTAAATCCATGAAGGACCTCCTGGCCGGGCCGTGTGGGGTAACTGCAGGAGAGGAAGTCGTGTCATTAATATCAGAAAACACTTTGTAATTATGGGGGGGTCATCCAACACAATCCACTCCGGACCCCCCCCACATGTCTCCGAAGTATAATGACATACCCCGTGATGTATATATACACCCAGTATGGGGGGGGGGGGGGCAGGAGAGGAAGTGTACTCAAAGGTGTATATGGGGTCACAAATGATTTGGGGGGTCACAGATGATTTGGGGGGGTCACACATTACCTAAAGTAGATGTCTCGGGGAGGGTCACAGATGATTTGGGGGGGGGGGGGGTCACACGTTACCTGAAGTAGATGTCTCGGGGAGGGTCACATATGATTTGGGGGGGGTCACAGATGATTTGGGGGGAGGGTCACAGATGATTTGGGGGGGGGGGGTCACATGTTACCTGAAGTAGACGTCTCGGGGAGGGTCACAGATGATTTGGGGGGGTCACAGATGATTTGGGGGGAGGGTCACAGATGATTGGGGGGGGGGGGTCACACGTTACCTGAAGTAGACGTCTCCGGGAGGGTCACAGATGATTTGGGGGGGTCACAGATGATTTGGGGGGGGGTGTCACATGTTACCTGAAGTAGATGTCTTGGGGAGGGTTCCAGATGATTTGGGAGGGGTCACAGATGATTTGGGGGGGTCACAGATGATTGGGGGGGGGGGGGTCACACGTTACCTGAAGTAGACGTCTCGGGGAGGGTCACAGATGATTTGGGGGGGTCACAGATGATTTGGGGGGGTGTCACATGTTACCTGAAGTAGATGTCTCCGGGAGGGTCACAGATGATTTGGGAGGGGTCACAGATGATTTGGGGGAGTCACAGATGATTTGGGGGGGGGTCACACATTACCTGAAGTAGACGTCTCGGGGGAGGGGGGTCACAGATGATTTGGGGGGTCACAGATTTGGGGAGGGTCACAGATGATTTGGGGGGTCACAGATGATTTGGGGGGGGGGGGGGTCACACATTACCTGAAGTAGACGTCTCGGGGGGGGGGGGTCACAGATGATTTGGGGGGTCACAGATGATTTGGGGAGGGTCACAGATGATTTGGGGGGGGGTCACACATTACCTGAAGTAGACGTCTCGGGGGGGGGGGGGGGGGGTCACAGATGATTTGGGGGGTCACAGATGATTTGGGGGGTCACAGATGATTTGGGGGGGTCACACATTACCTGAAGTAGATGTCTCGGAAGTGTATGTCCCCTTTGAAGGTCGGTAGTGTTGAGCCTCCTCTAAGGGGGATCTCCGGCTCCAGACACATGAACTCAAAGACACGCCCCCCAGCGCTGAGACCGCGGACCACCTGACACACAAGAGAGACCCCTATGAGACTCAGCGGAGCGATCAACGGGGGTCTCCAATACAAGGAAACCCATGGAGAATTTTTACAACCAATGTTTCTACACCGATCGCAGGGCAACCGTCACCTCGGTGATTTCCCATTCAGTTTTGGGATCGACACCGAGGGGAATTCTCTTCTCTTCCTGGTTTATGTGACACGCCCATCATCTGGACAGGAAGTGAGGAGAATCGTGAGGGGTTCACCCCTCATTTCCCCTTGCTTCCAAGGGGATTTACCCCAGTTTCTTGGGGCCGCCCCCCCCCCCATTTCCTGTGGGACTGCCCCACATATTTCTTTTGGAGGGGTTACCCTCATTTCCTGTAGGATTTCCCATAATTACTGGGGGACTTACATTAATTTCTTGGGATTTCCCCTCACTGGGGTTCCCTTAATTCTTTGGGGGGATTCATCTAATTTCCTATGGAAATACCCCAGATTTCTGGGGGGTGGTTCCCCTCATTTCCTTCAGCAATTCCCCTCATATGGTGGTGAGCTCCCTTCATTTCTTGTCAGATTTCCAGATTCCTGGAGAATTTACCCCAATTTCTTGAGATTTTCACAAATTTTCTGGGGGATTCCCTTTAATGTCCGGGGGTTCCCCCTCAATCCCTGCAGGATTTTCCCTCGCTTTCAAGGGGATCCCCCCATTTCCTGTGGGACTTCCTCACATTTTTTTTGGGGGGGGGGGTAATTACTGGGGTACTTACTCCAAAGTTCTTGGGATTTCCCCTCACTTCATGTGAGATTTCTCCTCATATTTTTAGGGATCCCCTTTTTTGTAGGATTTCCCCTCACTTTCTGTGGTATTTTAACTCATATTTTGGGACTTCCCTCTTTTCCTGGGGGGGGGGGATTTATCCTAAAGTCTTTGGATTTCCCCCAATTCCTTGGGGGTTCATCTCATTTCCTATGGAAATTTTCCAGATTTCTGGGGATTTCCCCCCTCCTTTTTTTGAGGGTTCCCCTCATTTCCTGTGGGGTGCCGCCTCTGCCCAGGACTGAAGAAAAGCCTTCTGAATGGAGTTGGAATTTAATGATCCCGACATTCACTTCCACTTTCCCCCAGGGTTTTTCCTCTCATATTGTGGGGGGGGGGGGTCCACTAATTTCCCCAATATTCTATGGGGATTGCCCTCATTTCTTGGGGGGATTTCCCCATTTTATGTAGGACTTCCCCCAATTACTGGGGGATTTCCCCTCAATTCATGTAGGATTTCCCTAATTTGCCCTCATGCCTCTCGCATTTGGGGGGTCACAGATACTGACCCTTCCCCCACTCCGCCCAGGACTGAAGAAAAGCCTTCTGACTGGAGTTGGAATGTACTTGAACCTTCTCAGGCGTTTCCCCAGTCAGTTCCTGTTGGATTTCCCCTCATATTGTGGGGGGTTCCCCTCATTTCCTGTCAGATTTCCAGATTCCTCTGGGATCTACCCTAATTTCTGGGGATTTCCACTCAGTTCCGGGGGGATTATTCCCTTTATTTCTTGTGGGATTTCCTCCAATTGCTTCAGGTTCCCCTCATTTCCTTTAGGATTTCCTCTAGATTGTAGGGGGTTTCCCCTCATTTCTTGCCCCCCCCCCCCCATTTCCTGTGGGACTCCCCCCTCCCCAATTAATGGCGGATGTACTCTAACTTCTTAGGATTCCTGGAAGGTTTTCCTAATTTTTTGGGGGTTCCCCCCCCATCTTCTGTGGCATTTCCCCATACTTTGTGTGGGACTTCTCGTGATTTGAGGGGTTCCCCCATTTTTAGGATTTCCCCCCTCACTTTCTGTGGGATTTCAACTCATTATTTGGAATTTCCGCCAATTCCTGGGAGGATTTACTCGAAATTCTTTGGGTATTTTCCCTAAATTCCTGTGGAAATTCCCCAGCTTCCCCAACCCAAGACAGCTTATCCGACACTCCACAATCCAGCAGACACGACCCATTGGATTTCCCCCAGAATAATGGGGGAGGGGGGGGATTTCCCTCATCTTCTGCGAATTTCCACTCATTTCCTGGGGGTCGCCCCCACATTATCTGGGGATTTCCCCTTACTTCCTGTACAATTTTCCCTTATTCCCCCCCCCCCTCCATCTCCTTCTGACACCCCTCAAAGAGACAGGACTGAAGAAAAGCCTTCTGACTGGAGTTGGACTTTATTATACACAACATTTACTTTTTTAGGGGGTTCCCCCCCCCCCCATTTCCTGTGGAATTTCCCGTCATTCTGCCCCTGATATCTGTGGGCTTTACCCCAATTTCTTGGGATTTTCACTCAATTCCGGGGGGATTCCCTTAATTTCTTGTGGGATTTCCTCCAATTGCTTCGGGTTCCCCTCATTTCCTGGGGGACTGCCCCACATATTTTTGGGGAGGGTTCCCATCATTTCCGCTCGGATTTCCCCCAATTACTGAGGGATTTCCATAATTTCTTGGGAATCTTTTCGGTGGGATTTCCCCTCATGTGTCTCCCATTTGGGGGTCACAGATACCGACCCTTCCCCCCACTCCGCCCAGGACTGAAGAAAAGCCTTCTGACTGGAGTTGGACTTTAATGATCCCAACATTCACTTCCACTTTCTGGCGTCACTCACCTGGCCGAACAGAACCGACATGTTGGCCATGGACCTGAGGGAGAGGAAAAAGGAAGAATCAGGGGGAATGTTCTACAAATACGACCCCCCAATTCCCGGCCGGAGAACTGACCTCTGCACAGTCTGAGACGCCACCAGGAAGGACATGAGATCCCCGGCTGAGAGCTCGTTCCCGGCCATCAGAGACCCGCCGGCAAAGATGGTTCCCAGGACAATACCTAAAGAGAAAACCCGGGAAATCACAGACCTCAGGGAGGGAGAGAGGAGCCTGGGAACCAAACACGGGGGATACACAGCAGAGCAAACCCCACACACAACCTTACACAGGGTATACACCCCCCACATACAACCTTACACGGGGTATACACACCCCCCACATACAACCTTACACAGGGTATACACACCCCCCCCCCACACACACACACAACCTTACACGGGGTACACACCCCCCCCCCCCACACACACAACCTTACACAGGGTATACACCCCCACACACAACCTTACACGGGGTATACACACCCCCCACATACAACCTTACACGGGGTATACACACCCCCCACATACAACCTTACACGGGGTATACACACCACACACACACAACCTTACACAGGGTATACACACACCCCCCCCCCCCCACACACACACACAACCTTACACATGGGATATACTATATATAAAGCATTATATGGAGACAGAGAGGGAAGCGCTGGCATATTATTTACAGTTCAGGGCGACGTTGGAGAGTCCCTGGAAAAATGCGATCCCGATCCCCAGAACCTCATTCATCTGAGCCGATCGATCCACTTCCATGGAGTACAACCTGGGGACAAGATTTCACTTTACATTCCAGAGACATCACACACACAGTATACAGAGGCCTGGTCTAGGTCGGGAGGGGCCCAGTAGGAGACGGCTCCACCCTACAGACAGGAGGCCTGGTCTAGGAGGTCGGGAGGGTCCCAGGTGGAGATGGCCCCACCCTAGAGACGGGAGGCCTGGTCTAGGAGGTTCGGGAGGGTCCCAGGAGGAGACGGCTCCACCCAACAGACAGGAGGCCTGGTCTAGGAGGTCGGGAGGGTCCCAGGTGGAGACATCTCCACCCAACAGACAGGAGGCCTGGTCTAGGAGGTCGGGAGGGTCCCAGGAGGAGACGGCTCCACCCTACAGACGGGAGGCCTGCTCTAGGAGGTCGGGAGGGTCCCAGGTGGAGACGGCTCCATCCTACAGACAGGAGGCCTGGTCTAGGAAGTCAGCAGGGTCCCAGGAGGAGACGGCTCCATCCTACAGACAGGAGGCCTGGTCTAGGAGGTCGGGAGGGTCCCAGATGGAGACGGCTCCGCCCTACAGATGGGAGGCCTGGTCTAGGAGGTCGGGAGGGTCCCAGGTGGAGACGGCTCCACCCTACAGACGGGAGGCCTGGTCTAGGAGGTCGGGAGGGTCCCAGATGGAGACGGCTCCACCCTAGAGACAGGAGGCCTGGTCTAGGAGGTCGGGAGGGTCCCAGGTGGAGACGGCTCCACCCTACAGACAGGAGGCCTGGTCTAGGAGGTCGGGAGGGTCCCAGGTGGAGACGGCTCCATCCTAGAGATAGGAGGCCTGGTCTAGGAGGTCGGGAGGGTCCCAGGTGGAGACGGCTCCACCCTACAGACGGGAGGCCTGGTCTAGGAGGTCGGGAGGGTCCCAGGTGGAGACGGCTACAGACGGGAGGCCTGGTCTAGGAGGTCAGGAGGGTCCCAGGTGGAGACGGCTCCACCCTACAGACGGGAGAGGCCTGGTCTAGGAGGGTCCCAGGTGGAGACAGCTCCACCCTACAGACGGGAGGCCTGGTCTAGGAGGTCGGGAGGGTCCCAGGTGGAGACGGCTCCACCCTACAGACGGGAGGCCTGGTCTAGGAGGTTGGGAGGGTCCCAGATGGAGACGGCTCCACCCTAGAGACAGGAGGCCTGGTCTAGGAGGTCGGGAGGGTCCCAGGTGGAGACGGCTCCATCCTAGAGATAGGAGGCCTGGTCTAGGAGGTCGGGAGGGTCCCAGGTGGAGACGGCTCCACCCTACAGACAGGAGGCCTGGTCTAGGAGGTCGGGAGGGTCCCAGGTGGAGACGGCTCCATCCTAGAGATAGGAGGCCTGGTCTAGGAGGTCGGGAGGGTCCCAGGTGGAGACGGCTCCACCCTACAGACGGGAGGCCTGGTCTAGGAGGGTCCCAGGTGGAGACGGCTACAGACGGGAGGCCTGGTCTAGGAGGTCAGGAGGGTCCCAGGTGGAGACGGCTCCACCCTACAGACGGGAGAGGCCTGGTCTAGGAGGGTCCCAGGTGGAGACAGCTCCACCCTACAGACGGGAGGCCTGGTCTAGGAGGTCAGGAGGGTCCCAGGTGGAGACGGCTTCACCCTAGAGACAGGAGAGGCCTGGTCTAGGAGGTCGGGAGGGTCCCAGGAGGAGACGGCTCCACCCTACAGACGGGAGAGGCCTGGTCTAGGATGTCGGGAGGGTCCCAGGTGGAGACAGCTCCACCCTACAGACGGGAGGCCTGGTCTAGGAGGTCAGGAGGGTCCCAGGTGGAGACGGCTCCACCCTACAGACAGGAGGCCTGGTCTATTTATTTATTTATTTATTACTATTTATTTGGGAAGCGCGCATATACCACCGGTCGGTGGTGCCAAAGCGCTTTGTGACAAAATAGCCTGGATGTTCTGGCGTGGGGAGCATAAATAAAAGAGAAGGGAGAAAAAAAAAAAAAAGAAATCAGCGAAGAAAAATTGGCCTAGGATTGGAATGCTTGGCAGAATAGCCAGGTCTTCAGCTTCTTCCTGAACGCATATAGGCTTCGGGAGATGCGAATGTTAAGCGGGATTTGGTTCCAGAGAGTCGCCCCCGCGGAGCCAATCCGTTTTCCTCCTATAGAAATTAGCCTGTCAGTATTGCCAATGAGTAGAGCTTTGTCGGCTGAGCGAAGACAGCGTCTAGGTATATAGTGTGGAGTCAGATCTGATAGGAACTGTGGGCCCAGCTGGTGGTGGCCCCTGTAGATCAGACAGAGGATTTTAAAATCGACCCGTTTTGTAACAGGGAGCCAGTGAAGTTCTTTGAGCACGGGGCTGATATGGTCTTGCTTTTGGAGATTGTAGATAAGCCTGGCTGCTTGATTCTGCACCAGCTGCAGTTTCTTAGACCATTTCATTGGAATGCCTAGTAGGACTCCATTTGAAAAGTCAAGGCGAGAAATAATTAGTGCCTGGACTAAGTCTTTCCTCTGGTCTTGGGTCAGGAGATGTTTTGCCTTGCGGATAAGTCGTAGAAAATGGGAGGCTCTCGAAACCGATTGTCTAACCTGGGGAATCATACTTAGTTTTTCGTCCAGGATAACCCCCAGGACCGTCACCTTATCTTTCGGATTAGGTGTCAAGCCCAACTCAGTGGGCCAATTTTGAAGAAAGTCATTCTTGCCTTTTCCAACTATCATGACCTCCGTTTTGTTACCATTGAGGCACAGTTTGTTGATGGTCATCCAGTGGTAAATGTCTTGCAGACAATTGGCCAATCTTAAGGGCATGTCAGGGTAAGTTAGATCATCGGCTACCAACTGGACGTCGTCCGCGTACAAATGGAACCAGAGACCATGTTTAGCAATAATATCGGGTAAAGGCCTAAGATAAATGTTGAAGAGAATGGGGGACAGGGCTGATCCCTGAGGGACCCCATTCTCCACTGTGGTAATCGGGGATAGAAAAGAGCCCATCTTAACTTGGTGGGTGCGAGCGGTTAAAAAATCACGGAACCAAGCAAGGGCGGTATCTCCCAGCCCGAAAGAGGACTCGAGTCTGGATAGCAGGATGGAGTGATCCACGGTGTCAAAGGCTGCAGACAGGTCGAGCAGCACCAGGGCTGCCGACCCGCCCTCATCCACCACGTTAAGGAGCTTCTCTCGGGTGGACAAAGCTACCAGCGCGGTTCCCCTCCCAGGGCGGAAGCCCGACTGTAGATCATGGAAGAGCAGGCCATCCTCACAATGAGTTTGGAGCTGGAGAAGAGCCACTCTTTCGATAACTCTAGCTAAAAAATGAGAAGCTGAAATGGGTCAGAAGTTGTTAGTGTCGGTCGACTCCAAGCCGGCTTTTTTTAGAAGTGGAGTCAGAAAGCCGTGTTTTAGAGTTGTTGGAACAATCCCATATTGGAGTGAACGGTTGACTAGGTAGCGTAAATCATCAATAATGGTGTGTAAGTTCTCCTGGATGAGCCAAGCAGGGCAGACTTCTCCGGGGTAGTAAGTAGTTTTTAATTTCAAAATCAAGGCTTCCAGGTCGTGGGTCTTTACCAATTCTAAACTAAAAAGTTTTTTTGGGCAGTGATTCGTGTTAAGAGGGGCTTGAGTGGGGAGGCCTGAAGAGTTGTTGGCGCATTGCGTGAGGAGTCTTGATACTTTGCTCGAGAATCCCAACGAGATGTTGTTACATAGCTCTTGGGATGGCACAATGTGTGGCTGGAATCTTTTAGGGGCACAAAGTTCCTTCATAACTTTGAACAATTCAGATTGCTTGTTTGCGTTCCTAATCTGTGTCTGGAGGAACGTTCGTTTTGCTGAACGAATACTTTTAGCATAGCTTTTACTAACAATTTTATATGCCGCAAGATCTTTGGTAGATCTGGTTTTAAGCCATTTTCTTTCTTGACGACGGCAGATGGTTTTATTGAGATGGAGAGAATCGTTATACCAGGGTCTAGATTTTGTAAGTCTAGGTCTGTTTTTATGGATAGTCAGAGGAGCTAGGATGTTAAGTGTAGTAGTTAGTTTTTGTTCGAATAGAGAAATAGCCTTTTCCAGCGAGTTTGTGTCCCGTTCTGAGTCGTCCAGCGTGGCTTCTTTGCGGTCCAGGCGGGTTGACAAAACGTGCTGTTTTTGATAAGTTCGGGAAAATGAATTTGTGGTAATCTTTTTCAGATTTCGACTAGGGGGGCCTGAAGTCATTGGTTTTTTTGACATAGGGGAGCGTGGGACAAATTCGGGAAATTTGCAGCTCACCATTTTATGGTCAGACCAGGGGATGTCGGTGATAGTAAGATCCTCATAGGCGCAGTTTAATGTGAATAAGACGTCGAGCTGATGGCCTTTGTTATGTGTGGGTCCATTGACGAGTTGGGAAAAACCAAGTTCCGTCATATCCTGTAGAAGGAGGTTGGCGTTGGAGGCCGAGGGACATTCCAGCCAATAGTTTAGATCGCCTTGGACTATAATCCTGTCGGCCAGGGTTAGTGCCTGTAGAATGTAGGCATTGAAGTCTGCAATAAAAGTGGCATCTCCTAAACCTGGAGGGTGGTAAATGGTAAGGAGGAGGACACTGTTGTTGTTATCGATCAGGCATTGGGTAGCCAGCGCTTCAAAGGAGGAAGCATAGGGGATGGACAGTTCGGTACATGCAATGGATTGGTCGAAAATGACTGCGACCCCACCACCCCTGCGGGAGCCTGGGCGGTTTTTAGTGATAATGTTGTAACCCTCTGGTAGCATGTCATCCAAAAGGGCCGGGTAGTCGGCTTTGAACCATGTTTCGGTGATGGATATAATATGAGGATGCAACCGAGAAACTAAAGATTCTATGTCGTGTCGGTTTTTCCCGGCTGATCGTACGTTAAGGTGTGCTAGATGTAAGAGATCGACTGATTTTGGGGTGACTCTCTGGTTACTTGTTTGTGCCGTAGTGGGGCATTTAACTTTCCCTATGCCTTCAGAGGCACAGAGGGTGGAGATGTGCAAGGGTAGTAGGGTCATGTGATTATTCAACAATCGTAGTTGACTAAAGTCATAATGCAATTTACCTTTGTGTATCTTGGTTACGCAACAGGATGGTGGATGTAAGTCCTGGCAAGGTGCCCCGAGGGCAGTATAAGCAGTATAGTGGGCTGAAGGCTGTACCGGCTCTAGGAGGTCGGGAGGGTCCCAGGTGGAGACGGCTCCACCCTACAGACGGGAGGCCTGGTCTAGGAGGTCGGGAGGGTCCCAGGTGGAGATGTCTCCACCCTACAGACAGGAGGCCTGGTCTAGGAGGTCGGGAGGGTCCCAGGTGGAGACAGCTCCATCCTACAGACGGGAGGCCTGGTCTAGGTCGGGAGGGTCCCAGGTGGAGATGGCTCCACCCTAGAGACAGGAGGCCTGGTCTAGGAGGTGGGGAGGGTCCCAGGTGGAGACGGCTTCACCCTACAGACGGGAGGCCTGGTCTAGGAGGTCGGGAGGGTCCCAGGTGGAGACGGCTTCACCCTACAGACGGGAGGCCTGGTCTAGGTCGGGAGGGTCCCAGGTGGAGACGGCTCCACCCTACAGATGGGAGGCCTGGTCTAGGAGGTCAGGAAGGTCCCAGGTGGAGACGGCTTCACCCTACAGACGGGAGGCCTGGTCTAGGAGGTCAGGAGGGTCCCAGGTGGAGACGGCTCCACCCTACAGACGGGAGGGCCTGGTCTAGGAGGTCGGGAGGGTCCCAGGAGGAGACGGCTCCACCCTAAAGACGGGAGGCATGGTGTAGGAGGTCGGGAGGGTCCCAGGTGGAGACGGTTCCACCCTACAGACGGGAGGCCTGGTCTAGGAGGTCGGGAGGGTCCCAGGTGGAGACGGCTCCACCCTACAGACGGGAGGCCTGGTCTAGGGAGTCGGGAGGGTCCCAGGTGGAGACGACTCCACCCTACAGACGGGAGGCCTGGTCTAGGAGGTCGGGAGGGTCCCAGGAGGAGACGGCTCCAGCCTACAGACAGGAGGCCTGGTCTAGGAGGTTCGGGAGGGTCCCAGGTGGAGACGGCTCCACCCTACAGGCGGGAGGCCTGGTCTAGGAGGTCGGGAGGGTCCCAGTAGGAGACCCTCAGCTGTCTCCTCATTGGTGGAGACAGCAGTGGACACCATTGGCTCCCGCTGCCGTCAATCAAAGTCAGTAAGCAAATGAGGAGAGAGGGGGGGCGGGGCCGTGGACACACAGAGCATCAGCTCGGCTTGGGTTGGTTGTTATGGGGGCACTCAGCAGAAGGGAGGGGCCCGAGAAGAGGAGGATCGGCCGCACCTACAAATCCTGTGACTGGTAACTTTTATATTGGGGCACTTACCTGTCTGGGGATCCAGCGGTGTCCTCCCCCCCCGAGACGATTCTTCAATCCGATCTCGGGGGCTGGCGCCGCCATCTTGGCTAAGAGAGGCCTGAAGGGAAGCCTTGTGGCCCCCGCACTCGGTCTCCTACTGCGCATGCGCGAATCGCGCTGCACTATGTGAATGGGCCGGCTGCGGTGGGAAGGAGGAGGGGCCAAACTGGTCAGAACCGGCTACCTGCTTCCCCCTCCCTCCTAAGAAGGTGCCAAATGTGGCAGCAAAGGGGGGCGGGGGGAGGTAGATAAGCAGAGCTTCCCCCTTTTGGGTGGAGCTCCACTTTAATGAAATCCACATAATATAAATCTCCAAACATTTCAATTTCCATTCAGTAAAAACCGACCCAACTCCGTCAGTGTGATCCCGGCGGGTACAGACCGATGTGATACCTGCGACCAATCTGTCCTGACAAATCACATTCCCAACATTCTCTAATCTGCAATGTGACAATGAGAGCCGGGATGTGATTGGATGATAGGGGAACTCAGACTGAATATAAAGAGAACACTCACTCCACCTCTCTGTCTTCCATGGCGAACGCTCTGACCGTCCGCACGTTCCCCAGCGCCTCGTCAGCAACTCCAGTGGCTTTGGCAATCTGAATTAAGGAGAGAAATCACATGACTGGAGGGACGGAGAGGAGCACAATATGGCGCCCCCACCTGGGAGTATGCAGAATGCGGGGGGCGGGGTCTTACCTGCTCCTGGGCACGGCGGGACAATCTGCGCAGGAAGGAGCCAATCAGGGCCCCGGCCCCCACCAACACAGGCATCACTACCACCAGCAGGCCGGTCAGCTTGGGGGAGATGTAATAGAGGGACACAAAGCAGCCCAAAGTCTGAGTGCTGTTCCTGAGACCCTGCGGAGAATAACAGGACGGGTCACCCCAAAAATGACAAGACCCCCCCCAACAGACCCCGCCCCTAATGTATGAGAACAGAATACAGACCCCACCCACAACCCTTCTACCTGTACAGGTGCCACCTGCCCCATACAGGCCCAACAGAATACAGACCCCACCCCCGACCCTTCTACCTGTACAGGTGTCACCTGCCCCATAAAAGCCCAACAGAATACAGACCCCACCCCCGACCCTTCTACCTATACAGGTGCCACCTGCCCCATCTCGGTAGGTCAGAGGCCCCTATAATACACTCACCTGAGAGATCACCTGCTTGAAGGAGGACTTGAACTCCTGGACGTCGGAGGTGAGTCGGTTCACCAAGAGCCCCGTCTTCTGCGTATCGAAGAACGCCATGTCCTGCCTATCACAGGGGAAGCCAATGAGATCACAGGAGCCGGGGGCCGGGGGGGGGGAGGAGAGGTAAGTGATGGTTCCCGGACACTTACCTCAGCAGAGACGTAAACAAGGCTTTCCTCATCCCGCCGGCCACTCGCTCCCCGACCCGCGACAGAAGAACGATGTACCCGCTGGTGAGAGTGCCCTGAGGGAGGAACCGACAGAACGTCAGGGATAGAGATCATCATACAGAGCGTCAGGGATAGAGATCATCATACAGAGCGTCAGGGATAGAGATCATCATACAGAGCGTCAGGGATAGAGACCATCATACAGAGCGTCAGGGATAGAGACCATCATACAGAGCGTCAGGGATAGAGACCATCATACAGAGCGTCAGGGATAGAGATCATCATGCATAGCGTCAGGGATAGAGATCATCATACAGAGCGTCAGGGATAGAGATCATCATACAGAGCGTCAGGAATAGAGATCATCATACAGAGCGTCAGGGATAGAGATCATCATACAGAGTGTCAGGGATAGAGACCATCATACAGAGCGTCAGGGACAGAGACCATCATACAGAGCGTCAGGGATAGAGATCATCATACAGAGGGTCAGGGATAGAGATCATCATACAGAGTGTCAGGGATAGAGACCATCATACAGAGTGTCAGGGATAGAGATCATCATACAGAGTGTCAGGGATAGAGATCATCATACAGAGCGTCAGGGATAGAGACCATCATACAGAGTGTCAGGGATAGAGATCATCATACAGAGTGTCAGGGATAGAGATCATCATACAGAGTGTCAGGGATAGAGACCATCATACAGAGTGTCAGGGATAGAGATCATCATACAGAGTGTCAGGGATAGAGATCATCATACAGAGCGTCAGGGATAGAGATCATCATACAGAGTGTCAGGGATAGAGATCATCATACAGAGCGTCAGGGATAGAGATCATCATACAGAGTGTCAGGGATAGAGACCATCATACAGAGTGTCAGGGATAGAGATCATCATACAGAGCGTCAGGGATAGAGATCGTCATACAGAGTGTCAGGGATAGAGATCATCATACAGAGTGTCAGGGATAGAGATCATCATACAGAGTGTCAGGGATAGAGATCATCATACAGAGCGTCAGGGATAGAGATCATCATACAGAGCGTCAGGGATAGAGACCATCATACAGAGTGTCAGGGATAGAGATCATCATACAGAGTGTCAGGGATAGAGATCATCATACAGAGTGTCAGGGATAGAGATCATCATACAGAGCGTCAGGGATAGAGATCGTCATACAGAGCGTCAGGGATAGAGATCACCATACAGAGCGTCAGGGATAGAGATCATCATACAGAGTGTCAGGGATAGAGATCATCATACAGAGTGTCAGGGATAGAGATCATCATACAGAGTGTCAGGGATAGAGATCATACAGAGTGTCAGGGATAGAGATCATCATACAGAGCGTCAGGGATAGAGATCATCATACAGAGTGTCAGGGATAGAGACCATCATACAGAGTGTCAGGGATAGAGATCATCATACAGAGCATCAGGGATAGAGATCGTCATACAGAGTGTCAGGGATAGAGATCATCATACAGAGTGTCAGGGATAGAGATCATCATACAGAGCGTCAGGGATAGAGACCATCATACAGAGCGTCAGGGATAGAGATCATCATACAGAGTGTCAGGGATAGAGATCATCATACAGAGTGTCAGGGATAGAGATCATCATACAGAGCGTCAGGGATAGAGATCATCATACAGAGTGTCAGGGATAGAGATCATCATACAGAGTGTCAGGGATAGAGATCATCATACAGAGCGTCAGGGATAGAGATCATCATACAGAGTGTCAGGGATAGAGATCATCATACAGAGTGTCAGGGAGAGAGACCGTCATACAGAGTGTCAGGGATAGAGACCATCATACAGAGCGTCAGGGATAGAGATCATCATACAGAGTGTCAGGGATAGAGATCATCATACAGAGCGTCAGGGATAGAGACCATCATACAGAGCGTCAGGGATAGAGATCATCATACAGAGCGTCAGGGATAGAGATCATCATACAGAGTGTCAGGGATAGAGATCGTCATACAGAGCGTCAGGGATAGAGATCATCATACAGAGTGTCAGGGATAGAGATCATCATACAGAGTGTCAGGGAGAGAGACCGTCATACAGAGTGTCAGGGATAGAGACCATCATACAGAGCGTCAGGGATAGAGATCATCATACAGAGTGTCAGGGATAGAGATCATCATACAGAGCGTCAGGGATAGAGATCATCATACAGAGTGTCAGGGATAGAGATCATCATACAGAGTGTCAGGGAGAGAGACCATCATACAGAGCGTCAGGGATAGAGATCACCATACAGAGTGTCAGGGATAGAGATCATCATACAGAGTGTCAGGGAGAGAGACCATCATACAGAGCGTCAGGGATAGAGATCATCATACAGAGCGTCAGGGATAGAGATCACCATACAGAGCGTCAGGGATAGAGATCATCATACAGAGCGTCAGGGATAGAGATCATCATACAGAGTGTCAGGGATAGAGATCATCATACAGAGTGTCAGCTCTTCTGCTCAGTAATGATAGAGATCATACACCCATCATACAGAGTGTCAGCTCTTCTGTACAGATCAGTAATGATAGAAAAACGAAAAGAAAAGCGAGAAAAATCGCAAAAAAACAAATCTCCAGAGCACATGGGCCCAGAGGAGCCATGTCTTCTCCTTGCTAGGCAGAAAAAAAACTGAGGCTGCAGAATAGAGAATGGGGGATGTACCCGGGGGATCCGCCCCCTGGGAGGTGCTGTGCTGTGTGGAGTGTTTAACACTTAACATGCTGTTTTCTGCCTAGTCAATCTCCTAAAAGGGAGGATAATCCCCCTAAGGTCAATTGCTGCTGTGTCCGTCCATGAACGGAAGAGCGTCGTCTCTGACCTCACTTCCGGGGGAAGGATTAGAGCGGAGACTGGGAGCCAGGCCTTCTCATCCAACATCAGTGCCTGACCTCACCAATGCACTATTGGGAAGAACGATCAAACATTCCCATAGACACCCTTCTAAACCTTGTGGACGGCCTTCCCATAGACACACCCCTAAACCTTGTGGATTGCCTTCCCATAGACACACCCCTAAACCTTCCCATAGACACACCCCTAAACCTTGTGGACGGCCTTCCCATAGACACCCTCCTAAACCTTGTGGACGGCCTTCCCATAGACACACCCCTAAACCTTGTGGACGGCCTTCCCATAGACACACCCCTAAACCTTGTGGATGGCCTTCCCATAGACACACCCCTAAACCTTGTGGACGGCCTTTTCATAGACACACCCCTAAACCTTGTGGACGGCCTTTTCATAGACACACCCCTAAACCTTGTGGACGGCCTTCCCATAGACACACCCCTAAACCTTGTGGACGGTCCTCCCATAGACACACCCCTAAACCTTGTGGACGGCCTTCCCATAGACACACCCCTAAACCTTGTGGACGGCCTTCCCATAGACACACCCCTAAACCTTGTGGACGGCCTTCCCAGAAGAGGTGAAGGTGTCTCAATACTTTTGGTAATATAGTGTGTGTGCACTTACACATTTTAATGATTATAATATCCGACATAACAAATTATAACCTCTGTGCAAATTTTATATTACAAAAAAAAATAATCTTTCCTGGGCCCTGAGCTTCTTGAACCAGTCCAACACGTTCATTAGCATATGAATAGGAGAAGCCCAGCTTCTAAAACCAATACAATGAACCTTGTGGACGGCCTTCCCAGAAGAGGTGAAGCTGTTATAGCTGCAAAGGGGCGGGGCCAACTTAATATTGAACCCTCCGGACTAAGACTGGGGGGGGCATTAAAGGTCATGTGTGTGGAAAGGCCGGCGTCCCAATACTTTTGGTAATATGGTGCATGTAGGTTGTACCCCAATGAAAAGTCAGCCTGTTGCTCTAGAAGCCCCAAATCCCCCCCAGATGCTCTTCTGGGAGAAGGCCCCCCCCCATGTACCTCTGTCCCCCCCCCCCATGGTACCTCTGTCCCCCCCCCATGGTACCTCTGCCCCCGCCCCCCATGGTACCTCTGCCCCCGCCCCCCGTGGTACCTCTGTGTGATTATAATTGGACAGAAGCAGCACCACCGAGGGAAGGCATACTGCCCCTCCCCTATTCATGGAGGCTCCGCCCATCACTCACCTGAGCGGCGTACAGGGCCAGTAGTTTGAGGGCGGGGCCCCGCACCTCCTGCAGGTAGTTCCCAGCATGCTCACGGGTGTAGCGGGACACGACGTTCACCAACTCCCCGAGGATGAGCGGGATCTGAATGTTCAGCAGAGCCGCAGCGAAAGCCAACTGAGGAGACAGAACACTGTGATGTCATCATATCGCCCACAGAGGCCGCCGCGGTGATCTCACATCATTATCTGCTCACTGGTATCCCTCAGAGAGAACACTAGAGCGCCACCCACTGGCCAAATCTGAGAGGACAGCAAGATTCACCCCATACACTGTGCTATACATTACACACTGCGCCCGTCTGCCGCCTCACACACACACTGCGCCCGTCTGCCGCCCCACACACACTGCGCCCGTCTGCCGCCTCACACACACTGCGCCCGTCTCAGGTGAGTGATGGGCGGAGCCTCCATGAATAGAGGAGGGGCAGCATGCCCTTCCTCGGTGGTGCTGCTTCTGTCCAATTATATCACACAGAGGTACCATGGGGGGGGGGGGCAGAGGTACCATGGGGGGGGGCAGAAGTACCATGGGGGGGGGCAGAGGTACCATGTGTGTGAGGCGGCAGACGGGCGCAGTGTGTGTGAGGCGGCAGACGGGCGCAGTGTGTGTGAGGCGGCAGACGGGCGCAGTGTGTGTGAGGCCACAAACGGGCGCAGTGTGTGTGAGGCGGCAGACGGGCGCAGTGTGTGTGTGAGGCGGCAGACGGGCGCAGTGTGTGTGTGAGGCGGCAGACGGGCGCAGTGTGTGAGACAGCAGACGGGCACAGTGTGGCTGCAGACGGGCGCAGTGTGTGTGAGGCTACAAACGGGCGCAGTGTGTGTGAGGCTACAAACGGGCGCAGTGTGTGTGTGAGGCGGCAGACGGGCGCAGTGTGTGTGTGTGTGAGGCGGCAGACGGGCGCAGTGTGTGTGTGTGTGAGGCGGCAGACGGGCGCAGTGTGTGTGGTGGTGTCTCCCCGGTGGATTAGGAAGGTGGGAGGAGGAAGGGGAGGGGTCACCCCGGTGGATTAGGAAGGTGGGAGGAGGAAGGGGAGGTGTCACCCCGGGGAATAGGAAGGTGGGAGGAGGAAGGGGAGGTGTCACCCCGGGGGATTAGGAAGGTGGATGGAGGAAGGGGAGGTGTCTCCCCGGGGGATTAGGAAGGTGGGAGGAGGAAGGGGAGGGGTCACCCCGGTGGATTAGGAATGTGGGAGGAGGAAGGGGAGGTGTCACCCCGGTGGATTAGGAAGGTGGGAGGAGGAAGGGGATGTGTCACCCCGGTGGATTAGGAAGGTGGGAGGAGGAAGGGGAGGTGTCATCCCGGTGGATTAGGAAGGAGGAAGGGGAGGTGTCACCCCGGTGAATTAGGAAGGAGGGAGGAGGAAGGGGAGGGGTCACCCCGGTGGATTAGGAAGGTGGGAGGAGGAAGGGGAGGTGTCACCCCGGTGGAATAGGAAGGTGGGAGGAGGAAGGGGAGGTGTCACCCCGGGGGAATAGGAAGGTGGGAGGAGGAAGGGGAGGTGTCACTCCGGTGGATTAGGAAGGTGGGAGGAGGAAGGGGAGGTGTCACCCCGGGGGAATAGGAAGGTGGGAGGAGGAAGGGGAGGGGTCACCACGGTGGATTAGGAATGTGGGAGGAGGAAGGGGAGGTGTCACCCCGGTGGATTAGGAAGGTGGGAGGAGGAAGGGGAGGTGTCACCCCGGTGGATTAGGAAGGTGGGAGGAGGAAGGGGAGGTGTCACCCCGGTGGATTAGGAAGGTGGGAGGAGGAAGGGGAGGTGTCACTCCGGTGGATTAGGAAGGTGGGAGGAGGAAGGGGAGGTGTCACCCCGGGGGAATAGGAAGGTGGGAGGAGGAAGGGGAGGGGTCACCCCGGTGGATTAGGAAGGTGGGAGGAGGAAGGGGAGGGGTAACCCCGGTGGATTAGGAAGGTGGGAGGAGGAAGGGGAGGGGTCACCCTGGTGGATTAGGAAGGTGGGAGGAGGAAGGGGAGGGGTCACCCCGGTGGATTAGGAAGGTGGGAGGAGGAAGGGGAGGTGTCACCCCCGTGGATTAGGAAGGTGGGAGGAGGAAGGGGAGGTGTCACCCCGGTGGATTAGGAAGGTGGGAGGAGGAAGGGGAGGTGTCACCCCGGTGGATTAGGAAGGAGGAAGGGGAGGTGTCACCCCGGTGGATTAGGAAGGTGGGAGGAGGAAGGGGAGGTGTCACCCCGGCTGATTAGGAAGGTGGATGGAGGAAGGGGAGGTGTCTCCCCGGGGGATTAGGAAGGTGGGAGGAGGAAGGGGAGGGGTCACCACGGTGGATTAGGAATGTGGGAGGAGGAAGGGGAGGTGTCACCCCGGTGGATTAGGAAGGTGGGAGGAGGAAGGGGAGGTGTCACCCCGGTGGATTAGGAAGGTGGGAGGAGGAAGGGGAGGTGTCACCCCGGGGGAATAGGAAGGTGGGAGGAGGAAGGGGAGGTGTCACTCCGGTGGATTAGGAAGGTGGGAGGAGGAAGGGGAGGTGTCACCCCGGGGGAATAGGAAGGTGGGAGGAGGAAGGGGAGGGGTCACCACGGTGGATTAGGAATGTGGGAGGAGGAAGGGGAGGTGTCACCCCGGTGGATTAGGAAGGTGGGAGGAGGAAGGGGAGGTGTCACCCCGGTGGATTAGGAAGGTGGGAGGAGGAAGGGGAGGTGTCACCCCGGTGGATTAGGAAGGTGGGAGGAGGAAGGGGAGGTGTCACTCCGGTGGATTAGGAAGGTGGGAGGAGGAAGGGGAGGTGTCACCCCGGGGGAATAGGAAGGTGGGAGGAGGAAGGGGAGGGGTCACCCCGGTGGATTAGGAAGGTGGGAGGAGGAAGGGGAGGGGTAACCCCGGTGGATTAGGAAGGTGGGAGGAGGAAGGGGAGGGGTCACCCTGGTGGATTAGGAAGGTGGGAGGAGGAAGGGGAGGGGTCACCCCGGTGGATTAGGAAGGTGGGAGGAGGAAGGGGAGGTGTCACCCCCGTGGATTAGGAAGGTGGGAGGAGGAAGGGGAGGTGTCACCCCGGTGGATTAGGAAGGTGGGAGGAGGAAGGGGAGGTGTCACCCCGGTGGATTAGGAAGGAGGAAGGGGAGGTGTCACCCCGGTGGATTAGGAAGGTGGGAGGAGGAAGGGGAGGTGTCACCCCGGCTGATTAGGAAGGTGGATGGAGGAAGGGGAGGTGTCTCCCCGGGGGATTAGGAAGGTGGGAGGAGGAAGGGGAGGGGTCACCACGGTGGATTAGGAATGTGGGAGGAGGAAGGGGAGGTGTCACCCCGGTGGATTAGGAAGGTGGGAGGAGGAAGGGGAGGTGTCACCCCGGTGGATTAGGAAGGTGGGAGGAGGAAGGGGAGGTGTCACCCCGGTGGATTAGGAAGGTGGGAGGAGGAAGGGGAGGTGTCACCCCGGTGGATTAGGAAGGTGGGAGGAGGAAGGGGAGGTGTCACCCCGGGGGAATAGGAAGGTGGGAGGAGGAAGGGGAGGGGTCACCCCGGTGGATTAGGAAGGTGGGAGGAGGAAGGGGAGGGGTCACCCCGGTGGATTAGGAAGGTGGGAGGAGGAAGGGGAGGTGTCACCCCGGTGGATTAGGAAGGTGGGAGGAGGAAGGGGAGGTGTCACCCCGGTGGATTAGGAAGGTGGGAGGAGGAAGGGGAGGGGTCACCCCGGTGGAATAGGAATGTGGGAGGAGGAAGGGGAGGGGTCACCCCGGTGGAATAGGAAGGTGGGAGGAGGAAGGGGAGGTGTCACCCCGGTGGATTAGGAAGGTGGGAGGAGGAAGGGGAGGGGTCACCCCGTGGATTAGGAAGGTGGGAGGAGGAAGGGGAGGAGTCACCCCGGTGGATTAGGAAGGTGGGAGGAGGAAGGGGAGGTGTCACCCCGGTGGATTAGGAAGGTGGGAGGAGGAAGGGGAGGTGTCACCCCGGTGGATTAGGAAGGTGGGAGGAGGAAGGGGAGGGGTCACCCCGGTGGATTAGGAAGGTGGGAGGAGGAAGGGGAGGTGTCACCCCGGTGGATTAGGAAGGTGGGAGGAGGAAGGGGAGGTGTCACCCCGGTGGATTAGGAAGGTGGGAGGAGGAAGGGGAGGGGTCACCCCGGTGGATTAGGAAGGTGGGAGGAGGAAGGGGAGGTGTCACCCCGGTGAAATAGGAAGGTGGGAGGAGGAAGGGGAGGTGTCACCCCGGTGGATTAGGAAGGTGGGAGGAGAAAGGGGAGGTGTCACCCCGGTGGATTAGGAAGGTGGGAGGAGGAAGGGGAGTTGTCTCCCTGGGGGATTAGGAAGGTGGGAGGAGGAAGGGGAGGTGTCACCCCGGTGGATTAGGAAGGTGGGAGGAGGAAGGGGAGGTGTCACCCCGGTGGATTAGGAAGGTGGGAGGAGTCACTTACAATGACAGCGGATAGGAGGGCCAGCATTTGTGGGCGGAGCAATCTCCAGAACTCGCTCCAGTTGAATTCCGGTTCAGGTCGGGGGACTTCCAGGACGGCTGGCGTGTGATTGGTCACCTCCAGCTGGCAGAGGACGCCCCGCCCCCCAACACAGGCCACTGCTGGTCCCAGCAACATCGCCAAAACCCGCCCCTTACAGAGGGGCTTCCTGGCAGAGGAGAGGGTGGAGCCACGGGCCGCATTGCGGAGGCGGACGTAGAACTGAAGGGGCGGAGACAGTGGAGAGGGCGGAGCTCTGGAGACAAGGAGGAACCTGCAAGAGAGAGAAACAGGAAATCAATCCGGAGGAACCAACACTACATCTATGGGGGAATCTGAGGATGGGGATGATCAGAGGACTATAAAGGAGAACCCCGACACTACATCTATGGGGGAATCTGAGGATGGAGATGATCAGAGGACACTATAAAGGAGAACCCCGACACTACATCTATGGAGGAATCTGAGGATGGAGATGATCAGAGGACTATAAAGGAGAACCCCGACACTACATCTATGGGGGAATCTGAGGATGGAGATGATCAGAGGACTATAAAGGAGAACCCCGACACTACATCTATGGGGGAATCTGAGGATGGAGATGATCAGAGGACTATAAAGGAGAACCCCGACACTACATCTATGGGGGAATCTGAGGATGGAGATGATCAGAGGACTATAAAGGAGAACCCCGACACTACATCTATGGAGGAATCTGAGGATGGAGATGATCAGAGGACTATAAAGGAGAACCCCGACACTACATCTATGGGGGAATCTGAGGATGGAGATGATCAGAGGACTATAAAGGAGAACCCCGACACTACATCTATGGGGGAATCTGAGGATGGAGATGATCAGAGGACTATAAAGGAGAACCCCGACACTACATCTATGGGGGAATCTGAGGATGGAGATGATCAGAGGACACTATAAAGGAGAACCCCGACACTACATCTATGGAGGAATCTGAGGATGGAGATGATCAGAGGACTATAAAGGAGAACCCCGACACTACATCTATGGGGGAATCTGAGGATGGAGATGATCAGAGGAGTATAAAGGAGAACCCCGACACTACATCTATGGGGGAATCTGAGGATGGAGATGATCAGAGGACTATAAAGGAGAACCCCGACACTACATCTATGGAGGAATCTGAGGATGGAGATGATCAGAGGACACTATAAAGGAGAACCCCGACACTACATCTATGGGGGAATCTGAGGATGGAGATGATCAGAGGACACACTATAAAGGAGAACCCCGACACTACATCTATGGGGGAATCTGAGGATGGAGATGATCAGAGGACACTAAAGGAGAACCCCGACACTACATCTATGGAGGAATCTGAGGATGGAGATGATCAGAGGACACTATAAAGGAGAACCCCGACACTACATCTATGGAGGAATCTGAGGATGGGGATGATCAGAGGACTATAAAGGAGAACCCCGACACTACATCTATGGGGGAATCTGAGGATGGAGATGATCAGAGGACTATAAAGGAGAACCCCGACACTACATCTATGGAGGAATCTGAGGATGGAGATGATCAGAGGACACTATAAAGGAGAACCCCGACACTACATCTATGGAGGAATCTGAGGATGGAGATGATCAGAGGACTATAAAGGAGAACCCCGACACTACATCTATGGAGGAATCTGAGGATGGAGATGATCAGAGGACTATAAAGGAGAACCCCGACACTACATCTATGGGGGAATCTGAGGATGGAGATGATCAGAGGACACACTATAAAGGAGAACCCCGACACTACATCTATGGGGGAATCTGAGGATGGAGATGATCAGAGGACTATAAAGGAGAACCCCGACACTACATCTATGGGGGAATCTGAGGATGGAGATGATCAGAGGACTATAAAGGAGAACCCTGACACTACATCTATGGGGGAATCTGAGGATGGAGATGATCAGAGGACTATAAAGGAGAACCCCGACACTACATCTATGGGGGAATCTGAGGATGGAGATGATCAGAGGACACACTATAAAGGAGAACCCCGACACTACATCTATGGAGGAATCTGAGGATGGAGATGATCAGAGGACTATAAAGGAGAACCCCGACACTACATCTATGGGGGAATCTGAGGATGGAGATGATCAGAGGACACACTATAAAGGAGAACCCCGACACTACATCTATGGGGGAATCTGAGGATGGAGATGATCAGAGGACACTATAAAGGAGAACCCCGACACTACATCTATGGAGGAATCTGAGGATGGAGATGATCAGAGGACTATAAAGGAGAACCCCGACACTACATCTATGGGGGAATCTGAGGATGGGGATGATCAGAGGACTATAAAGGAGAACCCCGACACTACATCTATGGAGGAATCTGAGGATGGAGATGATCAGAGGACACACTATAAAGGAGAACCCCGACACTACATCTATGGGGGAATCTGAGGATGGGGATGATCAGAGGACTATAAAGGAGAACCCCGACACTACATCTATGGGGGAATCTGAGGATGGAGATGATCAGAGGACTATAAAGGAGAACCCCGACACTACATCTATGGGGGAATCTGAGGATGGAGATGATCAGAGGACTATAAAGGAGAACCCCGACACTACATCTATGGGGGAATCTGAGGATGGAGATGATCAGAGGACACACTATAAAGGAGAACCCCGACACTACATCTATGGGGGAATCTGAGGATGGAGATGATCAGAGGACACTATAAAGGAGAACCCCGACACTACATCTATGGGGGAATCTGAGGATGGAGATGATCAGAGGACTATAAAGGAGAACCCCGACACTACATCTATGGAGGAATCTGAGGATGGAGATGATCAGAGGACACTATAAAGGAGAACCCCGACACTACATCTATGGGGGAATCTGAGGATGGAGATGATCAGAGGACTATAAAGGAGAACCCCGACACTACATCTATGGGGGAATCTGAGGATGGAGATGATCAGAGGACACTATAAAGGAGAACCCCGACACTACATCTATGGGGGAATCTGAGGATGGAGATGATCAGAGGACTATAAAGGAGAACCCCGACACTACATCTATGGGGGAATCTGAGGATGGAGATGATCAGAGGACACTAAAGGAGAACCCCGACACTACATCTATGGGGGAATCTGAGGATGGAGATGATCAGAGGACTATAAAGGAGAACCCCGACACTACATCTATGGAGGAATCTGAGGATGGAGATGATCAGAGGACTATAAAGGAGAACCCCGACACTACATCTATGGGGGAATCTGAGGATGGAGATGATCAGAGGACTATAAAGGAGAACCCCGACACTACATCTATGGGGGAATCTGAGGATAGAGATGATCAGAGGACACTATAAAGGAGAACCCCGACACTACATCTATGGGGAATCTGAGGATGGAGATGATCAGAGGACTATAAAGGAGAACCCCGACACTACATCTATGGGGGAATCTGAGGATAGAGATGATCAGAGGACACTATAAAGGAGAACCCCGACACTACATCTATGGGGGAATCTGAGGATGGAGATGATCAGAGGACACTAAAGGAGAACCCCGACACTACATCTATGGGGGAATCTGAGGATGGAGATGATCAGAGGACTATAAAGGAGAACCCCGACACTACATCTATGGAGGAATCTGAGGATGGAGATGATCAGAGGACTATAAAGGAGAACCCCGACACTACATCTATGGGGGAATCTGAGGATGGAGATGATCAGAGGACACTATAAAGGAGAACCCCGACACTACATCTATGGAGGAATCTGAGGATGGAGATGATCAGAGGACTATAAAGGAGAACCCCGACACTACATCTATGGGGGAATCTGAGGATGGGGATGATCAGAGGACTATAAAGGAGAACCCCGACACTACATCTATGGAGGAATCTGAGGATGGAGATGATCAGAGGACACACTATAAAGGAGAACCCCGACACTACATCTATGGGGGAATCTGAGGATGGGGATGATCAGAGGACTATAAAGGAGAACCCCGACACTACATCTATGGGGGAATCTGAGGATGGAGATGATCAGAGGACTATAAAGGAGAACCCCGACACTACATCTATGGGGGAATCTGAGGATGGAGATGATCAGAGGACTATAAAGGAGAACCCCGACACTACATCTATGGGGGAATCTGAGGATGGAGATGATCAGAGGACACACTATAAAGGAGAACCCCGACACTACATCTATGGGGGAATCTGAGGATGGAGATGATCAGAGGAGGACTATAAAGGAGAACCCCAACACTACATCTATGGGGGAATCTGAGGATGGGGATGATCAGAGGACTATAAAGGAGAACCCTGACACTACATCTATGGGGGAATCTGAGGATGGAGATGATCAGAGGACACTATAAAGGAGAACCCCGACACTACATCTATGGGGGAATCTGAGGATGGAGATGATCAGAGGACACTATAAAGGAGAACCCCGACACTACATCTATGGGGGAATCTGAGGATGGAGATGATCAGAGGACTATAAAGGAGAACCCCGACACTACATCTATGGGGGAATCTGAGGATGGGGATGATCAGAGGACTATAAAGGAGAACCCCGACACTACATCTATGGGGGAATCTGAGGATGGAGATGATCAGAGGACACTATAAAGGAGAACCCCGACACTACATCTATGGGGGAATCTGAGGATGGAGATGATCAGAGGACTATAAAGGAGAACCCCGACACTACATCTATGGGGGAATCTGAGGATGGAGATGATCAGAGGACTATAAAGGAGAACCCCGACACTACATCTATGGAGGAATCTGAGGATGGAGATGATCAGAGGACACTATAAAGGAGAACCCCGACACTACATCTATGGGGGAATCTGAGGATGGAGATGATCAGAGGACTATAAAGGAGAACCCCGACACTACATCTATGGGGGAATCTGAGGATGGAGATGATCAGAGGACTATAAAGGAGAACCCCGACACTACATCTATGGGGGAATCTGAGGATGGAGATGATCAGAGGACACTATAAAGGAGAACCCCGACACTACATCTATGGGGGAATCTGAGGATAGAGATGATCAGAGGACTATAAAGGAGAACCCCGACACTACATCTATGGGGGAATCTGAGGATGGAGATGATCAGAGGACTATAAAGGAGAACCCCGACACTACATCTATGGGGGAATCTGAGGATGGAGATGATCAGAGGACTATAAAGGAGAACCCCGACACTACATCTATGGGGGAATCTGAGGATGGAGATGATCAGAGGACTATAAAGGAGAACTCCGACACTACATCTATGGGGGAATCTGAGGATGGAGATGATCAGAGGACACTATAAAGGAGAACCCCGACACTACATCTATGGGGGAATCTGAGGATGGAGATGATCAGAGGACTATAAAGGAGAACCCCGACACTACATCTATGGGGGAATCTGAGGATGGAGATGATCAGAGGACACTATAAAGGAGAACCCCGACACTACATCTATGGGGGAATCTGAGGATGGAGATGATCAGAGGACACTAAAGGAGAACCCCGACACTACATCTATGGGGGAATCTGAGGATGGAGATGATCAGAGGAGACACTATAAAGGAGAACCCCGACACTACATCTATGGGGGAATCTGAGGATGGAGATGATCAGAGGACTATAAAGGAGAACCCCGACACTACATCTATGGGGGAATCTGAGGATGGAGATGATCAGAGGACACTATAAAGGAGAACCCCGACACTACATCTATGGGGGAATCTGAGGATGGAGATGATCAGAGGACACACTATAAAGGAGAACCCTGACACTACATCTATGGAGGAATCTGAGGATGGAGATGATCAGAGGACTATAAAGGAGAACCCCGACACTACATCTATGAGGGAATCTGAGGATGGAGATGATCAGAGGACTATAAAGGAGAACCCCGACACTACATCTATGGGGGAATCTGAGGATGGAGATGATCAGAGGACACTATAAAGGAGAACCCTGACACTACATCTATGGAGGAATCTGAGGATGGAGATGATCAGAGGACTATAAAGGAGAACCCCGACACTACATCTATGGGGGAATCTGAGGATGGAGATGATCAGAGGACTATAAAGGAGAACCCCGACACTACATCTATGGGGGAATCTGAGGATGGAGATGATCAGAGGACTATAAAGGAGAACCCCGACACTACATCTATGGAGGAATCTGAGGATGGAGATGATCAGAGGACACTATAAAGGAGAACCCCGACACTACATCTATGGAGGAATCTGAGGATGGGGATGATCAGAGGACTATAAAGGAGAACCCCGACACTACATCTATGGGGGAATCTGAGGATGGGGATGATCAGAGGACTATAAAGGAGAACCCCGACACTACATCTATGGGAGAATCTGAGGATGGGGATGATCAGAGGACTATAAAGGAGAACCCCGACACTACATCTATGGAGGAATCTGAGGATGGAGATGATCAGAGGACTATAAAGGAGAACCCCGACACTACATCTATGGAGGAATCTGAGGATGGAGATGATCAGAGGACTATAAAGGAGAACCCCGACACTACATCTATGGGGGAATCTGAGGATGGAGATGATCAGAGGACTATAAAGGAGAACCCCGACACTACATCTATGGGGGAATCTGAGGATGGAGATGATCAGAGGACTATAAAGGAGAACCCCGACACTACATCTATGGGGAATCTGAGGATGGAGATGATCAGAGGACTATAAAGGAGAACCCCGACACTACATCTATGGGGGAATCTGAGGATGGAGATGATCAGAGGACACTATAAAGGAGAACCCCGACACTACATCTATGGGGGAATCTGAGGATGGAGATGATCAGAGGACACTATAAAGGAGAACCCCGACACTACATCTATGGAGGAATCTGAGGATGGAGATGATCAGAGGACACTATAAAGGAGAACCCCGACACTACATCTATGGGGGAATCTGAGGATGGAGATGATCAGAGGACTATAAAGGAGAACCCCGACACTACATCTATGGGGGAATCTGAGGATGGAGATGATCAGAGGACACTATAAAGGAGAACCCTGACACTACATCTATGGAGGAATCTGAGGATGGAGATGATCAGAGGACTATAAAGGAGAACCCCGACACTACATCTATGGAGGAATCTGAGGATGGGGATGATCAGAGGACTATAAAGGAGAACCCCGACACTACATCTATGGGGGAATCTGAGGATAGAGATGATCAGAGGACACTATAAAGGAGAACCCCGACACTACATCTATGGGGGAATCTGAGGATGGAGATGATCAGAGGACACTAAAGGAGAACCCCGACACTACATCTATGGGGGAATCTGAGGATGGAGATGATCAGAGGACTATAAAGGAGAACCCCGACACTACATCTATGGAGGAATCTGAGGATGGAGATGATCAGAGGACTATAAAGGAGAACCCCGACACTACATCTATGGGGGAATCTGAGGATGGAGATGATCAGAGGACACACTATAAAGGAGAACCCCGACACTACATCTATGGGGGAATCTGAGGATGGGGATGATCAGAGGACTATAAAGGAGAACCCCGACACTACATCTATGGGGGAATCTGAGGATGGAGATGATCAGAGGACTATAAAGGAGAACCCCGACACTACATCTATGGAGGAATCTGAGGATGGAGATGATCAGAGGACTATAAAGGAGAACCCCGACACTACATCTATGGAGGAATCTGAGGATGGAGATGATCAGAGGATTATAAAGGAGAACCCCGACACTACATCTATGGGGGAATCTGAGGATGGAGATGATCAGAGGACACTATAAAGGAGAACCCTGACACTACATCTATGGGGGAATCTGAGGATGGAGATGATCAGAGGACTATAAAGGAGAACCCCGACACTACATCTATGGGGGAATCTGAGGATGGAGATGATCAGAGGACACTATAAAGGAGAACCCCGACACTACATCTATGGGGGAATCTGAGGATGGAGATGATCAGAGGACTATAAAGGAGAACCCCGACACTACATCTATGGGGGAATCTGAGGATGGAGATGATCAGAGGAGACTATAAAGGAGAACCCCGACACTACATCTATGGGGGAATCTGAGGATGGAGATGATCAGAGGACTATAAAGGAGAACCCCGACACTACATCTATGGGGGAATCTGAGGATGGAGATGATCAGAGGACTATAAAGGAGAACCCCGACACTACATCTATGGGGGAATCTGAGGATGGAGATGATCAGAGGACTATAAAGGAGAACCCCTGACACTACATCTATGGAGGAATCTGAGGATGGAGATGATCAGAGGACTATAAAGGAGAACCCCGACACTACATCTATGGGGGAATCTGAGGATGGAGATGATCAGAGGACTATAAAGGAGAACCCCGACACTACATCTATGGGGGAATCTGAGGATGGAGATGATCAGAGGACTATAAAGGAGAACCCCGACACTACATCTATGGAGGAATCTGAGGATGGAGATGATCAGAGGACTATAAAGGAGAACCCCGACACTACATCTATGGGGGAATCTGAGGATGGAGATGATCAGAGGACACACTATAAAGGAGAACCCCTGACACTACATCTATGGGGGAATCTGAGGATGGAGATGATCAGAGGACACTATAAAGGAGAACCCCGACACTACATCTATGGAGGAATCTGAGGATGGAGATGATCAGAGGACTATAAAGGAGAACCCCGACACTACATCTATGGGGGAATCTGAGGATGGAGATGATCAGAGGACACTATAAAGGAGAACCCCGACACTACATCTATGGGGGAATCTGAGGATGGAGATGATCAGAGGACACTATAAAGGAGAACCCCGACACTACATCTATGGAGGAATCTGAGGATGGAGATGATCAGTGGACTATAAAGGAGAACCCCGACACTACATCTATGGAGGAATCTGAGGATGGAGATGATCAGAGGACACTATAAAGGAGAACCCCGACACTACATCTATGGAGGAATCTGAGGATGGAGATGATCAGAGGACACTATAAAGGAGAACCCCGACACTACATCTATGGAGGAATCTGAGGATGGAGATGATCAGAGGACTATAAAGGAGAACCCCGACACTACATCTATGGGGGAATCTGAGGATGGAGATGATCAGAGGACACTATAAAGGAGAACCCCGACACTACATCTATGGGGGAATCTGAGGATGGAGATGATCAGAGGACTATAAAGGAGAACCCCGACACTACATCTATGGGGGAATCTGAGGATGGAGATGATCAGAGGACTATAAAGGAGAACCCCGACACTACATCTATGGGGGAATCTGAGGATGGAGATGATCAGAGGACTATAAAGGAGAACCCCGACACTACATCTATGGGGGAATCTGAGGATGGGGATGATCAGAGGACACACTATAAAGGAGAACCCCGACACTACATCTATGGGGGAATCTGAGGATGGAGATGATCAGAGGACAATATAAAGGAGAACCCCGACACTACATCTATGGGGGAATCTGAGGATGGAGATGATGAGAGGACTATAAAGGAGAACCCCGACACTACATCTATGGAGGAATCTGAGGATGGAGATGATCAGAGGACTATAAAGGAGAACCCCGACACTACATCTATGGGGGAATCTGAGGATGGAGATGATCAGAGGACTATAAAGGAGAACCCCGACACTACATCTATGGGGGAATCTGAGGATGGAGATGATCAGAGGACACTATAAAGGAGAACCCCGACACTACATCTATGGGGGAATCTGAGGATGGAGATGATCAGAGGACACTATAAAGGAGAACCCCGACACTACATCTATGGGGGAATCTGAGGATGGAGATGATCAGAGGACTATAAAGGAGAACCCCGACACTACATCTATGGAGGAATCTGAGGATGGAGATGATCAGAGGACTATAAAGGAGAACCCCGACACTACATCTATGGGGGAATCTGAGGATGGAGATGATCAGAGGACACACTATAAAGGAGAACCCTGACACTACATCTATGGGGGAATCTGAGGATGGAGATGATCAGAGGACACTATAAAGGAGAACCCCGACACTACATCTATGGGGGAATCTGAGGATGGAGATGATCAGAGGACTATAAAGGAGAACCCCGACACTACATCTATGGAGGAATCTGAGGATGGGGATGATCAGAGGACTATAAAGGAGAACCCCGACACTACATCTATGGGGGAATCTGAGGATGGAGATGATCAGAGGACTATAAAGGAGAACCCCGACACTACATCTATGGGGGAATCTGAGGATGGAGATGATCAGAGGACACTATAAAGGAGAACCCCGACACTACATCTATGGGGGAATCTGAGGATGGAGATGATCAGAGGACTATAAAGGAGAACCCCGACACTACATCTATGGGGGAATCTGAGGATGGAGATGATCAGAGGACTATAAAGGAGAACCCCGACACTACATCTATGGGGGAATCTGAGGATGGAGATGATCAGAGGACTATAAAGGAGAACCCCGACACTACATCTATGGGGGAATCTGAGGATGGAGATGATCAGAGGACTATAAAGGAGAACCCCGACACTACATCTATGGGGGAATCTGAGGATGGAGATGATCAGAGGACACTATAAAGGAGAACCCCGACACTACATCTATGGGGGAATCTGAGGATGGAGATGATCAGAGGACTATAAAGGAGAACCCCGACACTACATCTATGGGGGAATCTGAGGATGGAGATGATCAGAGGACTATAAAGGAGAACCCCGACACTACATCTATGGGGGAATCTGAGGATGGAGATGATCAGAGGACTATAAAGGAGAACCCCGACACTACATCTATGGGGGAATCTGAGGATGGAGATGATCAGAGGACTATAAAGGAGAACCCCGACACTACATCTATGGGGGAATCTGAGGATGGAGATGATCAGAGGACTATAAAGGAGAACCCCGACACTACATCTATGGAGGAATCTGAGGATGGAGATGATCAGAGGACACTATAAAGGAGAACCCCGACACTACATCTATGGGGGAATCTGAGGATGGAGATGATCAGAGGACTATAAAGGAGAACCCCGACACTACATCTATGGGGGAATCTGAGGATGGAGATGATCAGAGGACACTATAAAGGAGAACCCCGACACTACATCTATGGAGGAATCTGAGGATGGAGATGATCAGAGAACTATAAAGGAGAACCCCGACACTACATCTATGGGGGAATCTGAGGATGGAGATGATCAGAGGACACTATAAAGGAGAACCCCGACACTACATCTATGGAGGAATCTGAGGATGGAGATGATCAGAGGACTATAAAGGAGAACCCCGACACTACATCTATGGGGGAATCTGAGGATGGAGATGATCAGAGGACTATAAAGGAGAACCCCGACACTACATCTATGGAGGAATCTGAGGATGGAGATGATCAGAGGACACTATAAAGGAGAACCCCGACACTACATCTATGGGGGAATCTGAGGATGGAGATGATCAGAGGACACTATAAAGGAGAACCCCGACACTACATCTATGGGGGAATCTGAGGATGGAGATGATCAGAGGACACTATAAAGGAGAACCCCGACACTACATCTATGGGGGAATCTGAGGATGGAGATGATCAGAGGACACTATAAAGGAGAACCCCGACACTACATCTATGGGGGAATCTGAGGATGGAGATGATCAGAGGACTATAAAGGAGAACCCCGACACTACATCTATGGAGGAATCTGAGGATGGAGATGATCAGAGGACTATAAAGGAGAACCCCGACACTACATCTATGGGGGAATCTGAGGATGGAGATGATCAGAGGACACTATAAAGGAGAACCCCGACACTACATCTATGGGGGAATCTGAGGATGGGGATGATCAGAGGACACTATAAAGGAGAACCCCGACACTACATCTATGGGGGAATCTGAGGATGGAGATGATCAGAGGACACTATAAAGGAGAACCCCGACACTACATCTATGGGGGAATCTGAGGATGGAGATGATCAGAGGACTATAAAGGAGAACCCCGACACTACATCTATGGGGGAATCTGAGGATGGAGATGATCAGAGGACACTATAAAGGAGAACCCCGACACTACATCTATGGAGGAATCTGAGGATGGAGATGATCAGAGGACACTATAAAGGAGAACCCCGACACTACATCTATGGGGGAATCTGAGGATGGAGATGATCAGAGGACACTATAAAGGAGAACCCCGACACTACATCTATGGGGGAATCTGAGGATGGAGATGATCAGAGGACTATAAAGGAGAACCCCGACACTACATCTATGGAGGAATCTGAGGATGGAGATGATCAGAGGACACTATAAAGGAGAACCCCGACACTACATCTATGGGGGAATCTGAGGATGGAGATGATCAGAGGACTATAAAGGAGAACCCCGACACTACATCTATGGGGGAATCTGAGGATGGAGATGATCAGAGGACACTATAAAGGAGAACCCCGACACTACATCTATGGGGGAATCTGAGGATGGAGATGATCAGAGGACACTATAAAGGAGAACCCCGACACTACATCTATGGAGGAATCTGAGGATGGAGATGATCAGAGGACTATAAAGGAGAACCCCGACACTACATCTATGGGGGAATCTGAGGATGGAGATGATCAGAGGACTATAAAGGAGAACCCCGACACTACATCTATGGGGGAATCTGAGGATGGAGATGATCAGAGGACACTATAAAGGAGAACCCCGACACTACATCTATGGGGGAATCTGAGGATGGAGATGATCAGAGGACTATAAAGGAGAACCCCGACACTACATCTATGGAGGAATCTGAGGATGGAGATGATCAGAGGACTATAAAGGAGAACCCCGACACTACATCTATGGAGGAATCTGAGGATGGAGATGATCAGTGGACTATAAAGGAGAACCCCGACACTACATCTATGGAGGAATCTGAGGATGGAGATGATCAGAGGACACTATAAAGGAGAACCCCGACACTACATCTATGGAGGAATCTGAGGATGGAGATGATCAGAGGACACTATAAAGGAGAACCCCGACACTACATCTATGGAGGAATCTGAGGATGGAGATGATCAGAGGACTATAAAGGAGAACCCCGACACTACATCTATGGGGGAATCTGAGGATGGAGATGATCAGAGGACTATAAAGGAGAACCCCGACACTACATCTATGGGGGAATCTGAGGATGGAGATGATCAGAGGACACACTATAAAGGAGAACCCCGACACTACATCTATGGGGGAATCTGAGGATGGAGATGATCAGAGGACACTATAAAGGAGAACCCCGACACTACATCTATGGAGGAATCTGAGGATGGAGATGATCAGAGGACACTATAAAGGAGAACCCCGACACTACATCTATGGAGGAATCTGAGGATGGAGATGATCAGAGGACTATAAAGGAGAACCCCGACACTACATCTATGGGGGAATCTGAGGATGGAGATGATCAGAGGACTATAAAGGAGAACCCCGACACTACATCTATGGGGGAATCTGAGGATGGAGATGATCAGAGGACACTATAAAGGAGAACCCCGACACTACATCTATGGGGGAATCTGAGGATGGAGATGATCAGAGGACTATAAAGGAGAACCCCGACACTACATCTATGGGGGAATCTGAGGATGGAGATGATCAGAGGACTATAAAGGAGAACCCCGACACTACATCTATGGGGGAATCTGAGGATGGAGATGATCAGAGGACTATAAAGGAGAACCCCGACACTACATCTATGGGGGAATCTGAGGATGGAGATGATCAGAGGACTATAAAGGAGGAACCCCGACACTACATCTATGGGGGAATCTGAGGATGGAGATGATCAGAGGACTATAAAGGAGAACCCCGACACTACATCTATGGAGGAATCTGAGGATGGAGATGATCAGAGGACACTATAAAGGAGAACCCCGACACTACATCTATGGGGGAATCTGAGGATGGAGATGATCAGAGGACTATAAAGGAGAACCCCGACACTACATCTATGGGGGAATCTGAGGATGGAGATGATCAGAGGACACTATAAAGGAGAACCCCGACACTACATCTATGGAGGAATCTGAGGATGGAGATGATCAGAGAACTATAAAGGAGAACCCCGACACTACATCTATGGGGGAATCTGAGGATGGAGATGATCAGAGGACTATAAAGGAGAACCCCGACACTACATCTATGGAGGAATCTGAGGATGGAGATGATCAGAGGACACTATAAAGGAGAACCCCGACACTACATCTATGGGGGAATCTGAGGATGGAGATGATCAGAGGACTATAAAGGAGAACCCCGACACTACATCTATGGAGGAATCTGAGGATGGAGATGATCAGAGGACTATAAAGGAGAACCCTGACACTACATCTATGGAGGAATCTGAGGATGGAGATGATCAGAGGACTATAAAGGAGAACCCCGACACTACATCTATGGGGGAATCTGAGGATGGAGATGATCAGAGGACTATAAAGGAGAACCCCGACACTACATCTATGGGGGAATCTGAGGATGGAGATGATCAGAGGACTATAAAGGAGAACCCCGACACTACATCTATAAAGGAATCTGAGGATGGAGATGATCAGAGGACACTATAAAGGAGAACCCCGACACTACATCTATGGAGGAATCTGAGGATGGAGATGATCAGAGGAGAGACTATAAAGGAGAACCCCGACACTACATCTATGGGGAATCTGAGGATGGAGATGATCAGAGGACTATAAAGGAGAACCCCGACACTACATCTATGGAGGAATCTGAGGATGGAGATGATCAGAGGACTATAAAGGAGAACCCCGACACTACATCTATGGGGGAATCTGAGGATGGAGATGATCAGAGGACTATAAAGGAGAACCCCGACACTACATCTATGGGGGAATCTGAGGATGGAGATGATCAGAGGACTATAAAGGAGAACCCCGACACTACATCTATGGAGGAATCTGAGGATGGAGATGATCAGAGGAGACTATAAAGGAGAACCCCGACACTACATCTATGGAGGAATCTGAGGATGGAGATGATCAGAGGACTATAAAGGAGAACCCCGACACTACATCTATGGGGGAATCTGAGGATGGAGATGATCAGAGGACAGACTATAAAGGAGAACCCCGACACTACATCTATGGGGGAATCTGAGGATGGAGATGATCAGAGGACACTATAAAGGAGAACCCCGACACTACATCTATGGAGGAATCTGAGGATGGAGATGATCAGAGGACTATAAAGGAGAACCCCGACACTACATCTATGGGGGAATCTGAGGATGGAGATGATCAGAGGACAGACTATAAAGGAGAACCCCGACACTACATCTATGGAGGAATCTGAGGATGGAGATGATCAGAGGACACACTATAAAGGAGAACCCCGACACTACATCTATGGAGGAATCTGAGGATGGAGATGATCAGAGGACTATAAAGGAGAACCCCGACACTACATCTATGGAGGAATCTGAGGATGGAGATGATCAGAGGACTATAAAGGAGAACCCCGACACTACATCTATGGGGGAATCTGAGGATGGAGATGATCAGAGGACTATAAAGGAGAACCCCGACACTACATCTATGGGGGAATCTGAGGATGGAGATGATCAGAGGAGTATAAAGGAGAACCCCGACACTACATCTATGGGGGAATCTGAGGATGGAGATGATCAGAGGACACACTATAAAGGAGAACCCCGACACTACATCTATGGGGGAATCTGAGGATGGAGATGATCAGAGGACTATAAAGGAGAACCCCGACACTACATCTATGGGGGAATCTGAGGATGGAGATGATCAGAGGACACTATAAAGGAGAACCCCGACACTACATCTATGGGGGAATCTGAGGATGGAGATGATCAGAGGACTATAAAGGAGAACCCCGACACTACATCTATGGAGGAATCTGAGGATGGAGATGATCAGAGGACTATAAAGGAGAACCCCGACACTACATCTATGGGGGAATCTGAGGATGGAGATGATCAGAGGACTATAAAGGAGAACCCCGACACTACATCTATGGGGGAATCTGAGGATGGAGATGATCAGAGGACACTATAAAGGAGAACCCCGACACTACATCTATGGAGGAATCTGAGGATGGAGATGATCAGAGGACTATAAAGGAGAACCCCGACACTACATCTATGGGGGAATCTGAGGATGGAGATGATCAGAGGACACTATAAAGGAGAACCCCGACACTACATCTATGGGGGAATCTGAGGATGGAGATGATCAGAGGACTATAAAGGAGAACCCCGACACTACATCTATGGGGGAATCTGAGGATGGAGATGATCAGAGGACACACTATGAAGGAGAACCCCGACACTACATCTATGGAGGAATCTGAGGATGGAGATGATCAGAGGAGACACTATAAAGGAGAATCCCGACACTACATCTATGGGGGAATCTGAGGATGGAGATGATCAGAGGACTATAAAGGAGAACCCCGACACTACATCTATGGAGAAATCTGAGGATGGAGATGATCAGAGGACTATAAAGGAGAACCCCGACACTACATCTATGGAGGAATCTGAGGATGGAGATGATCAGAGGACTATAAAGGAGAACCCCGACACTACATCTATGGGGGAATCTGAGGATGGAGATGATCAGAGGACTATAAAGGAGAACCCCGACACTACATCTATGGAGGAATCTGAGGATGGAGATGATCAGAGGACTATAAAGGAGAACCCCGACACTACATCTATGGGGGAATCTGAGGATGGAGATGATCAGAGGACACTATAAAGGAGAACCCCGACACTACATCTATGGGGGAATCTGAGGATGGAGATGATCAGAGGACTATAAAGGAGAACCCCGACACTACATCTATGGAGAATCTGAGGATGGAGATGATCAGAGGACTATAAAGGAGAACCCCGACACTACATCTATGGAGGAATCTGAGGATGGAGATGATCAGAGGACTATAAAGGAGAACCCCGACACTACATCTATGGGGGAATCTGAGGATGGGGATGATCAGAGGACACTATAAAGGAGAACCCCGACACTACATCTATGGAGGAATCTGAGGATGGAGATGATCAGAGGACACTATAAAGGAGAACCCCGACACTACATCTATGGGGGAATCTGAGGATGGAGATGATCAGAGGACTATAAAGGAGAACCCCGACACTACATCTATGGGGGAATCTGAGGATGGAGATGATCAGAGGACTATAAAGGAGAACCCCGACACTACATCTATGGGGGAATCTGAGGATGGAGATGATCAGAGGACTATAAAGGAGAACCCCGACACTACATCTATGGAGGAATCTGAGGATGGAGATGATCAGAGGACACTATAAAGGAGAACCCCGACACTACATCTATGGAGGAATCTGAGGATGGAGATGATCAGAGGACACTATAAAGGAGAACCCCGACACTACATCTATGGGGGAATCTGAGGATGGAGATGATCAGAGGACTATAAAGGAGAACCCCGACACTACATCTATGGGGGAATCTGAGGATGGAGATGATCAGAGGACTATAAAGGAGAACCCCGACACTACATCTATGGGGGAATCTGAGGATGGAGATGATCAGAGGACTATAAAGGAGAACCCCGACACTACATCTATGGAGGAATCTGAGGATGGAGATGATCAGAGGACTATAAAGGAGAACCCCGACACTACATCTATGGGGGAATCTGAGGATGGAGATGATCAGAGGACTATAAAGGAGAACCCCGACACTACATCTATGGGGGAATCTGAGGATGGAGATGATCAGAGGACTATAAAGGAGAACCCCGACACTACATCTATGGGGGAATCTGAGGATGGAGATGATCAGAGGACTATAAAGGAGAACCCCGACACTACATCTATGGGGGAATCTGAGGATGGAGATGATCAGAGGACACACTATAAAGGAGAACCCCGACACTACATCTATGGGGGAATCTGAGGATGGAGATGATCAGAGGACTATAAAGGAGAACCCCGACACTACATCTATGGGGGAATCTGAGGATGGAGATGATCAGAGGACTATAAAGGAGAACCCCGACACTACATCTATGGAGGAATCTGAGGATGGAGATGATCAGAGGACACTATAAAGGAGAACCCCGACACTACATCTATGGGGGAATCTGAGGATGGAGATGATCAGAGGACTATAAAGGAGAACCCCGACACTACATCTATGGGGGAATCTGAGGATGGAGATGATCAGAGGACTATAAAGGAGAACCCCGACACTACATCTATGGAGGAATCTGAGGATGGAGATGATCAGAGGACTATAAAGGAGAACCCCGACACTACATCTATGGGGGAATCTGAGGATGGAGATGATCAGAGGACTATAAAGGAGAACCCCGACACTACATCTATGGGGGAATCTGAGGATGGAGATGATCAGAGGACTATAAAGGAGAACCCCGACACTACATCTATGGGGGAATCTGAGGATGGAGATGATCAGAGGACACTATAAAGGAGAACCCCGACACTACATCTATGGGGGAATCTGAGGATGGAGATGATCAGAGGACACTATAAAGGAGAACCCCGACACTACATCTATGGGGGAATCTGAGGATGGAGATGATCAGAGGACACTATAAAGGAGAACCCCGACACTACATCTATGGGGGAATCTGAGGATGGAGATGATCAGAGGACTATAAAGGAGAACCCCGACACTACATCTATGGGGGAATCTGAGGATGGAGATGATCAGAGGACTATAAAGGAGAACCCCGACACTACATCTATGGAGGAATCTGAGGATGGAGATGATCAGAGGACTATAAAGGAGAACCCCGACACTACATCTATGGAGGAATCTGAGGATGGAGATGATCAGAGGACTATAAAGGAGAACCCCGACACTACATCTATGGGGGAATCTGAGGATGGAGATGATCAGAGGACTATAAAGGAGAACCCCGACACTACATCTATGGGGGAATCTGAGGATGGAGATGATCAGAGGACTATAAAGGAGAACCCCGACACTACATCTATGGGGGAATCTGAGGATGGAGATGATCAGAGGACTATAAAGGAGAACCCCGACACTACATCTATGGGGGAATCTGAGGATGGAGATGATCAGAGGACTATAAAGGAGAACCCCGACACTACATCTATGGGGGAATCTGAGGATGGAGATGATCAGAGGACTATAAAGGAGAACCCCGACACTACATCTATGGGGGAATCTGAGGATGGAGATGATCAGAGGAGTATAAAGGAGAACCCCGACACTACATCTATGGGGGAATCTGAGGATGGAGATGATCAGAGGACTATAAAGGAGAACCCCGACACTACATCTATGGGGGAATCTGAGGATGGAGATGATCAGAGGACACTATAAAGGAGAACCCCGACACTACATCTATGGGGGAATCTGAGGATGGAGATGATCAGAGGACACTATAAAGGAGAACCCCGACACTACATCTATGGGGGAATCTGAGGATGGAGATGATCAGAGGACTATAAAGGAGAACCCCGACACTACATCTATGGAGGAATCTGAGGATGGAGATGATCAGAGGACTATAAAGGAGAACCCCGACACTACATCTATGGGGGAATCTGAGGATGGAGATGATCAGAGGACACTATAAAGGAGAACCCCGACACTACATCTATGGGGGAATCTGAGGATGGAGATGATCAGAGGACACTATAAAGGAGAACCCCGACACTACATCTATGGGGGAATCTGAGGATGGAGATGATCAGAGGACTATAAAGGAGAACCCCGACACTACATCTATGGGAGAATCTGAGGATGGAGATGATCAGAGGACTATAAAGGAGAACCCCGACACTACATCTATGGGGGAATCTGAGGATGGAGATGATCAGAGGACTATAAAGGAGAACCCCGACACTACATCTATGGAGGAATCTGAGGATGGAGATGATCAGAGGACACTATAAAGGAGAACCCCGACACTACATCTATGGAGGAATCTGAGGATGGAGATGATCAGAGGACACTATAAAGGAGAACCCCGACACTACATCTATGGGGGAATCTGAGGATGGAGATGATCAGAGGAGACTATAAAGGAGAACCCCGACACTACATCTATGGGGGAATCTGAGGATGGAGATGATCAGAGGACTATAAAGGAGAACCCCGACACTACATCTATGGGGGAATCTGAGGATGGAGATGATCAGAGGACTATAAAGGAGAACCCCGACACTACATCTATGGGGGAATCTGAGGATGGAGATGATCAGAGGACACTATAAAGGAGAACCCCGACACTACATCTATGGGGGAATCTGAGGATGGAGATGATCAGAGGACTATAAAGGAGAACCCCGACACTACATCTATGGGGGAATCTGAGGATGGAGATGATCAGAGGACTATAAAGGAGAACCCCGACACTACATCTATGGGGGAATCTGAGGATGGAGATGATCAGAGGACTATAAAGGAGAACCCCGACACTACATCTATGGGGGAATCTGAGGATGGAGATGATCAGAGGACTATAAAGGAGAACCCCGACACTACATCTATGGGGGAATCTGAGGATGGAGATGATCAGAGGACACTATAAAGGAGAACCCCGACACTACATCTATGGAGGAATCTGAGGATGGAGATGATCAGAGGACTATAAAGGAGAACCCCGACACTACATCTATGGAGGAATCTGAGGATGGAGATGATCAGAGGACTATAAAGGAGAACCCCGACACTACATCTATGGAGGAATCTGAGGATGGAGATGATCAGAGGACTATAAAGGAGAACCCCGACACTACATCTATGGAGGAATCTGAGGATGGAGATGATCAGAGGACACTATAAAGGAGAACCCCGACACTACATCTATGGGGGAATCTGAGGATGGAGATGATCAGAGGACTATAAAGGAGAACCCCGACACTACATCTATGGGGGAATCTGAGGATGGAGATGATCAGAGGACTATAAAGGAGAACCCCGACACTACATCTATGGGGAATCTGAGGATGGAGATGATCAGAGGACTATAAAGGAGAACCCCGACACTACATCTATGGGGGAATCTGAGGATGGAGATGATCAGAGGACTATAAAGGAGAACCCCGACACTACATCTATGGAGGAATCTGAGGATGGAGATGATCAGAGGACACTATAAAGGAGAACCCCGACACTACATCTATGGGGGAATCTGAGGATGGAGATGATCAGAGGACTATAAAGGAGAACCCCGACACTACATCTATGGGGGAATCTGAGGATGGAGATGATCAGAGGACTATAAAGGAGAACCCCGACACTACATCTATGGGGGAATCTGAGGATGGAGATGATCAGAGGACTATAAAGGAGAACCCCGACACTACATCTATGGAGGAATCTGAGGATGGAGATGATCAGAGGACTATAAAGGAGAACCCCGACACTACATCTATGGGGGAATCTGAGGATGGAGATGATCAGAGGACACTATAAAGGAGAACCCCGACACTACATCTATGGGGGAATCTGAGGATGGAGATGATCAGAGGACTATAAAGGAGA